>NW_019174446.1:3123369-3160736 GCF_002260705.1 Seriola dumerili | reverse complement strand
GCTTCGAGTAGCAGGGAGATGGGTGAAGTCTTGTTTTTGCACCTGTCCAATACGCAGCGCTAGTTTAAGCTCAAATACTTTGATGTGGGAATACATGTCAGATTAGTTTTCCCTTGCCTTGGAGCTGCAAGTTGAGGCTGTTTAAAATTTCTGACANTTGGGAACGGGACCGCCGGTTTCTCAGCTGAGAGGCTTCGAGTAGCAGGGAGATGGGTGAAGTCTTGTTTTTGCACCTGTCCAATACGCAGCGCTAGTTTAAGCTCAAATACTTTGATGTGGGAATACATGTCAGATTAGTTTTCCCTTGCCTTGGAGCTGCAAGTTGAGGCTGTTTAAAATTTCTGACACATCTGTTAATAAAGGCGAGGTCCCATTTCCATTCTGTGTCGATCAGCTCTGGGACAGTTTTTCCCTTTGTCAGGAGAAAGGCATTGATTTCGGGTAGCAGGTCGTAAAAACGCTTCAAAACTCTGCCCCGGCTTAACCAGCGGACTTCAGTGTGGTAAAGCACGTCTCCGTGGGCTGATTCTAGCTCGGAGAGAAAGGCTTGGAACTGCCTGTGTTTAAGTCCGTTTGCTCTGATGAAGTTTATGCAGGACACAACCACCTTCATGACAGATTCCCACCTCAGAACTTTGCAGCTTGACGCTGGCTCGGTCACGATCAAAGTCACGTCAGAATATACCATTGTGTGAGGAGGTGAAGATGAGCCACTATTAACTATAAATAGCTCATAACTATGGTCAATTTTAATTAGAATGCCAACCTTTAAGTACGGATATGTTATGATGTTATGATAGGAAAATGCAATTTAATAAAAATTGGTTGATGTTTAGAGGGATTGTCTGGGATCGTTAAGTGGGCCACTCCAATTGCTTTGGCGGGCCGGATGTGGCCCGCGGGCCGTAGTTTGGGGACCCCTGACTTAGACTGAGTGCAGTCCTGTCTGTGGCACTCAGCCGTAGGCCCATTCACCAAGGGCATAAAACTTAAAAGAGGCAAGATCACAAATGTTTAGTTTCATTTGTTTTTTTTAAAAAAAAGCTCTGTAAATTTCTTTATCTGCTGAACACTGTAGGTTTTAGCAAATCATCTACATCTAACATGTTCATAGTGATGAAGTGTTTTCTCACCCAGTGCAGCGGTGCAGGTCACTGATGCTTTTTTTTAAATCATTTTTGGACAACACTGGAGCTCTATGGCACAGAATAAGACATACGAGGCTTTGGCTTCTCAGGCAACACTAGCTGGTGTCATCAGCCTTCAGATTTCCTGCTAACAGAAAACTGAATAAACTAACAGATGAAAACAAAGTTTATAATTCTAACTTTACTTGTAATTTATGGACTATTTACTTTCTACGATGCTCCTCCCGATGTTATATTTGTTGTTTGTACAAGTGCCACAGATAAATGTGCTGACTTCCTCTGGAAACTATTATCCGCCATTTGTTCATTCTGAGGCTTGAAAAATCGAAGTATTGGCAACAATATCGAACGTCAGTCCCAGAACTTAATGGCACGGCTCCAGTGATGTACAGTTAGCATAATTCATAATGTCTAATAAGTTGTTTATTTTTCATAAAATGAAGAACCCTCAGGGGAAAAGGAGGTGATTTTTCTCCCAGTATTTGACACATCCACTGGTAATCCCATTCATCTCCATCAGCATCCCTCCACACACATCATAGTCAGAGAACCCGGTGTACACTTCTCCATCTATTAAACTCCTCATAGCTCCCTGCTGCAGCATCTGTGTATATCCTCCTGCTAAACTACTTCCCAACTCCTCCTCTGGTCTCCTCCACTGCTTTGCTCTCATTTGACTAATTATATTCACGGGGAACGGTGTTGACAAATTCATTTTGAAATCCATTAGTCCCGTGGCGTTGTTTAAACAATGTGCGCGTTAATGTCCATTGCTTTAATACCCCTGATTCACATTCTAATAGCCGTCTGATAAATCAGGTTATCTGCGACACCTTCTACACGCCGTGAAGAGCGGAAATTAGAGAATTATTAACTATCCGTGGTGTTCTGTCGTGTCCGGGTGTGTTAGGAAGAGGAGGAGAGGAGCTGACAGAGCAGAGGAGGGAGAGAGAGAGAGACACAGAGAGAGAGAGAGAGAGAGAGAGAAGGGAGAGACAATGATAGAGAGAGAGCAGAGGAATTAAGAGAGATAGGTGATGTTAAAAAAAAACCGGGGGGAAAAACAGAAAAAAGAAAGAGATAATAAGGAACATGAAGAGCAGCAGGAATGTGTGATAGTAAATCTAGATGAGACTAAGACAAACATTAAAGAAGAGGGACTGAGGGCATAATACAGAAGAACATACAGGGGGGAGAACTAGTAGAATATCAATTTAAGAACCCTGTTCATTTAACTTTCTACTTTAAGCCCCTCACTCAACAACACATACATTGACCAACCTTTTGAAAATCTGCCCAAACTGGATGCAAGCCTCTTGTGGCCATTTGTCGTATACAAGCTCTGCTTTATTCCTCTTTAGTGCCAGCTCATGTCTGTATTTCAATCTTTCATTTTAAGGCATAAACCTGGCTTTAAAAATATCCTATTGCACACTCACAAAAATAAAACTGTGATGGATGCTGCACAAATGGCAGCAGCAGCAGCAGCAGGTACGATATGTTTAGGGTGTAGTGGCGGATGGATCATTTAATGAGTGAAAATCAGAACATCCAAACTCACTAAATTCACTTTAGTTTTTCATGGTTTTTAATTGTTTATAAAGAAGATTACATGATGCGCAGTGCGATTACTGTGAATCTGCGTTAATTAAAGAACAGTGTACTAAGATGTGGAATGAATTACAGCAAAGATTAAAAGACTAATTTCTCTACAGACTAATACATTTCTCGCCACTATTAATCCTACTCATTGGCTATTATATCAGTCATAATGGATTTATCATATGACTTTTGTCCTTTATGTGGCCATATTCAATCCCAGAATGTGAATGGTAACATGTTTGTCTTTCAAAAAGATGCTACTGTGCTGTTACCAAAGCATTTTCTATTTGAAGGGGGTCTCCTGCAATATTTAAGAAATTCTCAGTGAAATTTCAAGTTTTCCGACACCATTCCCTCTAACCTTTCATGCCAAAAAACAGCACAAAGCAGTTTAGAGGTACGAGTGAGATCCAGGAAAGCTGCTTCGAGTAAAAGATCGAACTCTGGGAACGTTATCGCAAAGTCAGTGATTTTATCTTTCTTTCGGACAACAGCCAGGCAAACAGTCAAAAGTTGGTGTTCACATTCCAAAGTAATCTCAGGGTTGTGTACTTTCAGTACATTCATTTGACTGACAAACCCACTGTGGTGCCTGATGACGTTGCATTGCATTCCAGAGGTTGAGCCGGGACAGTGTTTTTGTGTTGGATGACCCTGCACCGCGTTGGCACCCCCAAGCGTCAGTACTGTGGTGTCATTGAAATGAATGAGGGCTGTGTTTTTACACTCAGTGCTGATGTCTGTCTCTACGCTCTAATTTGCAGATATACTTGGATGAAAACCAAGGACACACTGAATGCACAAGTCACGCACATAACTACACACACCATTATCACAGCTCTTGCGTCGCTGCCTCTCCATGCGTATTCCTCCTCCTTACTGACTGGATCAACCTCCCCATCTCAAAATTCCCACATCTGCTCCACCTCCACCTTCACCTCCTCCTCTCCCTTGCCCCCATCTCTAACCAAATCCTGGCTGCTTCTCCTGCTCTTCTTCCTCTTCCTGCTGTCCCACCTCCCTCCTCCTTCCTCCTCCTCCTCCTCTCAACACCCGCTGAACAGAGAGAGAGTCAGTATCCCTGCCTGGTGGAGTGTGTGGATTAGACACATAGGCCTGATTAGCTGCTTGTTTACCTACCAGCACCACCACTATCTCGACCACAGGGCTTCAAGGGCAACACCAGTGGATCATCTCCCCACACACGCCCAAACACACATGAAAAAAAACTCTGTTTTGAGCACTTGTGTGTGTATGTGTGCCATCGTGCCCCCGTTGAGTCGCCCACCATGGCACAGGGCTCTTAATTAAGAGGAGTGTGTGTGTGTGTATGTGTGTGTGTATGTGTGTGTTCTGGGGGCGGAGCAGCTGGCAGGAGGCACTGGGGCCAGAGAACATCTGCAGGAGGCTGCAACGCAACACGCCTGCACACACACACACGCACGCACACACACGCACGCGCACAGGCAGACACCTATACACATATATACTGGCATATGAACACACATAACTACACAAACCATCACCACTTGGCAAGTCACACCTCTGAGAACACAGAAATACACACTCGTGAGCACACACAGAGACCCGTTGAACGCTACCATCGCAACTGCCACCATACCAGTGGGACTATCACCATAGCAACCCAGGACTGGTCATGTCACCCTGATTTAGTGAGATGGGTGACAGCAACAGAGAATGAGAGATAGGCAGCGATAAAAAGAGCAAAAGACAAAGACAGAGAGAGGGGCATTAAATACCCTCCACAATGCTCAGCTTCAGTCTTGTTTCGAAACAAAAGGGTAGAGAGAGAGAGAGAGAGAGACAGAGAGAAAGAGAGAGAGAGAAAGGCAAATCCAAATCCAAAGGCGTCGCATCCACCAAGCAGCTCTGGATGTGAGGAGGTCAGCAGCTTAGAGGACTTCAGACGCACCACAGGGCCCTCAGAAGTCAGTCTCCTTTTTCAGTAAGTCAAAAGGAGCTGTATAGTTGTGTAACACACACACACACACACACACACACACACACACACACACACACACACACACACACAAACACACACACACACACACACACAAGCATGATGTCATCATGTTGATAGAAAGTGGAAAGGTAGCGAGGAGAGGGATTTTGTCCTTGCTATGGGGCAAAGGCTACGGCTGAGGGTAAAGGATTAAAGGATCATATCAGACTTAGTGAGTTTTCTTTATCTCCTGCTGTTATGTGTGTCAGATCATATAAGGAATTTACTTGAACAGCAAGTGTTTTGCTTTCCTTTCACCCCTCATGACATGATATGTCTTGTATGTTAATATTAATAGATAATTGCCACATCAAATTAGAGATATTTCTGCAAATTATCTCAACAAACAAGGCCATCACAGAGTGTGTTTCCATCCACTGGTTTTTATGCGCATTTTCAATTTGTGTATGAAAAAATAAAATAGAGTGGATGTTCTGAGAAAAAGTCAAAATATTGCAAAAAGGGTTTTTTTTTTTTTATTTACATCTGGCTGAGGTGGAAAAGTTGATGTATCAATAAAATGTGACAAACTGCAATGGAGACGGACAATGCGAATAAATCATGAGGTACATGAAGCATTTGAATTATATGTCACTCAAGCTCACACGCCACTGGAGAGACTAAACATTGCAGCAGACAAAAGCAGATGAGCTCGTGTGGAGTGATGTGGAGACTGTAGCCTTCCTCAAATCAATATGTGAATCAAACATACACCTCATATTCCCACCACCTCTTCTTCATCAAGTTTCTCATCGTTGGAGGTTTGTGTGTCACTGTTTTGATTACATCATGTTGTTGCTCCCTCTTCTAAAGATGTGACTTACGTTCAGTCCCCAGCTGCCACACTTCAAACATTTCTCTTAATTTAAGTTGAGTGTTTAATATTGTGCAGTGAGTTTACCTTCTACTCCCTATTTTGTTTCAATTTTGAGGACTAGCAACACACGCAATAACACTGGTGTATCAAACTGGAAGGCTTCTTTCCCTGTGGAAAAATAACTGTTAACATGAGCAACTGCTATGTGTTTCCCTGAAAGATGAAGTGAGATACAGACCACCAATCATCTAGTCCATGGCCTCATTTGTTTACAGTAATTGCACCAGGGTATCACTATTAATGGTATAATGATGTTTAAACATGGGACACGGAGAACCTTTAAATCATCCTCTGTTTGTGTTTTGCATGGACATTCAATCACTGTGTTACATAACAGAGGGATGAGCTTATTAGCAGTAATAGCTGATTTGTCAAAGGAAAAAGCTAATGCACAAAATAACTTAAATCATATTTAAGTGTTGTTGCTTTTGGAGGCTTAACGTGAGTATTGTTTGGTTTGAAATTTATAAAAAGCCAAAGCTTGCTAGTCAGGCAGACAAGGGTTGATGGGAGGTGAACTCTGGCTACTGAAGGAAAAAGGTCAATAGCACCAGTATGAGCCTTTGTGTGTCTAACTGTCTGTACATGAACTGCAAAATGGTCCATATATGTGTCATTGCTACTAGCTGTGCTGTGGCTTGTATATTTATTTCAGCGAGTGTGTGTGCATACATGCACAGCCTTGTGTGTCTGCACCATGTGGACATAAACACATGTGATCATTTATATATCGTGCATGTGTGTGTGTGAGGGAGAGAGGTAGTGTGACATGAGATTTACGCATATTCTTTATTCAATATTTGTGCTCCTTGGAGTGTTCTATACAATATTGATCTGCAGCCAGAGACCAGAGTATACGCGCTTGACCCTTGACCCCAATAAAAGCATAATATGCCTCCATAAAAAACAATGTGTCCCCAGTCTGCAATGACTGGGTGAGCAGCTATTGAACTGGAGCAGAAAGCTGCATGCGACAGTCCAGAAAAATATGACAAAGAGTGACTGTTTAGTACGTCTGAGCTCATTTCACTTCAGATAAAGACCTCTGTGTGCATTCCTTTATAAAGTGATATTTTTGAGACTGTAGACAATGACACCCTGTTTTGGAAGCTTTTTAACACTTGTGAGAACATGTTATAAAGAGTGACATGATCACATCCCAACAGCACATTTTTGGGGTGTGATTGAGTCTTTGTACCTGCACTCAGTGTAGATGCAAAGTGGCAGGAGTTATTTCAGGCATCTGCAGTGTAACTAGTTACATGTGACAGGATTACATAATTAAATGACAAATCAATGTAATTTTAATACTTTACAGTTAATAATCAAAATGTTGGTGATTACAAAGGGGTTTCATCCGAATATATTGTTTATATAGAATATAACAGTTATTGTGTTGCTTGGCATCTTTTGGCTGAGCAGGAACTCCTTCTTTTGGCATATTTGTAGAAAAGACGGTTCAGACAGGTGATAGGTGTGAGATCACTAACTGTTGTTAGACTAACTCACTGTGTTTTTATTTAATATTAACTTGGAGGTCATTAGGTTGTGAAATTTCTCGATCTTAAGTCCAATATTCACTCCACTTTTAGTTCTGTTTTGGTCTCCACCAACTCCTGGGGAAAATATGTGGCTCCTTTTTTACCCAAAACAAATGCCTGCCACTAAAATTTGAGGTTGATGAGAAGCTCGAGAGTGAACCAATAAAGTCAAGTTGAGGACTGTAAAACCGAGGAGTCTAAAATAATCAATATATTGATGAATACACCTTTGACAGAAAACTTTAAAATGAGAATTTATAGAGGCAAAAAATTACTTCCAGCTTTTCACTCTGCAGAGAGAAATAGCTAAAGTTGTACATTATGAGCAGTACATCTGAAACACTGGTTTGAATTTATGAAGATTCACTAGAGTAAAAGAATCTGTTTTGTTGCCTAAGTAAACCAGCACAGATAGACAGATGAAAAAAACATGTTATGCTTAATTTAGGGACTCTTACATAGAAGACAATAATAAGGGCATACCGTGTGTGTACATGCACGTTTGTGTATGGAAGTAATACTGTAATGAAAGCATGCTGGTTCCAGCCAAATTCAGCATTAATGATGAACTGAGATCAGTTATAGCTGTGGGATCAAATACTCTGTCTACTAAATAATGTAGCGTACAGGGCCAATGACAGTCCCATATGGACCAGAGAGAGAGATGTTGGGGGCCTAATGTATAGCGGGTACTGGAAGTGTGTCAGCAACTGCTGTTAAACACTCTGGAGCTGGAGGAAGGATCACTGCCAAATATATATAGTATTTATAAACAGTATTTATGTGCCTATGCACATATTTGGGGTTGTGTGCATGTGCACATGAATGCACGTGTGTTTGTGTTTGTGACTATGTCGGCAATGTGTGTCACTCATCAATAATGTACGGTTCTTGGTTCTCCCCTCTTCAAAGCTAGTGATGCTCTAGTGTTCCACATAATTAACTCCCTCATACACACGTACTCGTACACACACGCGCGCGCGCACACATACACACACAGTAGACAAATACACAGATATAAATGAGCTCAAACTCTAAGACGTCCACAGAAAATTCAAACTAAAAACTTGTCTCAAACATATTTTTTATTATGTAATATTATATGTCTAATATTGTCTTTTTTCTCTCACAGTTAGTGAGAGAAGAGAGAGTCAACTAGAAGAGCCATCTGACCTGATAACACTGATGCTGCTTCTTTTAAAGTCCAGTTGTGGGCGAAAATGTTCAATGAAAAACTGAAAAATATTTCAGATTCTTATCTACTGTGCTTAAGATATTAAATGATCGGAGATATGTTCATTAAGTGTACCTGAAAATAAATAAAAAAACACAATTTACCACAGTCATTCAAATATATGACACATTCACTACTGTCTATATAGCTTTTTCCATCATTTTCATATAAAAGATTGCCCTCTGATCTAGAAAATACATTCATTCATTACTTACTCACACACACGACTAGGCTGCAGGACGTGCCTCTTTGTGGTGATTAGGAAGCAGGGCTGGTTTGCACTTTTCTACTCATCTCCTTTATGGGTATGTTTTATTCTGTCTTTTTCTGCAGCCTGTAGCTGTATGTTTCCCCAGTTAATGGAAGTCTGGTTGAAGCAGAACCTGTTGTTCAGTTTGAGGGGAAAACCAAGGAAATCCACATCCTCACTTTCTTTATTTCCTCCTAAGGAATTTTTTACCTCCCAAACATTCACTTCCTTTGCTGTGGGGTAACAGGGTTTCAAGCAGGATAGGCGCACAATCTTTCTCAACTCTCCACTGTCTTCCACGACAATGTCATCGTCCCCTTTTACTGACTGCAGGGTGGCATGTGCTGATGGTACGCTAATGGTGGTTGTGCCTGAAAATGCCTTTCCTGTACTCCACAGTGAGTTTGAATTTCTGCAGTTCCTTTCCAGTTGCTGAGTAGTTGGGTTCTTCTTTGTTCAGGCTCTTGCTGCCAGATGCAATGACTCTCTCAGCCCCTAGTCCAGATTGCTGGGCAAGCAGATCTCCAAGGCCATGTCACTGGCATCCCTGTACACCACAAAGGGGAGTTCAATGTTTGTGTGTCCCAGGATGGGTCAGGTGACCAGGCATCTCTTCAGGATTTGAAAAAGGTGCCTGACATGCCAAAATCTGCAACTTGTGAGACAAGTTTGTGGGACAAACTGGAAGTACCATTCTGACATCCAGAGAAATCTCTGGACCGCTTTCAGGTTAGTTGCCATTGGGTATCCCTAAACTGTCCAGATCTTCACTGGGTCAACCTATATTCCAACTGTTAAGACAGTACGATGCAAGAAATTGAGGGAGGTCTAGATCATGTCATGTTGATGGTCAGCCTGGCCTCCCAATGTCATCTCCATCAACTTTTGGAAGGTAACAAGTTAGGTATAAGTTGAATTTCATGGCCTAAGGGATGGACCCAGCGAGTGAGTCCAGAATTTCTTGTTAGTGGTTTCTTGGTAGGCGTCTGTGTTGATCTTAGCATTAAGTTTGTGGATACACAAAACCAGAGCTTCCCATCCTTTTTAGGGGATAAGGACGAAAGGAAAAGCCCAAGCAGAAGATGAAGGTTTGATGATGTTGGCTTGTCACTCCAGTCTATAAGGGAAGTGTTGGTGTTCTCAAATATTTCAGACTGCTCTTGTCCCTGTGCAAGGAAGTGTCATTTCCAACATCAACTTGCAGGAAATGCAGGCCCAAGACTACTGGGAACATGAGGCTCTCAGAAGAAAGGGCCGGTATTGGCAGTGTACATGCACGTTCCTGTAGCTAAATGGTATGCCATCCCCCTTCTCCGTCAGCCAAATACAGAGATTTGCCAAACCAGGTATTCAAATGGACATCTTCCTCCATTATTGCATATCCTTGTTTTGGAAGTGTGTTCAATGACCCTTTATCTACCATCTTTTTTCAAGTCACTGAGCTAATGATCATGGGGACAACAAACTGGCAGGGAAGAGGTCTGGAGCTCACCCTTGTGACAAGATCCACTTCCCCAGAGTTCCAAGTCCAGTAACAAGGATTGTTCCATAGCTATCCTCGTCATCCTCAGGATGGGCAGGTTTCCTCAACAACCTGAGGGGAGGAGTTGTGGTCCTCCTCACGAGGGGGTGGTAAACATCCTTATCTGACCAACTGGCTCATGGCAGGGTGCAGCTCCTACCCTGCAAAAGCCTTTTGAATTTGAGATGACCTCTTTAGCAACTTTGAGTGCCCAACATTTTCTGGGTCTATCTGGGAGCCGGGGTGCCAGTTAGAGTCATCTCTGTCAAACTTTGTTTTAGTTTAGATTTAAGGTTCCATTTTCCCAGGATAACCCTGATTGTGAAAATTCTGTGGATAATCTGGATCAGAGGAGTGAGCAAGATATTAAGCACAGACAGTTTTGCATGTCGCCAGGGGTTGACAAACCTAGCTAGCGGACAGTCTGTGACAGTCTGGGCCTCTTCCTCCAGTGAGTGGATGGGCCATACTCTTTAGAGACGCAGCATGGTTATTCTTTGAGGTGCGCAGGAAACTTTTGAGGTTACGTGTGTGATGTAGGGGCCTGTGTGTAACCTAAAGACTCTGAACCTGAATTGTTCCCAAGCATCTGTGTGGTACAGTTGGACTGTGTTAAAATACAACATTTTCTTATTGCATTAAACCCAATTTGTTTTAAAATATTCTATGTTTTTCTTAATGTCAACATATCCCATGAAAAGACAAAAACCAACAAAGAATTGATCCTACTAGCATTATCCAAAGCCTATCTTATTGCTCTGTGCCATAAAATCTATTGTTATCTGAAAAGTATTAAAAACACATGATCCACAATGGTTCACTGGCTGATATGTTCCTTCACTAAAATGAACATTTGAACCAGTCCAGCACACACCATGCTGCTGATGTAAATACTCACCAGCACATCCAATCTGTAGCTGAAAATATCCCGAACAAATATACTGTTGATACTGTTTGCAGAAACTGTTTGCTAAAAATTACAGTGCTAATTATTTAGACTTCTTAAAAAATGTAACTCTATTTGTGACCTGTTTTTAAAGATGTCATGTCCTCAGTAGGTACAAATGGACTTGGGGCGGAGAGCGACAGACAAGCTTGATAAGTCAAGTATAGAGAAACTGGCCATTGATTAATTTACAGTCATTTACAGTACAGTTAACAGAAAGCACTACAACAAGGTGTAATGACATCACACACACACCTCTGGATGCTGATGTATTTAAAACCCATCTCAGTTCATCTCTAATGGGTAAAACTAGATGAAGAGAGAGGCTGACAGATAGAAAAGTTAATCACTGTGATCATTTTTCAGGAAAAATAAATGGCTAATAAAGAAATAATCAAGCAAGAAATGTAATGATGGCCATAACGATAATGATTTTTTTGTGTGTCTCATTGGATTTTCCTCTCTTGTGCTTTTATTGAAATGGATTAAAATCGTCAGAACGGCAGGGCGGCAAGGATGCAGGCATGCAGTAACACATCTGCACACACATGCACACGCAGACACGCACAAGAAGTGAGTGGTGTTGATGCCAGCTTGGAGTGATGGTAATATCAGAGACTGGAGGAGCTGCTAATGAACAGTGCGAATGGGAAGAAAGACTCCAGCTCAATCCACTAATTGCCTTAAAAGCTTTTCATACAATTTACCCTGTCAACAGAGATGGTGGTGGTGGTGGTGTGTGTGTGTGTGTGTGTGTGTGTGTGTGTGTAGGTGGGTGGGTGGGATGTGGGATTAGAAAAGAGATAATTCTGAGAAAACATATTGTAAGAAAGCAAGAAAGAAATGCACAATGGTTTTACACCTACGCAGGCCCAATCAGGCACACAGTCTCACACATACACCGAGATGTCTTATTTAGCTGAAGCCAGTAGCATTTAAAACTACAGCCAGACATTTCCAACACTCCAGAAGAGCCATAAACACTGACACACACTCTCTCTTGATCACTCATTCCAAAACGAATGCATTCGCATATATAGCTGTATCTTTTACACACACACCACTCGCTCAACACACACCACTGTGCACTGCAGCGGGGTGCTGTAGCACTGCCCGACCCTCATTAAAGTAAAAAGCCTGCTGAGTGTTTTAAGCAGCATTAAGGCAACAGCAGAGTCATAAATACAGGCAGCTCTCCTCTCTGCTCTCCAGCACGGCTCCCTGGCCTATTGTTCATAACACACAGCTCAAGGACCGGAGTGGCATACACAGTACAGTACTGTACAGGCACACACACACTTCTCTGCATCAAAGACTTAAATAAAACCAAGCTGTCAAAGGCAGAATATTGCTACAGACAAACAGCACTCAAAAGTCTAGACATTTAAAAGAACAGAACAAGAAAAAGGTTCGGGAAAGGCAAGTAAATCATAATCTATAATGATGTATATACTCTATATTAGTCCGACAGCGAACATGCAACCTAAAGCTCACCATGGCAACATAGTCAAACCTCTACTTTGTGCATGTAATACAATTTACTAATTATCATTGCTTTAAACATATACAGTTAAATTTAATCTTTTAAGAACATGTGTTAATCCCAGTACCAACAAGTTCTGGTGCCTTAAAGGAGCTATTTTGTAAATTTTGCAATTGCTACATAGCCGGTGTTAACATTGACAACTGTTTACCTATCAGTCTTGAAGAAATGTCGCGAGTTGGTCGAGAGCAACATCAGTGTTAACTCTTTTATCTTTAACTCGTTAACTCGTCTTTATCACATCTTTTCATCTACTGAAGTTAGCACACTAACCAGCTAGCTCCGATCGCGACTCACTGTAGCCTCCAATCTGCCCTGGAGACTCAGCGCTGCTCAGAGGGCATATTACAACCTCTTGTATTATAAAGAACAATGAAGGCTGAAGGTCTTGTTGGGCATCAATCACTACCATCTACTCCCGGCAAGAAACCACATTCAGCAGCAGAGAAAACTTACAAATAACAATACAGTGTCATCCTATCTACCATCCCTGTGGTGAAGGTATGGTTAACCTCAACTAGGTCTTAAATGATTTGTCAAGTAACGCATTAGTTGATTGAGAGAAAAATGTCTGGGAGCAATTATCATTTATGCTGTTTTTTTAAGCAAAAAATGCTAAAGTTCCTACTTGCAGCTTCTTAGATGTGAAAATTTGCTGGTTATCACAGTCTTCTATGTCCAAAAAATGAATATCTTTGGGTTTTGCACTGTTGGTTGGTCAAAACAAGACAGCACAACACATTACCTCTTGTTCTGTTAACTTGTGAAGGGGACTTTTCACTATTTTCTAGACATTTTAGAGTAAACCATTAATTTACTGTGCTTGGAAGCTTATATTCACCTTGGAAACAGATTGACAAAAAAATATCAACACAAGGTTGGATTGAAGGAACGCAGAGAACTGGAGACTTCAAAATAAAGGATATCACTTTGTTACCTAGTGCCCAACACCATTTTGCAAAGAAGTGCAAAAAATTTTTGCATCACTGTCTGGTGTGATCTGGCACTAGGAACTTCACACTACTACACATGTACGTCTGCCAATATTCCCACACACGGAAACCACCAAAAACACACACATACATGTTTGTGTCTTTCCTAGTTAGATGTAGGGTTTACACTGTGCATAGTACAGGTAACCATACCCCTCCATTAATGGATACGAGTCTTCAAGCTGGTATGTATCTACAGCATTTGTGTGTGTTTGTATATGAGCTTAAGAGTAATCGACAAAGCTGTTGACAAGGGATTTCACGCTACAGTGTTAATGGTGGTGCTGAGGGTCGAGGGGCAGCGGTTGGATGTGTCGCCCAATTCTCTAACAGGAAACCATCTACCCCCCCACCCCCACATCTCAAATAAAACAACCAAACCAATTGCTGTCACACACGATTGCCTTGCAGATACCCGACACATGTCCCGTATCAGTGGCCATGTCAAGCATACCAAATATCCATGAATGGGTGGGGGCTGAATGGGGTATTTGCTGGCAGTGAAGACTGAGACATTGGCAGGTCATGAGCGGTGAGAACAGGGTATGTGGGGGTTGCAAGGGGCAGGGCTGTCAAGCGTCTCCAGAGGTTGGAGGGGTCCTAGGTCAATTTATCACAGTCGATAGATGGATGGATGGAAAGATGAATAGGCAGGTAGATACCCCCAAAGGGCTGATGATGAAGGGCTGATGCTGACGAATAGAGCTGGAGGGGATGTGAGGGGAGGGTGAATGGGGGCGTGGGGTTGTGGGTCAAGTGTGTTTGTGTAGGCAGAAGGTTGCATGTGTGAGTCTGATTGTGCTCAGGCTGCATGTACGCTATCCAAAGGATATGTTTGTGTGTATTTGTGTGTAGAGGGGTGGGCATCCTGTTGGGTGGAGGTGTGTGTCTCCAGTGTGCGGAGGCCTCCAGACCTCAGACTCCTCCCTGGAGTCTGACGTCTGTCAATACAGACAGCATGGAGAGGCAGCGCTGGCCCTGGGTCAACACCAAAGCCAATACCCGAAGACAGGCAGCGCACGCATGTGCATACACAAGCCCCAAAATCACACACGCATACACACAGCTGGCAAGCCAATAACTGCAGCCCATTATTGAGCTGGCCAGGTCCAAGTTCTGACACAAGCCACAATTAACCCTTGAATCCTCAGTGGGCTGGTGGATGTTCATTCGGAGCAGCTAACGAGGCTAAATGTGAGAGCAGTGGCTTCAGTAATGAGACAGGATAACTGTGCTGTGTACCTGCCTGAGCGGGTCAGCTCTCACTGGCCCTGAGGATAATATCCTACTTCCAGATTCACGTTGGGCCTGCTCTGCCTTGAATTACCTAGTTTAGTTTCTGGAACAGTGCAGTTGACTGTCACTGGACCAATAAACCAAACTACTCTTATCTCTGTCTCACACACACAAACATGGGTGGCAGCCGAGAGGTTGGAGAAGCAGTGCAAAGGCTGCTTTATGCTTCAAACAAAGTTCTGCTCAGAAAAACCATGTGTACAGAAAAGCTCCTTTCCATGCTAAGGTGTGTAAAACTGGTCACAGATTCAAGTGCTCTGCAAATGCTGTTCTGTTCATTTTTCAAAACTACCTTACTGTCTTTACTGCACAACAGTAACAACTAGGAAAAGGTATGAGCAAATATTCTGCTGAGAGGGTTAAACGTCATCTGCATTTATGATTTCTTGTTATTTGTAGCTTTGGTAATTGTCCTGCATTTCTGCCCAGTTCATCTTCACTTACCCCCAAATGTCCACTGGACGTAGCTGCCATGCTCTATCGCAGCTGCTGGAGATGATCCCGTACTGTTATAGTCTGTGGGCTTGACTCCACTCTACATACGACCAGTGTCTTGCTCACAACATGCACCACTCATCTCTCCTCTCCACAATCTTTAGTACCTATTTTTTCCAGACAATCTTGCCTCTTTGAATATACATACCTGTCAATATGTATTTACAATTGACATAAATGGAATATTCAATAGTTCATTCATTCGTCTCTTTACAAACAGTACAGCAGAAAAACCTTTTTGTTCATTTGTTGGTGCCTAGTCTCTGACGTCTGTGAAGCAGAAGGACAACAATGGTTTTCCTTCTGTTAACATACAGGAACTAAAGATACAAAATAAGGTTAAGAACAATCAAAGTACTGTATCTGATACTATAGTGATCATAAATAAGCTGCAAATGTGCATCCAAATGGATTATAAACCAAAAAAAACTGAACAGATTTCTTTAGGACACTCCTGAAACAACTCCAGTGGACACTGAAACCATGAGGGAGCCTTGGCATAACTAGATCACAGCACAGCCACATCCAGTGAAGATCTGAGGTTAAGCTTCTTCATTTTCTGATTCACCTGTCTCACATTACATTGTACTGTAGGTGTCTTAGGAAGGCTTTCACACTCAAACAGCTGTGGTAAATCATGGGTCAGTCTCCAAAAGCTACTGGTGCTCCAAAATTCTTTTTTTTTCATGACAGTGAAAGAAGATGCATTGAGATGTCATGAGGAATGGACTTTATTACAACTCCCGCAATACAGGTAAAGTGGGGCAGATCTAAAACTGTAACATCTAAATTTATTACAGGAGCAGCAAGATCACTTAGCCTTGAAAAGCGAGTCTATAGCCCACAAGCTCAGTTTTAGTCTGGAAATCATCCAATGAGAATCAGATCAGCCCACCATATGGAAGCTGGTCCAATCAGCACATGGGATCTGCTTCTCAAAACTCGCCAATGAAGAACTCTTTATACTAAGAGACGAACCATGAAGCTGGAAGTGCGCGGTCAGAACGTGATCATGACACGTTAGCTTGTTTGGATTATACTGAAGCTATAAAGGTCCCAGAGGCAGCTACACGAGGTGATTCAGGAAACAAGTTCGCTTCTGCAGCGTTCAATGAAGAAAAGCCGCAGCCAAGCTTTGGAGTCTCTGATGGCACAATATAACGCGCAGAGAAGGAAATAAAAGGAGAGGGGCAGTGGAAAAAACGGATTTGTAGCCACAGCGTCAACGGGCAGGAAGAGCGACACAGCCCTGCTTTTCCCTTTCACTTCTATTATTCTCTTCTCCCCACCGTTCAATTTATACCGGACCCGTTATCAGACGCAAGTGTGCGGTGAGCGGAAAGGAGAACGCAGAGAAAATAATTACCCTCTGCCTCAACCAGCTGGTTTGTTCATAAACACGCAATTATGATTTCATGGCAGTCCATTATATACCAGCCACTCCAGGGCAGAAAGCTCTGCCAAGGCGCGATCACTGAAAACATCTAAAACACTCTGCTACGGCTAATACCTCCGCTACTGAATGCAATTTTCTGATTTGCTTGGCAGCTCCTCAATAAGAAATCAATTAGACTTTGAGAAATATGAGTTAAAGTCCCGTAAAGCCAATGTGCCTGGCCTTGAAGTGCTCTGTCTACATGGCTGCTGCATAATCATGGCACTGAGAGCAAAAGGCCATTGTGAGTGTGTGAGGGGATTTATCACATCCTGTCAATGTATTTGTTTGTTCATCTGTTGTCAGATATTATATTTCGGCATCAGTGACTGGATCCTGATTGAATGTGGGTGAACCTCTGCTTCCTAGCAATTTGTAAAATTATAGTGATTGGCTGCAGACCGGTGTTACAATTACAGACACATGAGATCAAATAGACAGAGAGAAGAAACAGAACGCACACAGAGAGACAAAATTGACCAAAATGGGAAAGAAAAGAAAGTAACATAAGACTTGTAACTGTGACCTTTTTCTTATTTACTCAACTGATTACCTGATGGATCATCTATAGAGACATTTCCTGAAAATACATTCATGTTTATGGCTAAAGAAAAAAGACAAAACAAGGCACAAACATTTAAACTGCATCTTGATGTTCAACAATGTAAAGGTGAAATATCTGCATTCTTTCTCTCATTTACATAGACACCTACTGTTTGTGCGTGCAGACCAATCTTTTGATTGTTTTGTGTATTTTCCCCTTTCACATTACCAGCGCCCTTTCCTCTACTTGATGACATCTCATTTCTAAATCGCAGCTGATCTCCTTTCACATCACCATCACACCTTCTTCTCCATTTATACTTGAGTCAAAGTATCGATTCTCCTGGTCAAATATTACCTGTAGAAATGGCCATAAAAACACAACTGAATAAGTAAAAGGAGCCATTGTTATTTTTGTATTTCTTGTTTTTAGGTAGTGATAAAGTTTGGTTGTGGTAAACACGAAACAAACAAAATTTCAAACATTAACTTAAGACTATTGTGCTCTGGTGAAGAATAATCTGACTCATCTTTATCTAACGTAGCCATCGTTAGGTCACTGCCGTGCTCAAAGTCAGCTGGTCAAATATGAAGCGAGCACAACATGACTGACAGCGTGGGAGCTCGCTGTGATTGGTTTTCCTCCTTTGATGAACGCAATGTATGGTCTATTGCATTTTCCAAAATAAAAGAAAATGAATTCTGCTGACTAAAAGCTTAGCTTCAAAGTAACAAGTAACAACTTCATAGAAATGTAGTGGAGTCAAAAGTACACTATTTGTCTTTTAAGTGTAGAAGAGTAAAAGTCATAAGTTTCCAAAAGAAATAATACTCAAGTAAAGTACAGATACTCAAAAAATATACTTAAGTCCAGTCATCAAGTAAATGTACTTCACTACTGTCCACCCCTACCTGACTACAATGAGCAGAAACAACAACGTCTTTATTTTTACTAACACGTGACAAGCGGGACAATAAATCCTTCTTTACAGCAGTCTTACGGCAACTCTTAGGGGACACACCTCAAATAATGATAAAGCCTGTAAACACAGGACAGTTTTTTACAGTAATTACATATGTCGGGCAGGAAATCTAAAGTGAGGGATCATTTCGAGAGGGTAAAAGGCAACATGCAACCTCTGCAGTCTGCAAACTCTGCATCATTCATCAACAATTATCATTTGAAACACCTAAGTAGCCTATAACATTAGCCACTTAGCATGGCCGCTCGCTCTAATGTTCTCCTTGCTGGTCGTTGCAACACATTCAGAATCATCACTGCTTTTGCCAGTGTCGTTAACAGGCGGCTCACTTCATGCATGTGCTTGTAAAATTTATATTTAAAAGGCTCATTATTATGATTTTATATTTTCTTAATGACAGATTCCTGTGGACATCATAAACTCCTCTCTCTTTGGAGACGTGCACAGATGATTTGTGGCAAACTATCTGCAGAGTTGAAGCTAATTCAACATCCGTTGCAAACCTACAGAGGAATCAGAGATCTCTGTGGAAAGAAATTCAATTGTGTGTCAACCTTGCCTTGGGTTATTCCTTGTTGCTGTAAAACATTTTCGGATGTACACAGGGCTACTTGATGTATTCTTGTTCTCGCTGTTAGCCCTCGACCACAACGTGCTGACCCTAAAGTGAAGGTTCAAGAATGAAATTGCTCTGTTAAAGCAGAGGAGGTAAAGAATGGAGCAACTGAGGCAGGAATAAAAAAGAGAAGGATGAGTGCTGTTACTAGCAGGCTGGCAGATGCATGGCAGCCGCCTCCAACAGGAGCAAACACATTGTGTACATCTCTATGGGAGCCACCTCGGTGCATTGTGGGAGTTGTGTCTCAGCAGGGGGGTGTGTCACTTCCTGGTAGGAGAGACCTCACTGTTAGAGCGAAGTCTCCCGGGATGTGGAGCTTTGAAATACTGATGCATTGTGGGAGCCGGGAGGGAGTGGTAGGCCCAGCAGGTGTTGTGCCTGTGTGTTGTCCCGATGATTGTGCAAGAGGCAGTGATGCGCATGCACAAGCACAAACACACACACACGCACACACACACACACGCACACGCACACGCACACACACACACACACACACACACACACACACACACACACACACACACACTCACAAATACACCTCTGATCTACGGATACACAGCAGCCCAGCAGGATCCTGCCTTTGTTGGTTCAGAATGCACACAGAGAGTTCACTCTGAACAATGCACTCATAAACACACATCCTGATACACACAGTCTACAGATATTACACACACTCGCACTCACAGAGGGAGTAAAACTCCCCAATGCTCCTGCTGCAAACACATGGGAGAGAGATGAAAGACTTTCACATTCACAGCAAGCAGCAGCAAAAGATGGATCTCTTAAACTTCATCCACTGAATTCCAGCTTCACCATCAATACACACACAGTTAACACGTTTCCCTGAGCTTATCTACTCCGCAGCTACAACATCCTCAGCCGGCGCTCCCAGCCTTCTGGAAGTGTTGCAGTAGTTGAGCTGTGGCCATCCTCAGCTCATCCACACTCCTCTGCACCCACACCACCCTCTCCTACATCCCTCCCTCTGCGATCAATGCTCTCCTCCAACCTGGACTTACATCAAAGTCGCCCACTTCCCCCCCACCCTCCACCGCCAACCCCCCCCCCTCGCCCTTCTGCGCTGAAGGTTGGCTGATCCACAGGTAACCTTTTTCTCTTTGGTTGCTCGTCTCTCTCTTTCTTTCTCCCTCTCCCTCTTTCCCCCTCTCCACCTCTCTCTCTCAGAACCAGAGAGCATCAAAGACTGCTGGGCCTCACGCCAGGGGCTCCCTGCTAAGCAACCTAGCCCAGACCCCCCGCCAACATCAGCCCCCTAACGCCACTACACCTCCGCCACCGCAGCCTCCTCCTCCCCACCCCCTCCAAAACCCACATGTAACGCACACACTGCCGCATCCACCTCCCACCAGGCCCCTGATCGGCGGGGGCTGCCCCACGCTGGCTACACATACTGTAAACAACAAGCTGTCAACAGGGCTCAAGTGTGCCAACCATCTGATGTGACCTATGGAACAGGAATCTGGCTGTGCTGCGCAGCTCAGGGCTCAGTAGGGGGGTGGTCAGGGGGTATTGCGTGAGTGTAGTGTGTGTGTGTGTGTGTGTGTGTGCGACTGCATCAAAGCGAGGAGGGGGGCTCTGCAGGTGCAGCGGAGGTGGACTGGGCTGCTCTATAAAACATCATGCCACTTTTTAACATATCAGTAACTGCAGTTCAGGATAAACTGCATGTTTTGTTTAAAGCAGTTTAGTTTATTAAAGATACACTGATCAGCAATAGAAATAATCATGAAACTAATCATTACCACATCATCTTTAGATGAAGCTATGCCAGGTTACTACAACACAGCTGATATGTGCCTTATTAAACAAAAATATGACAAAATATGTCAAAACCTGCTATATGGATGGACTGTGTATGGTCAATATGCAAAATTGAGGATGTAGTTGAAAACTGTTGTAAACAACTGACATCATCACATCGTATTGGCATTCATTTTTCCATTGAGAGAATTGAATGTAAGTTCTTATAGTAAAATTAAATTCTCCCGGGCTGACACAAACCTGATCATACAGATGCATTTTGGAGAATGCACTGCTTTTTTAAAAAGAGCCTAATCCGTTATTATTTGATATGTATTTGTTTATTTCTCAGTGTTTTTTTTATTACTACTGCGGGATGTTGCGCATGCGTTCTCACCGGCACACACAGGTCTTTCATCAACCAATAGCTGTGGTTCCTCCAAACAAGCTCATCCATGAAAATTGACGTCAGCCATAGCATCAGAGTAGCATTCTTAGCTTAGTTAGCTGAGTTTTCGCTTTTCCTTACAAAAAGCTTTGTGAATAGGACTTAAGAGAAAACTTTTAATTAGAAACTTTTAGCGTAACTTAAGAGTACTCTTAGTGGTAAGATGAAAATGCTTTGTGAATACAGGCCCTGATCGTTATAATAACTTCATCAGTTTATAGTGTATTGCTTTTTATGTTTTCCTGGATAAGAGGGGCGGCACTTCTTCTGCAACAATGAAGTTAAGGACATTGCCTTGCTGGAAGGGGCGTCTCTCCTGCCTATATGTGTGTGTCTGCTCGACTGTCGTGCATTCTTTTTAGAGACTCAGATTTGCTTACTTGTTGATCTAAGGTGCCAAAGCGCTGTTCTGGTTTGTTCAGGCCTGCTTTAGCCCCTGCTGGCAATTCTCTTCTATGACAAGCAGCTAAGGTTTGTCCAAAAAGTTGTTTGCTGTCGTTAGGTGCTTTTTGGAAAAAACAACAATTGGCAACACTACAGGCTACGCCCCCCTAATAGAGACAGTTTGTGCCAATTCATTCTGAAAAAGCAACGACCAATGGGGAAACTCCAACACTCGGCCGGCTGACCAATGGTGTAACTTCATGACTCAGTCACATGGCGTTCAGCTGAACAATGGAGTAACTCATCACTCAGTCAGTCACGGATATTCGTTTTTAGGGCTGGCCCGCCTCTGCAATTTAGTCAAAAATGTAAGAACACATCACGGCTATGGAGCAAGATGGAGAAAGGTGGTGCCATCATGCACCAACGCCATGTGGAGATGTGGATATGAGCTGCTTCTCTGTTCAACTACAAGGTTTTGATGCCACAGAGATTGTCGAAGACAACATAAAAGAGGAAGCTCAAATCAAAGTCTGTACATACGTGTGTATGTAAAACGGGGGCCAAGTGTAACTATCTGCCCACAGTGACAAATCTCTATTAGTGCACAAAACAAAGCTGGCATCACTTACAATCTTGCCTGTATCTATACCTTCTCTTATAGTACATTATCCAATAAATTATAAATTCTCTATTAAACTCCCGACAATAATAGGCTAAAGGGACGGCTGCTCCTGCTGACTTGATAATGACATAATAGACCATTAAGGTTTAAGAAATAATAAAACTGGACGAGTGTTGCATACACGTTTGTCCTTCCAAAGCAAACATTAAACAGTGTGAAAAAAATAATAATGGGAAATCCATGGGAAATCATGAAGGGATAAAAATATATACAGTAAAAGGCTGTTGGTGTGAAAGATAATTGAGCATGTGGTAAAAACCACAAATTGGAGAATTCATGCTGTGACTGAGATAAGACGTTGTGACAATACTGTTCTCAACTCCTCTCTTCTCAAACCTAGATTTACGTCTGATATCCTTTTTGTCTGCACATCCTGTCTTTTGACACGACTTGTATGACTGCACTCAATCGCTGTCTCCCTCCCTGACTATTGTCTATATGCTATTATTACTGTCATCTCCCCACTCTTCTCTCCCTTCTCCTCCCCATCCCCCCATCCGCACCCCTACCCCCACCACCCCCTACCACCCCTGTCTCCTCTCAACTCACACTCAGATTTGTGGCTCTTAATATTGTATCTGTCTACCAGAAGGACAAGAGCACAGGAAATGACATGTTTCTGCCTGGGGTGAGAAGACACACACACACACACACACACACACACACACACTCACTTCCGCGCGCGCACACACACATACACACATACACACATATAACACACAACTCAGGCATCGGAGACTGCGTCAAGCTCACAATGTAATTATGGGGAAACAGAGCAGTCAGTTACACACCTGAGTGCAACTCGGATCAGAGCTGAGGTGTTACTCTGACACTGACGGGAAAAGCCAGGAGTTAGTCTGTTAAAACACAATGACAGACAGCTACATCGACTGACATGGCCGTTGCTGACAGACCAAATATTTGGACTGAGGAGAAAAAGGGAAAGGACGAGCTCTGATGCAGAACGTGAAGGTGACACTGTCGTGCCTTTCATGGATGTGAAAGCATGAATATATTGAACAAAGGTATACGTGGACCACGACGTCTCATAGAAGAGATTACACAAGCTTATAACAAGTCTCGTGTGTCACGGTTCATCCATGCATTCATTCATTCCCTGCCGTGTTAGTAACTCTCTTGTCATTTCTGAGACTCCCTCCTGTCCTGTAGTAACCCCTGCCCCATCCGCCTTTCAGCCACCTGACCTTCCCTGCCCTCCTACTCACCAGCTCCTAATTCCGTAATCAATTCCTACTATATACCAGCCTATTTCCATCCATTATCTGCCAGATTGTCCATTGTTCTTTCCATGTCTTATCTGTTTTTGCTTGCCTTTCTTTGACCACCCGCCCACTGTCGGATTTTGCCTCTTGCTTGCTTGTCTTTAAGGCTGGTTCTCCTGACTTCGCCTGTTGCTTGTCCCTCCCTGTGTTTGTCTGCTGAGCCTAAAGGTGAGCTGATCTGAACTCTTATCTGTGTCTATGTGTTGTGCATTTGAGACCATCCAATCCTGAGATGTGACACTTGTGGCTATTTCAATTTTTCAGGGGCCAGCAGTGTCTGTTTGGCTGCATATAGGACAAGTGGAAAGTCTGGTGCTGAAGCTGTAATATTGATTTTTTTTTTTCTCCGATTAATATGCAGTGCCGTATGCAGTGAGTGTTTTTTTTTCCTAATGAGTCAAAAGTACAGTGACTGCTCTTTCAAGATTACCAAGAGACATATGTTACATATCAGCCAACTAGCAATGAAAGCAACAGTTACAGCATCAGCCACAATCATAAGCATGCACTATGTTACATTAAGATGGCAAACATTGCAACCTAAAAAGGAACAGATCAACATTTTGGGAAGTACACTTTCTTTCCAAGAGTTAGATGAGAAGATTGATTCCATTCTCATGTCAGTGTCACTTAGCTTAGCATAAGGCTAAGGGGGCAACAGCTAGCCTGGCTCTCTCCAAAGTTAAAAACCTTTTTTGGAGTCTTGTCGTCACAGTGAGGTCACCAGGCGTGTGATGATGTAGCTGACTGATTTGTGAATGAGTTTAAAAAGAGATGTAAAGTATTGCTTCAGAAGTGTTATTAGGCATTTTCGGTGTAACAGCATAGTGGGCATTTTTCCAACGTCTGACACTTTTGTAGTTCTTTATAATCATAAATTCACAATACCATCAATCCAGAGTTGCGACCTCTTGTGAGGTTGACATAATTTTTCCAACTCGTTTCCAATTACAAACAAAATCCAAACAATATGATGTGACTGCTACATTTAGGCGCACATGTGAGAGAGGCATCTATCTGCTCATCTAACTCTTGAAAAGACAGTGAGTCAGTGTATTTCCCAAAATGTTTAACAGATTCTTTTTTGCAAACGGAGGGCAGGTATTATGTTTTCATACACCTCAAGTAAGGCCCGAGTACAATGGATGCCTTTGTCCAGTGCCTACCTGTGATATATAGGTAGGGACCTGTGATATATATATATATAAAAGGACATTTAAAACATACTGTATGTCTAGTAACTTTTGGCCAAACAATTAGCAATGAATGATTATGAAAAACAATAACCAAAAGCTGAGTGTGACGCTCACTCCTTCTACTGCAGGTATATAAGAGATAAAACTTCAGCAGTATAGTGATAGAGCAGATTTCCAGTATTTTATCTTTTCATTTCCTGACAGCACCACTGACTGCTCTCTTCAGCTCCTTTAGAAGATTACCTTGTGACCTGACGAAATCCCTGACACAGGACACTCGGTAAGTGGCTGGAGGTTGTAGCTACAGCTGATAGTTCAATGTATCAAAGCTTCCTCCTCTCATAGACCTCATCTACCACTGAATGCTAGAGTGCAGCACCAGGTCAGACGTTGGTGTTGAATGTCTCAAATAAGATGGTAATTAATGGATCAGAGTCTGTTTCCTAGATTCCCCAAACTACATTTACTTGAGCCCATTTCCAATCTTCTTCACTCTCATGTAGAGAGCCAGGCTCATGCCATAATATTTGGATTTTTTCTTCAATAAAAAGGGATGATTGACATCAAATTTTATTCAAAAAGATTGTAAAATAGCAATTCAAAGAAACAGATCCAAGCAAAGCGATCTACTGAGAGCATCAAACTACCATGCTCTGTGTGTTAGAAGTATTCAGAATGACAGACTGCGTTCGACTTCTATATGATAGCACCACCTACCCTCTAACCAAATTACCATGCATAAAGAAGCATACGGTTTGAAGCGAGCATGATGTACTGTATGTATCAGCAGTTTCTCTCTAGAAGAAATAGGCGTGTAGCTCATTAAGTCCTCGGTCTGCCATGTTCACACTGAACCTTATCAACCCCTACATGACACAACATGACTGTACAGCAGCTCCAGACTGAAGGAATGTGGAATCAGTGCAGTACTACAGTACTATAGTATTCAGATTCATTCCTTCCTCTGTAAAGTGCCATTCGCCTCTGTCTCTCTTTGTTCTGTTTACAGTAGGCTTAGTCTTCTCTCACTTAACCAAATGGAGGAAGAAGTCTGAATTATCCTTTTCATTGTGTAACATCCTTCCCTGGTGTGTGTATGCATATATGTGTGTGTGTATGTGTGTGTGTTCATGTATTCCACCACAAGGGACGAAAGGGCCATTTTAATAAATGGCTTAAATAATGAGGAGTCCCAGGAGCTGTCAACTTAACTACAGTGTAGGACTGCTGTGATGGAGATATAGATACACACACACACACACACACACACACACACACACACACACACACAGTGCAGGGGATACATTAAGCACGCAATCTAATCTTACAATCATACATTTGTTGTCACATACACACAGATTATCCGGCATCAGAGAAAAGCATACAACACTGCACTAAACAGAGGTGGATGCTTGTTAGATACGTCTCTTTGCTAAGCAACACGCCTGTTACAGTAACATACAGACACACTCAAGGTATCACGATCTGTTAAGGCTTGGTCCACTTACACTAAAAAACAAATAAGTCTGTTCTTAATGTTAGGAATGGATCAATCCTGTTTTTTTTTTCTCTCTTCATGCTCTAATCTGATTCCTTAAACAACAAGCCTCTAGTTCCATGACAGTATGAGCTGGCACTATGTGCTGGCAAAAAGACCAGTGGAGCTATGTGTAAAGCCAGCAGTAAGAATGGACCTACTGTCATAAAAATAATGGGCAGCGTGGGTTGTCCCTCCACAAGCCATCCAGGCTCCTGATATCATGAACTGAAACATGAAAAACTTCAGCTCACCGCTGACATCCATCAGCCTCCACAAACGAATATTTACCTGCACCTACTGACAGAAACCTGAGGCAAAGCACTCACGCCATCCGCTTCAAATAATCAAATGTGTCCACTACACCGTCTTAGTGTCTCATTTCAGTGAGCGGCTTCTTTACACGATTTCAATTCTGTGTCCACAAAAAAAATAAGTTTAAACATGAATTTTGTTATTCTTTGATTGATAAATACTGTATTTGTCATGAGTAGAAGTATTAATTATTGAGCAAGACTGAATGCCAAAAGCAGTAGGAGCACACACTGGAACATAAAATGAAAAAAATTACTAATCACGAGTTATTTACTTACTCTACATTTCAAGCACTGTATAATATTCCTATAATATTTATGTCAGGACTAAAAACATAACTGCATTGTTTTTACAGTGAGTTAATCAAACTGTACTTTCTTGTATACAATTATACAACAACAATATAATATTTTATTCAAAATATCATTTAAAAAAAGTTTTATTTGTGATGTGATCTCTGTGTTCTATTTTGTAACTTAATTCATCTTTGCATTAAGTTTAATAATCATATAGTAACATACAGGTGTGCTTTGTTGCATTGTTGATACTCAAAAATAAGTGTACATTATTTTTCTCAGTGTAATAAGAGCTGTCAGTCTAGAGGTTGTCCAGATAAAGAGATTTAGCTTTAGATTTGGATGATTTGGATCTGTATTCCAGCTGTCTGTCACTAGTCAAAGCTGAATGTTGATTAAAAAATAAGCAAAAAAAACTTTTAAAAAAAACTTCATGTCCATCAAGCTAATTAATACCAGGTCTATTGAGTAAGGTCTGTAATGGTTCAAATGCACCAGTGGAACCTGTAGAAGATGGTTACTAACGACACTGTCTCTCCCTGGAGTCCGCCTTTGTGCATGTGTTCCCTCTTTCTCTAACTGAAGAGGACGACTACAGTGGCAAACAATATAAATTAGACTTTAATTTTCAACTGACAGTAAGAAAATCTGAAATCCTACAGTCATAAAAACAGTCCAGCAGATAAGAGTCTTAAAAGCTCTTGTGCTGTGCGGTGGTAATGATGCTTTCGGTGTTAAACGGTTACCGTACATGTAGCGCCTTTAAATGACTGCATATGTTCTGTGTCTGTGAGTACACACAGTCAGGTTCAATAATGTGCCAACACATCAGAGAAAGAAAAGGAGAAACAGTAGCAGACAAAATGACCCAGTGAGCCAGTGAGAGAAGCAGCAGCGTGGGTAGGGCTCCAGCACCAGGCACAGGGTACAGCACCCTGCATGAATATCAAAAAGCTCCCTCCCTTTGACCTTGAGATTAATATTTCACACCTGGCTACAGTCTACACACACACACACACATACACACACACGCACGCACGCACGCACACACACACACACACACAGAGACGTGTGCATGTGTACATGCACACACTGTTCAATGCGTGCCCCGCGGCCACTGGTGCACTGAAGTCTTCCTCATTAACTGACTGTTCTGATTCTTGTATCTATAAATACTGTATAAAGGAAAAGCTGATTATGTTCTGTATATGGTACAAAAGATGTGGATGAATGAGACATAGGTATAAAGCTGAAACATTAAAAACCTCAAATACATCACAAATAGCAAAACCAGTGTTTGTGCATGTTTTTGTGCAGTACTGTGATAAATTACATATAATGCAGTGTGTTTTACATCTGTGAGCTTTCATTTTTATACTGTACATCAATGAATAGAAACTATTCTTTCAATAGAAAATCTTTGCCTGAGGTAGGAAGAAATAAAAATCTAAAATAATACAACAACAATACAAATAGACAAAATTGTGCAAAAAATGCTCCGATGTTCTTGTAACCTATTCGACCTTTACCTTCTACTTCATTATTTCTTTGACCAATTACACATTTTTTGAATAATATGTATTTTCGACTGGGTTTCATGGATGCACAAATCATGCGAAACCCAGCAGCACATAAAAGGAACAAGTAAACAAAAATAAATAAAGGATCAAATTTTTTGTAACGGCATAAAATGCAACTTTTTCCCACAGAGTTTAGTCATTTTTATCTTTGTTTGATTTTGCCCTGGTGTCCCTTTGTTCGCTTCCTCTTCATCTCTCTGCTTGATAAATACATACTTTGAGTCTTCTGCTGTTCGAGATATAAACAGTATGTGTTACTTCACAGTTGTTCTCATCCTTGTGGGTGTTAAATTGAGTTTGAAAAAATATAGAAGCTGCCACGCCTAAACCTTCAACCTCTGCCTTGATAGAAATTTACTGCTGCTTTACTCACAATAGAAATATTTCAAGAAAAACTAGTGTAGTGTTGCCCTGAAAACCATTTACAGTGTTGATGTCCAGCTGCTTTCAATTGACATTCCTGCTATATTAAATATTTTAAAGCTGTTTTACTCCACCTCTCAGGCTGCATATCATACAGTTAATTACTTATCGTATCTCATTATGTCATAAAGCAGTGGGAAGTTGCAGTAGCTACAGAACGTGAAACAAATGAATGTAGAAAATGAACAAACAGCTCCTATCAAGCTGTCTGCATGTTGTCTTTGCACTCTTGAGTAAGAGACTGCAGCTTAGAGCGGATTCATTTCAGTCACATCAGTTTGTGTCTCCAGAACAACACGTGAGCCTTTTTGGATTTTGTACTAAAGAAAATATAATTTTGTGTTGTTTTAATGTCGTACATTTTCAGAGGCTTTTAAGCTTTACCTTTTCAAGATGTGACATGCACTTGACTTCAGTTTGGCAGGCTGGGGTAATCTACCTGCTGCTACAGATTTGTTGTAACAGGATTTGCTCAGTGACCAACTTTTCAGGAGCGAAACAGTGACTGGTGTGGTGTCTCTGGGCGGTGTGTCCAGCACAGAGTCATCTCTCAAATCAAAATGAAGAAATTACAAACAGCGGCATAATATTCAATTGTTTTTTTCCAGAGTTCAGTCATTTCTTTGATTTGATTTTACTCGAATGTCCTTTTATTTGTTTCCTTCTTAATCTCTGATGAAGAATGCATGTGTTGTGTCTTCTCCTGTTAAGGATGTGAGAAATATTTTACTTCAAATTTCTTTTCTAAGGGCTTGAAACTTTTCTGTTTCCCTCTGTGTTTCATGAAGTTAAACTTTGGAATATATATTTATATCTTGTACTGCACTGTAGGCGTGATCTAACTTTTTTTATTCTGCTGTTTAATTTGTCTTATTCTATTTTATCTTATTTTGATATTCTATTTTATTTGTTTTTTATATTGTCCTTTTATATTGTCTTGTGTTTTTTCATGTCTTGTCTTCATGCCTTTATGTCTCATGTGAAGCATTTTGAATTGTGCTGTTCTAAGATATTTGACTTGTCTTGCCTTATATAAAGTTGGACTTGGTTCTCTTTTCTTGGTCTGTTCAGCCTTTGTGAATGTCACCACTCACGTTAAATACACACTTATTCATGTATTTATGTTGCTTTTACTAATAATGTAAATGTTTGTTATTGTACACTTGAAGAAAAGCACCCATCACAGATTGTTTAGAGCGAATGTAAATGTAAAGGCTGATTAGCAGACTTGTGGCTGATTGGATTCCGTTTCTAAACCATCAGTGGTCAAAGCTGCAATAGTGCTTTCTTTGATATTTCACATCACCTGACCCATCGTCAATAACAAACACAGACACAGAGACACACACACACAACAATCAGGGATGCCCAGCCTTGCTCAAACACATATGCACTGTCCCTGCTCGCAGCTCTTTCTTCCACCCAGTATGCCCAAACCCACTTCTGTCCACCGCTGTGAGGGATGCAAACAAAAACACAAACAAACAAAGTGATGAGCTGACGTGACGTCTGAGGCTTGGCTTTTGTTTCATCTTCTGTTTCGTCTCTGTTCCTCTATGTTTAGCACAGTGTGTGAGGCCCCCGGTGCAACACACTGCTTTATGAAGACACGATGGGGAGGCAACCTTACCTACGGAGCAGGTTTATTTTGCCGAGCGTGTGATCAGAACCTCGGTGTGTGTATATGTTTGTGTATACCTGTGCCATGAGAGTTTATGTGTGTGTGTAGAGGGAGAGAGAGAGATAGCCAGTGGTGTGGACAGCAGAGGCTGTTAGGTTCACTGACTTTAAGTTGATTAATTTTATGTAAAAGGGATGATTATGGGTAGAAGGGTCAATGTTGAAATTATGTTATTATTTTATGAGTACTGCACTTTTTTCGTAAAATATACAAATCAATGGCAACCAGATCTGACAATCTGCTGTTAAAAGGGATAATAGCAGAGTTTTCTGACAACTACTGGGTACTGAGTAATGTGGGACCTCAATCAACAAGCAGAGTAATAAAAACTCAAATCAATAATGACGGATGCTGAAGGGTGATAAAAAAAACAGAAGGTGACAAGGCAAACTGCCAACCACTGTGGGAGCTGATCAGGATCCAAAAGCTAAAAAAGAAAAGAAAAAGATGGGTCACACAGTCTTAGTCACTTTGGTGAAAACTGCTTTATTTATCCACCGTTTTAAAGGCTTTTGTCACGGAATAGTGACTATACTATGACTCACAGCTGATGTTGTTACCTGAAGCTACTGCTACGAAAGAGGGGACAGGAGCTTTATCTCCAATGGACTGCACTAAAATACACCTGTAAACACTGACGCTAAAAGCTTTCTAAACATTAAAAATATGGATTTATGAATATTGATGAAGTAATAAATCATCGATTGCCAACATAGAGGGGGTTAGCAATACACATAATTAGCATGTTGTATGTTGACATTTTTAATATCTTCAGTCACGTGCAAGAAGCTTTGCTCACTGAAGACATTTAGCTGCTTCAGTTTCAGGGTCCTGGTTTCGTTCCTTACGTACCGAACACAACTGAAACGCAAGTGAACAGTTTTGTAAATAATTTGTTTGTTGCGTTTTTTCTTTACAAATTTTCAAACGAAGCACTTACTCATCCATGACAATGTGCACTACAAAAATGTAGGAGTTTACGGACTAAGAGAAATGCTACTCAGTGATTTACAAATTTACACTTCATATGTAAAATGACCAAGTTTGAAAACACAAGAAATTAGAGCATGACTGATAATATTTGCCTAGTTGATGTTATCAGCCAATTTTTGCTGATCACAGAGCGATCAGGCTATAAAAACATACCATACATACATTTTAAATATTTTTGTTGTATTTCTCTTGTTGTTTATAATTGATATAGATGATAATTCAGAGTGAACATGTTTGGTATGCGTTGTGATTTTCAAATTTCCTGCTCAAAATCTTTAATAATCACATTAAGGAACCTTGAAGAAATGTTTATGCTACAGTATGTGTATATTGTAATCATAATATTTTAATCTCTCACATAACAGAATTAGCTTCAGAAAGCCAGTGGGTATTGGTCAGGCAGGTGTTTGCGTTTGTGTCCATAAACAAGGAGGTTGCGTTCTGATGATATAAACTGGTGTTGTATCGTGTATTAAAGCAGTCTTGTGTGTATCAAAGGGACAAAGGAAAAGCAGGCAGGAGGTACGGTATTGACATGTCACACACCCAACATGATACTACAAAGCTTCTTTCTGCGATTTCATCCTTCCCTCTATCTCTTTGCTCTCTTTCTGCCTTATCTTTCCTTCCGGTGCTGCTCTCGTTCTCTCACACACTCCCTCACACTATCTGTCCTGCACCCTCTTTCTACTTATCCACCTCCTTCTCATCTTCTATGTCTCTCTCTTCTCTCCGCACGAGTAATATCGCTCGTATCTCCTTCTTACTTCCTGTACCTTTCTGTTCCTTCCGCTTTCTCAACATCTCCACTCCTCTTCCATTTTGATATCTCCACTCGCTAGATTCCTCACAGCATCTATGAACACACACACACAATACACACACACAAGACAACCCCCCCCCCCCCTCCCTACATTTATCTCCGTCCTATCGTGGATTCCCCTCTCTCTCTTCTGCCATGCATGCCTAACTGTTTTCTGCTCTCTCCCAGTCTCAGTGGGCTCAGCTACTCATAAGCAGGAGGGTCAGAGGAGGAATGAACCTGAGAAATGGTTAAATTGTTATTTCTGACAGCCTCAGCCGACTGGCATTAAGCACCCCCAGTTCCACTAAAACCAAATGAAAGTACGCGAAGGGCAGGATGAAAAAAAAACAAACAAAGAGACAAAAGACAAGTCAATATTCATCACAGGTAGATTGTTGAGTGGGCTTGTTTGGGTGCGGCGGGCGGCTTGGGTGCCGATGAGGGGATGGCGCTGCTCATGTGGGCCTTCCTGCTCTGTTGCAATGTCAGAGGTTCCACTATTTCCACGATTGTTGCTTCGCCGGCCCTCAGCACACATAAAAACAAATAGGATGGAGATGAAAAATGCCCTGCAATTAAGTGATTTTTGGATTTCATCGCTCTACACCTCCCTGTTCCTCATTCTAAGCACCCCTTCTGCCAACACGCACAACACACACACACACACACACCACACACACAACAACCACACACAGCAACAGCACACACACACACACACACGACGACACACAGACACACAGCACACAAGACACACAACGACACACAGCAACACCACACACAACCCACACACACACACACACACACACACACACACACACACACACACACACACACGCAAAACACACACACGCAAAACACATTTACAAACAGAATTACTTAATTAATGTTAAAGTTTGCAAACGTTATGATGCACAAACATGCAAAAGAACATATAACACACAAATGCAAATATATGTACAACGCACAATTCTTCATTTCAATTACTTCCTCTTGTCATTTACTTCATATGCTTGCATTTTATTATGTCTCCAGCTGCACACACCCCCCCACCCCCTCCCCCACCCCCCTAACACTTAAATAATAAAATGAATCACCTTGAGAGGATAGATTTGACAAATGGGTTTGTATGAGGGATCTTTACTAGTGCAACACAGATAATACGAGATTATCCCTGACTAATAAACTGCTGCTACATTACAGCCACGCTGACTGATTACAATGAGCCTGCATTTGTGGAAAGTAACTAAAAAGTTGTCGTCCGATTAGTCCAACAGTGATGTGTGCTACGAGCTACAGCCACATAAAAAGTGAGACAATTTAACTAAATCAAACAACTCTGGTATTGCGTCCTAATTAGCAAGCAGGCTAGTTTGTAATGCAACGATGGTGAAATGGTGCGGATATTAGCTACAACTAACTTGTTTCCCATGTGACTCCTCACACCGGCGGCATCTTCACAACGTTCCAGAAAAAGTTTATCACATTTGCACACTGGATCTACACACATCATTTGTTAAGATGATTTTATAGGTATTTTCTCTCTCCTCTTTATAAGGGGAGAGGATAATGACATGCAACAAAGATGCCCGGCTGAAATCAGACTGGGGTTGTTACGGTTTTAAAGTTTGTGCCTGAACCATTCAGCCACTGGCCCCCTTGATTGGTACAGTATCATTTCTACTGGTCTTCTGTCTGTATGACGCCTCCAGTGAAAGTTATGGTCAGTAAACGCATGTTTTTCAAACTCCACCACCGAAGTTTGAAATGCATTTCTTCTATTAAAATGTGCAACCTCAGGTAATACAGGTATTGTCACTTGACTAAACTTCTCCGACTTCCTCCTGAGCCAAAGAAGTCGTTACACAGCGGTTGTCACAGGCTTTCCAAAGACCAGTAAATTGACTTTGGCATGTAAAATCTTTGGACTGCCGCTTTACATGTGTGTGATACAGTTCCCAACACATCATCAGTGAATGATGATTTATGACTCTGTCATTCATTCACCTGACATTATCTAAACAAAATCATTCAAATGTATCATTGATAAAATGTTCTTGATTCAAACAGCACATCTATTAGATTCTGTTATCTTTGCATCCTGTAGGACAGATGCTGCAAAGACAGTTCGTCACCTGAAAACTCTTCAAGTGTGTCATAATCCCTCAGTCTACACGCTAGTTTAGTTATTTCATCTGAAATCCTGACATGCACAATAACATGGCAATAATTAATATATTTTTTGGCGATGAATTCAAACTTTCTATAAAGCATCATTATCTCTTCCTCTGTTCATCTCTGGAACAAATGTATGAGAACAATTTACCTCCTACACACCGCAGTGTGGAGACTCACTATACTTAAACATGGCGCGCTATGAGAAATGTGGATGCTTTAACATTGTTTAGCATTGGGGGGATGGGTGTGGGATGGGGGGGGGGGGTTGCTTAATGGGACTTGGCTAAGCATGTGTAATTAAGAGCAAGGGTAAGTGGTGAGTTGCAGAGTGCATGTTGTGTGTGTGTGTGTGTGTGTGTGTGTGTGTGTGTGTGTGTGTGTGTGTTTGTTTGTGAGGGATATGGTAGCAGCATCAAGCTATGATGGAGTGCTTTGCGGAGCCAAACACCCATTCAGCAAGCTGTGTGCTCATTAATCCTGCCAAACTCCACTTGTTACATGCACGCACAGGAAATCATGAGGCTAGGTAAACAGGGAACTGCTGCGATCCATCACTGCACGCCAGCGGACACAGGAACACACCGATATGGAAGTGTGCGCACATACACATACACACACACACACACACACACACACACACACACACACACACACACACACACACACACACACACACTCTGAAGCACTGTAGATGTAAAATGATAAGCTTATACCCATACAAACATACAGTCAAAACACACACAGCTCTGCATGCATGTGACATGTGCACAAAGATAAACAGATGCAAACTAAATCATGCACTCAAACTCCTATCTGTGGTCTTTTTTCTGCCATCATAGTGTTCACTGTGCTTTACGTTGAGATGTGAGGGAGACAATTTCAATATCAATCCAGAAAAAGCTCTCTCCTGTACATTACAGAGATCCCATCCAGTGCTGGTGAAGGCCCACACTCGCTATTAGTAGAGAGAAATACTGCCACAAAGCCTGGGAAGAAATCAATAGAGCTTGACCCCAGTTTGACCTCTCGTTGAATGGAGAAGTTATGGGACCACCCTGGCCTTGACATTAGCTTATTTGATGTGTATTTTCCCAACAACAGCTCTCTCTCCGCTCTCCATCCCTCCTTCCTTTCTTTCCCTTCTTTTGCTTCTCTCTCTCTCTCTCTTGCTTCAATTGCTTTGTTTCCATCTCCTAAATGCTTGTGAATACACACATATGCCTGCACACACACATACACACACACACACACACCCACACGTCACATGACAAATGCTATATAGGGCCAGTTACACAGCCCAGTGGTTAGATGCAGTGTTGGAGCAGATCTGTTATATCTATACGCCTGCCTGGCTGGAGCATTTACTGAAGCCATCAGCTAAACGACATTCCATATATCTTTGACAGAGAGGGGAACAATACTATTTACACCAATTTAGCCCTGGGAGGGGGAATTTCCAGTTAATGGGAAGGGTTTTTTTTTTTTTTCTGTCTTCTTGTTTACACACGCAAAACACACACACGCAAAAACATTTTACAAACAGAACTTAAATTAATATAATGTTAAAGTTTGCAACGTCTATGATCCACAAATCATGCAAAAGAATCATATAAACACAAATGCAATATATCTGTACAGACGCACAATTCTTCATTTCAATTACTTCCTCTTGGTCATTTACTTCATATGCTTGCATGTTTATTATGCTCCCAGCTGCACATCACCGCCCCCCCCCTTCCCCACACGCCATAACACCTTAATAATAAAATGAATCAACCTTGAGGATAGATTTGAAAATGGGTTTGTATGAGGGATCTTTACTAGTGCAACACAGATAAATACGAGGATTATCCCTGACTATCTCTCTCCGACGAGTAATATCGCTCAGTATCTCCTTCTTACTTCCTGTACCTTTCTGTTCCTTCCGCTTTCTCAACATCTCCACTCCCTCTTTCCATTTTGATATCCTCCACTCGCTAGATCTCCTCACAGCATCTATGAACACACACACACACATACACACACACAGACACCCCCCCCCCCCCCCCCCCCCCCCACCCCTCCCCTACATTTATCTCCTCCTTATCTGGATCTCCCTCTCTCTCTCTCCATGCATGCCTATCTGTCTGTATCTGCTCTCTCCCAGTCTCAGTGGGCTCAGCTCTCATAAGAGGAGGGTGCAGAGGGAGGAATGAACCTGAAATGGTAAATTGTTTATTTCTGACAGCTCAGCGACTGCATTAAGCACCACCCCGTTCCCACTAAAACCAAATGAAGGTAGCGAAGTAGCAGGATGAAAAAAAACCAACCAAACAACAAAAACAAGTCATATTCATCACGGTAATTGTGTGGGTGCTTTGGGTGCGCGGGCGGCTGGGTGCCGATGAGGGATGGCGCTGCTCATGGGCCTTCCTGACGTCCATGAATCACAGCCAGAGTTGCTCGCCGGCCCTCAGCCACCATAAAACAAAAGATGGAGATGAAAAATGCTGCAATTAAGTGATTTGATTTCTGCTCTACCCTCCTGTCCTCCTTTCTACCAGCCCCCTTTCTGGCCACACACACACACACACACACACACACACACACACACACNAGCCACCATAAAACAAAAGATGGAGATGAAAAATGCTGCAATTAAGTGATTTGATTTCTGCTCTACCCTCCTGTCCTCCTTTCTACCAGCCCCCTTTCTGGCCACACACACACACACACACACACACACACACACACACACACACACACACACACACACA
>NW_019174446.1:2927833-3121330 GCF_002260705.1 Seriola dumerili | reverse complement strand
ACACACACACACACACACCCACACGTCACATGACAAATGCTATATAGGGCCAGTTACACAGCCCAGTGGTTAGATGCAGTGTTGGAGCAGATCTGTTATATCTATACGCCTGCCTGGCTGGAGCATTTACTGAAGCCATCAGCTAAACGACATTCCATATATCTTTGACAGAGAGGGGAACAATACTATTTACACCAATTTAGCCCTGGGAGGGGGAATTTCCAGTTAATGGGAAGGGTTTTTTTTTTTTTTCTGTCTTCTTGTTTTAACATCCAGTTTTCAAAATGGCCACCCTTCAGGAGGACAGATGAGACACGCTCCGAGGCTGCCACTCACATGCTAATAAACTCTAAAAAGGAAAACAAAAAAAAAACAGGGCAGCGCTGTCACAAACAAGTCTGGTTTCTATTTTACCACACTCCTTCATCACAGACTCTCACTATGAGCTGCTAAATTAGATACTAAATCCACACGCAAAGAGACATGACCACAATGCAATGCAAACAGCAGAGAGAGAAAATCATAACTTCATTTTTATATTATCACAGATTTACAGAATTACATCTTTCTCTCTTTGACTCTCTCCTTTGTTTGTGTCAGGGTGCAGCTGTAGCAGTCATGATGTTGAGCAGCTCATAATATTTACCCCAGCACGGTGTCACTCCACAGAGGCAGCCCGGGAACACAAGACCTGATAAGGTTAAAAGGTCATGGGTCACCCAGGGGCCAATCAAGGGTTAGTGGTGGAGCAGGTTCAGGTTTGGGATGGATGCAAAAGGTCAGTGAGGTCAGGTCAGATCAGAGAAAGGGCTAGCTGTCCGCTGGGGGTCAGTAAATGTGACAGGAAAATTAAGGTTCCACTTCCTGGGCATATCACCCTTCCCGCCACTATTTTATAATTTTTTGATATCCTTTGGCTTATATATTACAGAACAATAATTCCTCCATTATGATTCAAAAATAAGATTTTTCAGCATAACTTAATGTCAGTTTTAATATGTCTGTTTGCTGGCGAGTATGGGACCAGTGCTGACCTGAGGTTATGACTGCCTTATAGCCTGATAATCACACACTGGATTTTCATTGAGTGTTCACTTCACAATTCGTTCATAACCACAGCTTGATGGTGGTGCTATGAGAAAAGTCAGAGAATCACCAGAGTCAATAGGATTCACTGACTGAGCACCATGAATGTGTATATAAATATTTTTTTCCAGTCCATCAAGTAAATCTTGAGTTATGTCAATTTGGTTGAAAGTGGTGGACTGACCGATTGACCGGCCGTGAGGTCGCACCGCTGGTGTGGCTAAAAATATAGTGCCACATAGCTGAAGAGTAAGCTACCATATTGACATGAAAAATAGCTATACATAGCTACAACAGTTGCATGGTAGTGTTGGTGAGGTTTTGAGAAGACGTTTTATTTGGTACATGTGGCAGTCATCAGAACACAAAAACAGAGACGCACACAAGCAGACAAGCGGACAGCATCATTTTCCTAAACACCTGCCCATTTTTCAATATTGGCCAATATTTCAGGGTACAAATAGTTTCACTTATTTGTACCCTGAAATATTGGCCAACAGCTCCCACAAGACCTCTTTCTTCCTCCCATTTTAGCCTCGTATAAAGACAAAAATGACCCAGTGAACTCTGCAAACCACAGTATCAATGCCTGACTGACAGAAATGGAGCTCTACCTCCCTCCTGCCCGGCCTACACAACACAAACAGACTCACAATGAAGCCTGTATGAATGGAGACCTGTCAATCACAGGAAACCCATCCATCACCAGGCAATATACAAATGATCATCTCCTAGAATCATATTCACCAGACGTGAGCAAGTTACAGCCACCAACACACACACAGACACACACACACACACACACACACACACACACACACGCAAAACACACACACGCAAAACACATTTACAAACAGAATTACTTAATTAATGTTAAAGTTTGCAAACGTTATGATGCACAAACATGCAAAAGAACATATAACACACAAATGCAAATATATGTACAACGCACAATTCTTCATTTCAATTACTTCCTCTTGTCATTTACTTCATATGCTTGCATTTTATTATGTCTCCAGCTGCACACACCCCCCCACCCCCTTCCCCCACCCCCCCTAACACCTTAAATAATAAAATGAATCCAACTTGAGGATAGATTTGACAAATGGGTTTGTATGAGGGATCATTTACTAGTTGCAACCACAGATAATACGATGGATTATCCCTGACTATATAAACTGCCTCGCTACATTACAGCCACGGCTGACTGATATACAATGCAGCCTGCATTGTGGGAAAGTAACTAAAAGTTAGTCGTTCGATTAGTCCCACAGTGATGTAGTGCTATCGAGTATACAGCCAACATAAAAGTGAGACAATTTAACTAATCAAACAACTCATGGTATTGCGTCCTAAGTTAGGCAAGCAGGCTAGCTTTCGATGTTAATGCAACGATGGTGGAAATGGTGCGGATATTAGCTACAACTCAACTTGTTTCCCATGTGACTCCTTCACACCATGGCTGGCATCTTCACCAACGTTCCAGAAAGAAAGTTTATCACATATTGCCAACTGAGATCTTAACACACTATTCATTTGTTAAGGATGATTTATAGGTATTTTCTCATCTCCTCTTTATAAGGGAGGCATTAATGAACATGCCCAAGCATAACGATGCCCGGCCCTGAAATCAGACGACTGGGGTTGTTACGGTTTGTTAAAGTTTGTGCCTGAACGATTCAGCACTGGCCCCCATTGATTGGTTACGCAGTTATCATTTTCTACTGTCTTCTGTCTGTATGACGCCCTCCAGTGAAAGTCTATGTCAGTAAAACGCATGTTTTTCAAACTCACCACCGAAGTTGAAATGCCATTTCTTCTATTAAAATGTGCAACCTTCAGGTAATACAGGTATTTCACTGACAACTTCTCCGACTCTCCTGCAAGCCAAAGAAGCGTTACACAACGATTGTCACAAGGCTTTCCAAAGGACCAGTAAATTGACTTTGGATGTAAAATCTTTCGGACTGCCGCTTTACATGGTGTTGATAACAGTTCCCCAACACTATCATCAGTGAATTGATGATTTGATGACGGTTCTGTCATTCATTCACCCTAGACATTATTCTAACAAAAATTCATTCAAACTGCTATCATTTGATTAAAATGTCTTGATTCAAACAGCACATCTATTAGATTCTGTTATCTGTTGCCATCCTGTTTAGGACAGATGCTGCAAAGACAGTTCGTCACCTGAAAACTCTTCAAGTGCTGTCAATACTATCCCTCAGTTCTACACTGCTAGTTAGTTATTTCATACTGGAATCACTGACCATGCACAAATAACAATGGCAATAATTAATAATATTTTATTGCGCGATTGATTCAAGACTTTCCTATAAAGCAATCATTATCTGCTTCTCTGTTCATCTCTGAAACAATGTCATAGACAATTTACTCCTACACACCGCGAGTGTGGAGACTCACTTATACTATACAACTGGCGCGCTATGAGGAAATGTGGATGCTTTAACATTGTTTAGCATTGGGGTCGGGATGGGTTGCTTCAGGGAATGGGTGGGGCGGGGTTGTTAATGGGACCTTGGCTAAGCATGGTTGTAAATTAGAGCAAGCGTAAGTGCCGTGAGTTGCGAGTGCATTTGTGTGTGTGTGTGTGTGTGTGGTAGTGTGTGTGTGGTTGGTGTGTGTGTGGTGTGTTGTGTGTGTGTGTGTGTGTGGTGCTCGTGTTTGTATGTGAGGGACTCATTGCGTAGCAGCATCAGCCTAATGTATTGCGTAGTGTGTTTGCGGACCAACACCCCATTCAGCAAGCATGAATGTGATCTTAAATCTGCCAAACTCCACTTTTTACGATATGCACGCACAGGAATCAATTGAGGCTAGAGTAAACAGAGAGAACTGCTAGCGATCCATCACTGCACGCCAGCGGAACACAAGCTTAAATCACACCGATATGGAGATGTGAGTGCGGCACAATACACATACCATACACACACACACAACAACACACCACACACACACACACACACACACACACAAACACACACACACACACACACACACAGCTCTGAAGCATGTGTAGATGTTAAAATGATAAGCTTTATACCCATACCCAAACAACTACAGTAACAAACACACACAGCTCTAGCATGCATGTTGACATGTGCACAAAGATAACAGATGCAAACTAAAATCTATGCACTCAACCTTTACTATCTGTTGGTCTTTTTTCTGCCGATCATAGTTTCACTGTGCTTTAACGTTGAGATCGTGAGGGAGCATTTCAATATCAATCCGGAAAACGCTCTTCACTGTACAATTACAGAGGATCCCATCCAGCTGGTGAAGGCCCACAACTCTGCATTGTATGAGAGAAATACTGCCACAAGCCTGGAAGAAATCAATTAGAGCTTGACCCCAGTTTGAGCCTCTCGTTGAATCGGAGGAAGTATATGGGACCACCCTGGCGCTTTGACATTAGCTTATTTTAGATGTGTATTGTTCCCAACAACAGCTGCGTCTCTCCGCTCTCCATGCCCTTCCTTCTGTTTTCCCGTTCTTTTGCTATCTCTCTCTCTCCCTTTCTTTCATTTGGCTTTTTTTTCAAAAAATGCTTTGTTTCCAATTCTCCCTAAATGGCTTGTGAATAAACACCATAATTGCCATGAGCACACACATACAACACACACACACACACCCACACGTCACATGACAAATGCTTATATAGGCCAGATTACACTAGCCCAGTGTTTAGATGGCAGTGTTTGGAAGCAAGATCTGTTATATGAACGCCTGCCTGGCTGGAGCCATTTATCTGAAGCCATCAGCCCTAAACGGACATTCCATATATCTTTGACAGAGAGGGGAACAATACTATTTACACCATTAGCCTGGAGGGGATTTCAGTTAATGGGAAGGCTGTTTTTTATTCTTTTTCGTGTCTTCTTGTTTTAACATCCAGTTTTCAAAATGGCCACCCTTCAGGAGGACAGATGAGACACGCTCCGAGGCTGCCACTCACATGCTAATAAACTCTAAAAAGGAAAACAAAAAAAAAACAGGGCAGCGCTGTCACAAACAAGTCTGGTTTCTATTTTACCACACTCCTTCATCACAGACTCTCACTATGAGCTGCTAAATTAGATACTAAATCCACACGCAAAGAGACATGACCACAATGCAATGCAAACAGCAGAGAGAGAAAATCATAACTTCATTTTTATATTATCACAGATTTACAGAATTACATCTTTCTCTCTTTGACTCTCTCCTTTGTTTGTGTCAGGGTGCAGCTGTAGCAGTCATGATGTTGAGCAGCTCATAATATTTACCCCAGCACGGTGTCACTCCACAGAGGCAGCCCGGGAACACAAGACCTGATAAGGTTAAAAGGTCATGGGTCACCCAGGGGCCAATCAAGGGTTAGTGGTGGAGCAGGTTCAGGGTTGGGATGGATGCAAAAGGTCAGTGAGGTCAGGTCAGATCAGAGAAAGGGCTAGCTGTCCGCTGGGGGTCAGTAAATGTGACAGGAAAATTAAGGTTCCACTTCCTGGGCATATCACCCTTCCCGCCACTATTTTATAATTTTTTGATATCCTTTGGCTTATATATTACAGAACAATAATTCCTCCATTATGATTCAAAAATAAGATTTTTCAGCATAACTTAATGTCAGTTTTAATATGTCTGTTTGCTGGCGAGTATGGGACCAGTGCTGACCTGAGGTTATGACTGCCTTATAGCCTGATAATCACACACTGGATTTTCATTGAGTGTTCACTTCACAATTCGTTCATAACCACAGCTTGATGGTGGTGCTATGAGAAAAGTCAGAGAATCACCAGAGTCAATAGGATTCACTGACTGAGCACCATGAATGTGTATATAAATATTTTTTTCCAGTCCATCAAGTAAATCTTGAGTTATGTCAATTTGGTTGAAAGTGGTGGACTGACCGATTGACCGGCCGTGAGGTCGCACCGCTGGTGTGGCTAAAAATATAGTGCCACATAGCTGAAGAGTAAGCTACCATATTGACATGAAAAATAGCTATACATAGCTACAACAGTTGCATGGTAGTGTTGGTGAGGTTTTGAGAAGACGTTTTATTTGGTACATGTGGCAGTCATCAGAACACAAAAACAGAGACGCACACAAGCAGACAAGCGGACAGCATCATTTTCCTAAACACCTGCCCATTTTTCAATATTGGCCAATATTTCAGGGTACAAATAGTTTCACTTATTTGTACCCTGAAATATTGGCCAACAGCTCCCACAAGACCTCTTTCTTCCTCCCATTTTAGCCTCGTATAAAGACAAAAATGACCCAGTGAACTCTGCAAACCACAGTATCAATGCCTGACTGACAGAAATGGAGCTCTACCTCCCTCCTGCCCGGCCTACACAACACAAACAGACTCACAATGAAGCCTGTATGAATGGAGACCTGTCAATCACAGGAAACCCATCCATCACCAGGCAATATACAAATGATCATCTCCTAGAATCATATTCACCAGACGTGAGCAAGTTACAGCCACCAACACACACACAGACACACACAAACACACACACACACACACACACACACACACACACACACACACACACACACAGACACACACACATACACACACTTGTAAGTACTGAAGATAAATGCACACATACACAAACAATCAAAACATAGGCATAAACAAAAACACACACATTCACATACAAAATGCACATAAACATACACACAGCCCATCCACAGCGTTGGCGCCCAGACTGTAGAATTCATCAGGGACCTGTAAAGCATTACCCTCTGCGTGACTCGAGCCACTCCAGAAATAGCCTCTGTAATGTATTCTTACCGCCACCGTCTCTTTTGCACAATAGTGCCCTTAATAACACACTCCATTTCTGTTGGCATAAATAAGGGCTCCATTTCCATCTTATTTCATGCAAATGAGCGTGCCGGCGCCCAAACAGGTAGTGGGAGTAGTGTGCAAGTGGAGTGTGGAAGTGTGTAGTCACTGAGTGTAGTGGCATGATTGGGGACGAGCGAATTCAAATGAGCGTTGGAGAGACCCCACAATGTGCCAACGACTCCCACGCCAGCCTGCCAACGGCGTGACAGACAACGTCACTTATACGCCCCGCCGCCTGCACAGGGTGCCATTACAGGGGCCAACGCAAAACCAATATTTATCCAGGCAAATGGTTCTCTGGAGAGAGATTATTGATGCAGACACGAGAGTTGTACTCCAGTAGAAGGCGCTGGTGCAGCCCATTACCATGTCATTTCTCTGATTTGCTAATTCCACTGATTCACTGTGTTTTGGAGAGCAGCGATTGGTTCCCTGTTTTTGTAACCATGCCGAGGACAAGAAACCACAGCAGGAAGCAACTGGATTGACGGTGTTTCTCACTGGGAATCCTGTGACTGACAACGAGTGGCTCTTCGGAAAAAAACTTGTCTGCACACAGATCGTGTGAAAGTGCCGTTTGAACAGAGCAGTTTCACAGCTAATGCACGTGCTGTGACATCAACAATAAGGGCGTGGTCAACCTGGAACCTGAACCAAGAGTCCATCCTGCAGGACACTCAGCCACTGTGTGATCCGTGCTTGTTTGTATCTGCTCTTCCATCACTCTGTTGTCTTTCCTTCTGTGTGATCTCTCAGTTTTGCTTCTCATGTGTATGTGCAGTCTGTTCTCTTCCCAGGTATCGTTAGCACAGAGGATGTTGTGTAATCAAGGTCCTATCCACTATTGGCGGCACACGGATGTACTTCTGTCTTCTCTGTCATCTTCCATCTTCACTCCAGACACTTTTGCACTACTCTATAACCTCTAATATTTCCTTAAGAGTACTCCACCAATTTAGCATTGCACTCTTTGTCAGAGTCACAACAGATAGTTGTTAAAAAAGGATGAAAATGGATGCAGCAGAACCATCTTTATTCCGCCTACTTCACCGACTTCAGTGAAAACTGAGCAACCTGAGTTGTCCAAGGACAGTTCGGGGGGAGAATCAGCTGTGCAATGCTAGTAGCAGCTTGCCGTGTTCAGCCCCAACCAATGCCAACTCAAGCGAAGACATTTATCAGATCCCTCTGGAATTCTTTCAGATATGCAGTAGCAATCCCCAACACCTGTAAACAGACTTTGATGTGTAAAACTGGCACAATTCCCCTTTAATATATGTTTTCTCCTTTATTTTCTTAATACTTTCATGCTGTTTCTATTGTAATTCTACCACTACTGCTGCTTTTGTCTAATCAGTTTATATAACATGGTTGTGCAGTGATTAGCACTATCACCTTACAGCAAGGAGGTTTTGATTTTACCTCCAGTGGAGTTTGCATGCTCACTCCTTGCTCCCTAAACATGGCGATTTAAAATGGACAGTCTCCTACTTAATAATGAGATGAGGTGAAATAGAAGTTCCGTAGATATGTATTTGTGAAGCCCACTGTCACTCTATAGCACAAAGTAAATAAGGGTTGTGATTGTGATATCGACAATATCAACACAGGTGAAATCTGACACTGAATGTAATCAAAACCAACCTAATTTTAAAGATTAGGAAAACAGCATCATTTCCTATAAATAAAACTATTGTGTTGTGAGAAGACCAGTGGCTGTACATCATAGTTTACCATACACTATAAAAGAGTGTGGTAGAATTTACTGAAATGTATATGCATAATTTCTGAATAACTGTTAAACTGTCTTTTGTAATGACTCAACCTCAAGAGTCGCTGCAGCCTTTGATGGCAGACTTTCTAGTCATGAAGGTTGTCGTGTCTGAGATATGTTTACTGTAAACCGTTCTTACTGGAATTTGTTGTTCACAGCAGAGACCAACTATGACCTTGTGCTCAGTACAGCTTGGCATAAGGGATAGGTGTCTTTACAGACAGGAGTAGTCAAGCAGTTTCTATAATGTTTCTCATGAGTAGAGTCTGTTTCCAAGGATAAATACATTCATTTAAGGCAATGCAGACTGACCAGAGAGTGTGTGTTTATTCATCACAGAGATAACCCTGTGTATGATCACATATACTGCACTGAGATCATATGTTTTTTTCAAGAAAGCATCTATAATGCCAGCAGCAATGCCAGTGGCAACAACCGATTATTGATCATAGTGATTATTTGTGATATTTCACTCAAACGCAGCATATTACGCGGCTCCCTTTTGAGTCAATTTACAGCCCCTCCCCAAAAAATATTATCTGCCCTTTGAAGGGACACAGACTCATTTTCTGGGTCAGAAAGTTGCAGCATCTGTAATGTATGTGGCATACATGGTCTCAGAAAATCAAATCAAAATCATATTTTATTTATCAAGAAGTACAAAAACAGCCTAAAATGCTGTTGGCAACGCCAGTGGCAACAACTGATTCCTGGGGCAGCTTAGGTTGCAGATTGACTGCTTGTTACCTCATACTGAGGTACAGAATCAGCGTGTGAAAAACATACATGATCTGCTGATGTGAAATTTTGTAATCCTTGAATTTCTCATTTTGTTACCGAGTTTGTGTCTGTGTTTGGTGGTGCTTATATTCTGCACTTCCCAGCAATAACCTGTCAGTCAAGCAGTGTGGGCGGTTTTCTGACAGCTTTTTCCTTGGGCTTTATTCTGTTGATGAAGTTTTGAGTTTCTTCTGAGTTTCTTTTTCTACCCTGGTGTTCCGCTGTTCTGCACAAACACTTCAGAAGTGTAGGCAGACATGTAGGCATCATACATATCCAGCATCGCTAACCTGAGAAAAGCTTGGCTTTAGTCACTACAATTTTGTATGAATCAGTGATACAAAATAACAAAATCATTTTGAGATTCTTACTCAAACTCAGTGAAACCAAAGTTGTTCATGATTATTACATAACTCATTTGGGAAATGCAGCCCTAGAGAAGCGGTTAGTAAAGTCTGGGGAGCGGGGAGTAGAGGTGGAGAGGAGAAAAGGATTACAGGGGTGAATGGTGGTCAGATAAAACAGCTCCACACTCGCTTCAAGGAAAGGTTAATGTCTCTCTCTCGATTTCTCCATCTCTCCCTCCCTCGCTTTCCCAGCTGAGGTCTGTGTGACTTACAGCAGGTCCAGACTGCATTAGATTAAATCATAAATTACCCACACCCCCATATCTGCATCCCCCCCCACCCTCCCTATCTCACTCTTCCCTCTCCCGTTCTTTCCCTATCTCAATCTCGCTCTCCCTTTATTCTCCTATATTCCATTCCCCATGCATTTCTCCTGCTCCCCCACATTTATTTCTCCCCAGCTCTAATCATTATTCTCTTTTCTTCACCCCCTCATTTCTCTCACACTACCCATACTCTACAATATGAGTACCTTTTCTGTTAGAGCACTGCTACAGTGTGTTTGGACAGCAGGCCACGTGCTCGTGATGTTTTGTTTGTGTGTCTTGAGTAGTGTGTTGCAGTGTGGTACAGGCTATATGCTCATGTGTTATTGCGTGTGTTTATTAAACAGTGTGTTTATTTGATCTAACGTAAATGTTGTGTATGTAGTAAAGTAAGTGTTACTTTCAGGGCCAAGGAGCACTAAGATCATTAAATTACTACATTAGTTCTCTGTAACTACATTAAGTTACAATTTTTTGTTTACTAGCACTTGTGCTAGTAAAATTTCTGGTCCTGGATGCTAGTAAAGTTTAGCCTTGCCTTCGCTAGGCTAAGTTAGCTAGCATGACATCCTGCTATAAATTTACACTTAAGCATGACATTTGGCTTTCGCGTGTGTCTTTGCGCATAATTTAACATACAGTATATAGCTGGAAATGTTAGAAAATCAGATGGAGATGGAATTATTAACCATTAGCTTGTACCAAGTAGCTTAATTAACTAGCTAGCAAGAGCTTTCAGAATGAATAGCTTTCTTGAGCTTTCTTAAAAGGACCATCTCCATCTTAAACTAAAAAAAAGAATAGGCGTGAACCTGATTTTTGAAATTACCCGAAAAAAGTTGATTTGCACAGGAAACAGGCTGAAATACTCTAACTTAAGAAAAGAAACTAAATGAATATATATGTGGATGGGAGAGGTGTGTGTACAGTTCGGGGGCACTGAGAATACTGAGGTGGATACACAATTCTACAAAGATACTTACAAACATAAAAGGGGTTTCTGGGTAATCCCTGAGTACCATTGTGTACACTTACTCATACATTGTGTGTATTTGTGGTCCTGTGGTCCATCGCACATTGCTTGGTAAAAAAGGGGCGGTATCCGGAAGCACTGGACTGCTTTGTTTTTCTTTTTTTTTTTTTGGTTAAGTAGATTTATTATCTGGAAATGAAAATGGGTTTTCATCTCCAAGTTTTTTCCTCATCTCCTGTGTATTCTGGTTTTGGTAAATGCGGTCCTGCCCCCTAGTGCACACATTAATGTTACGTATACTGTAAGTATGATGACAGACACCTATGTGAACGCCTGGACACGTCATCTGTTATTGTTTATAGACCTACAGGCACAGAAGCATGTTCCTGGCTGACAGAGTGTTGGTAAGTGAAAAAAACAAAAAACAAAACAAAAAAAAAAAAACAACAGTCCCTCCATTCAACCCCCACACACCTTGCTCCACTGCTCCACTGGAGAAAAAAGGGGAATAAAATAGAGTGACCCTGCCACTAGCAGCTCTCTTTTTCCCCCACTGCTCTCTTCTTCCTCCCCCTTGCCGTGTGAAATCAAATTTCCATGTGGCTCCCGTATCTGTTGCACAGCGAGGTGATTTATCAGGGATGCAAAGAGCATGCAGAAACAATCTTTATTACATCCATTTCCTGCTTGTCAGCCGGGATCATGTTGGCTGTTCATTAAAGGCGCAGCGCAGGTGAGGAGAATGCATCCCGATGCCTTGATAGATTGTCTGCTCCCCTGTGGTGACAGCAGCTGGATGGATTGAACAGCGGGGGGCGAGGAGGGAGGAAAAAAAAGCGCTGACTCCGTCGCTCCCCCTGTCAGACACACTTTTACATAGCCGGCCAGTGTCATTTCTACCAAGCAGCCCCACACACACACATGCACACGCACACTTCTGACACTCTTTGGACTTAAGCCAGAAGGCTGCCTTAATGCATGGATGCATACACATCGTGAGCGCACAAACACAAGTATTTATGGACACTGATGTAAAGATACTAAGACACACATTGTAAAGATGAGATTTATCTTATTACAATGACCAACCCTGGCTCTCTTTGTTGAAAACATCAGCCCATGAGGATAGAATAAACAAAATTAACTGCAATAGATTTTTGCCAAATTAAAAAAAAAAAAGACTATTTCCAAAAAGGCCGTTAATTACACTGTTCAAAAATATAAACAGGATAGTTACAGCCGAGTCCTGTTTAATGCCATTATGAAATAAATATAAATTTTAATAGCTGAAAATTGTACTCATACAGGTACTTCTGTGTTGCTTGGCAACCACTTTGTTTAGATACCTTTTAAGGATTTTGTTGCTTCGTGAAAGATTATCATGTAATCGCTCTTATTTTGTGCTGAGGAGACCCTCAAACAGCAGCCTGCAGTGTGTTCAGTGGCTTGTGTGTTTTTCAAACGTGTGGTGATTAGGGAAATCATGGTTCTGTTTACACTAAATAGGGAAAATACAGTATGTGCTCCAATACTAAGTGACATGATAAAATCCAATCCAAGTATGTTATCTTTGCGTTGGTACGTGGCTAAGTCATCACATATGGACCAATACTGTACTGCACGGTAAATCAGTTTCAAGCAAAAGCTGTTCTTTTTATGTAATATTTGGATTTCTTCTTTCAAATGCAGTTGTATGTTATTGCTGTTTTATCAAATCAGTAAGTCACAACAGCAGCTCTTATGAAATGACAGCAAAATATGGTGAGGAAGTATTTTGGATGACTAATATTTTTGCTACTTTAATAATGGCGGTGCTCTGCAAAGCCTTCAGATGACATTTCCCAGGCACAGACAATGTATGATGACACTTAAGAGAAACTAAGAGGGCAAATTAAATTGCACAACAAAGAGTTGAAAATACTGAAGTTCATTAACATTGCAGTTTTCCTGCAGGACTTTGACCCTTTTCAGTACAACTCTGATGCACATCAGCAGACAGTGGAGTAAATGCTTTTCATAGTGTATGGACACGCCTCATTAAGTCAATCAGCTGGGGTTGTAGAATATCAAAAATACAGCTCTACCTCTTACAACAGCTACGTAAGCCTTCCTAATCAGCCATAAAATCTTTTATCACACCTCCTACATCAACACATAAATGCGTACTGTACGACAACATAAATGCAGCTCTGTATCTGTATTAGGATGACATTATTCTCTCGGTGGACGGCTTTCCAAACTATAAAACCCCACCATCCTCAGCTCACTGTGGTCTCTAATTCTTAAGACATAAAAAAAGAAGAAATGGTACAGTGTCTACATCTGTGAGAGAAGGCAGTAAAGAGAGAAAAAACTGGATTGGCTCAAATTGATGTTTACCTGTATAAATCCTACACACAGCACAGGGAGACAGCTTATTTAAAAGGACCATTTCCATGCTCTTTGCAAATCAGTTTGACACAAACAGCCCTGCATTAAAGGACACTGAGCTCACTGAATTATCTTTTAAGACTGCTCACTCTTCGTGTAAATTCTGTCTCTCTCTATTCTTTCTCTCCACCCATCCATCCATCCATCCTTCCACCCCCCTCCTCCGCTCTAATTTGTGTCCTGTGTCTCTGTGTACCAATGACATGTAATGACAATGGTGTAAACGCTGGTCGATATCGGAGTGTTTTTGGGCTATGTGGCCATGAGGGACAGAGGCCGGTGTTGATAGCAGGGTGACAGGGACACTGTGGGGCTGTCATGAGATAAGATGGGTGTGTGGGGGGTGGGGGTGGGGGTGGATGCAATTTCACTGATGAATCTATATTCTTAACCCACTCACTGGTCATAATCAGCGGACGACAGCCTAATGACTGCTGTTTATGTTGATTCACACAGCATGTGACATGTCTTTTATTCCTGCTATGAAAGGGTTTGAGAGCCTCATTGATCAAAGCATAGATAGAGCACGTTCAAAATGTGTGTGTAGGAACTGCCCGTACGAACAAGAAAGTTGATATTTATCAGATGTGGTTCTGTGCTATACAATGAACTATGATAAATCTCACCTTCTCTACATCCATCTGCTTGTGCACGCACAGGCTCATTCACATACAGAAACTCCCCCAGAATGCCGCATCCTTTTAAAAGTCCTAGTAGCTTTAATGTATTTGAGTTACTTCTTGTGGACAAAAGATAAAGAGAGACAGTAAAGGTTAAAGTGATAGTCTGGGTTATTTGACGTGGAGGTGAGTGATGTACTGCTGTGGACGGGGCCAGCCACAAAAACATGTTTTAGCCACAAAGACAAGAAAAACAGAAAACTATTCCAGTTGAAGTGGACGCTTTATTCTGAATATTTTCACTGTTTTACCTTGCCGTCAAACCTTTGGCTCTGTCTGACTCAAACAGCTGATCTGCGGAGTAATACAGTGCACGCCGTAGTTGTGCTTGTGCATAGAGATACGGTAGTTCAGCGGTTTTTAAACTGGTGTTCCAAAGGAAACTGTGTTTTTGACGGCAGGATAAAGTGGTGAAAATATTCAAAATAAAGTGTAAACTTAAACTTCTATTAGCTTTTTTCTGTGGACATTTTTTAAAAGAGGCTAAAACATGTTTTTGCGGATGGCTCCGTCTACAGCAGCACATCACTCAGCCTCTGTCCCAGTGCTCCCGCCTGATTCTCCAAACTGGGGCCGCCCTGATGCGAATCTACTGCAGGTAATACACTGACTAAAGATAAGTACCTCAGACAGCTCCACGTCAAATTACATGAACTATCACTTTAAAATACTGTAGTATCCCAGTTGTAGGCGTGCAGGAAAGCTTCCCAGCATTGGTGCAACGGATGCAAGTCTTTATGTGTAACCTGCTGCTGTTATTGTATTTTAACCTTTAACAACCTTTCAATTTGTTTCCACACTTCATTTGTTGTCAGAAAATTAGTTAGACTGCGAGTGATGGTGTGTGCACAGCTCATCAGGCGCCACGTCCCAAATCCATACTACTTCCTAAATCTAAGCAGGCTTTTAGTATGTAGTGTGTGCACAGTAGTGGAATACACTGGAAAGCAGACTGAATGCAAACTAAATACTGTCAATTTTTTAGAGTGCTGTCAATGCATACTTTTCTCCCACAATGCAATGCAAAAAGCAAAATATAGCAGCTGCTCAAGGCTGGAAAAACCGTAAATAAATTGTGTGTAGTGATGAAACAGTTCCCAAAACAACATTGGATTTATTCAACATTTTCCTTTTTTGTTAGTACAGATTAATTTGCAGTGACACTCCATGTCGCCGTTTGATGGACCTCTGACATTGCACATATTTTATCATTTCCTGTATATACTACAACAGAATTAGTATGTAGTATTGATCTGGAACACGTCTAATGTCTCCCGCCTGCGCACAGAGAGGGGATTAGTTGGAATGATGCTACCCCTGTTGCCACTTCACAACTATACTGTCACATTTTCTCTTCCTAACGTGTCAGAGATGAAAACCCTACAATGAAATCCCACTAAACCATATTGTTTTCTCTGACACTTCCACAATTGGCTTGTTCAAAGAGAAATAAAGATACAGTAAGAGGACAAAAAAAGAACAGTTTACTTAGTGAGATTTCAAATAAAGAATTGCTGTACACACACACACACACACACACACACACACACACACACACACACCAAAAAATATAATAAATTAATTATAAATTAGCTTCTATTTAGTTTTTTAATTGTTGCATTTCTAACAGAAAATAAACCTGGCTTTGTTAAATTAATCTAAATGAATGGGACTGAGTTCTTTTCAATGAAGACTGATTACACCTGAATGTTATTAACATATAAGGAGCCACAGGTGCTCTCTGATGCAGGAGAGAAATAAGACAAAATATAGAGTCATTAACAGCATAATTTTACCCTGGATAAAAATGATCTCATTTTCAAATTAGGAACAGAAAAGCATGTTTTCAGGAAAGATGGTGACAATCTATCAATTCTGCATTGTGTGGTTGAACAGTGGAGTTGGTTTGTGTGTCTGTAATTCAGGAATTACTTGTGATTACACTTGTTGTACATGGTCAGGAGTGGCTTTAAATGTTTGCACATTCTCAAGAAATTTAAATATAGCAACATATGTGTACAAAAAAGCATGGTTATCCACAAAACTGTGTGTACGCACTCACTGGTTTTACTGAGCTGTGTTTCTGGAGACTCATGTTAGAGTCCAGGAGGTTCAGAAATAAAAGAAAGATAAAGCAAATCTATCAAATGGTGCAACAATGAGAGAAAAGCCTGAAAGAGCAAAGTCAGAAGCAAAACCCAAACACAGGCACACAAATTGAAGATGGCACAGTGAATGTGATTCAGGGCTTGTAGAGGACTGGCCTCAGATGCCAATTACATTACTTCTAAAACAGAGGGACTGAATTGAAGGATGGAGACAGAGGAGGAGTGTGGAGGAGGAGGAAGAGAGGGAAGAGCAGTAGGATGTGGGTGGGGGGGGTGCGCTTTCACTCAAAGAAAGATAATTTATTTCATTGTGATATTAAAATCAATAGGCATCGATTGTAAGGTGGCTAAAGGTGAACATGTACATGATCCTTCAGCTGTGAGAGGCAGACTGTCCGAGAGAGAGGGAGAGGAGGAGGGAGAAAAAGAGGAGGGGGAAAGAAGAAGAAGAAGAAAAAAGAAAGACGGGTGGCCAAGGAAGAAGTCACCTCCTAGTTAACAAAGAAGGAACAGAAAAAAGAAGGGGAAAAGACCAAGAAAATGAGCGAAAGAGAAAGAAAGAGACAGAGAGAAAGAGTGAGAAAGCTCTTGCCCAGTGGAATCAATACAGAGAGGTGGAGCAGAGTACAATAGCCTCAGAGGAGAGGAGATTCAGTGGTGCAAGTCTAATACTCTCTGTCTCATACACACACACAGACACGAGCACACACACGTACATTAACACACACACACACACTCGCCCCCTCTCTGAATCCTTTTTGCTCATGCTTTCTCCTGACATTTCCCTCTATATCCTTCCTCTATTTAATTTCTTTCTCTTTCTCTCTCGCTTGCTTGCTCATTCTGTATCCACCCTCCACCCCTCGCCACCCATACCCGCACGCGCGCACACACACACACACACTCACACAGGCTCTGTCTGTATGCAGAGGGATGCAGAACAGAGAGAAGGCCTTCTGTCCACAGCAGCATCTTTCATCGAAAACAGATACTGAAGCAATAACTGACACACGGCAAACAGATTCACATGCATGATGCAAGTGGGGAAAATGAACACAAGCACACGCATACACACACACACACACACACACACACACACACACACACACACACACACACACACCATTCCTTATAACGGTGACACCTGTATAGGTGTACTGTGGATTAAGAAACACTTGGATGTAAAAAAAAAAAAAAAAGTGTCACATGAACACTTTAACACACACATACAAGCAGCACACTCCAGCACTACTCCAGCTCTATCAGCACTTGAGACTAGTGAGGCTTCAATTAGTTCTTGATGAATGAGCCCATAAGATGCCGCTCTCTCATTTCCCTTGTTGCCAGATATCCCAGCAATCAGAGAGAAATGAATTCTCATTGTGGCGTGACTGAGACGAAGATGATGGTGGTGGTGAATTTTGGGAGAGGGGGGGGCATAACATAAATCATTCACCCTCTCCACTGAGGGCCAGAGTTCAGCTTCATCACACCAAACTTGACAAGTCCTCTCCAATGTAAAAATCTTTTAATAACGCACACTGCTGCCTTTTACAAAATACTGCATAAAAAAGCAGACTGTATAAAATATTCCAAAATATGCCACAACATTCTTATTTTGGTTGCAAGAACATCCATATTTGTATAAATCTATATAATGCGCCGTATGAGCCTGCATACCTATTTAAAAGATCCAATCAGTCTGAAAATGTGTGCATGAGCGTGTTTGTTAAGGTGAAACTCACCATCATCAATGATGCTGACCACCACTCCATGACCCGTGATGTTTTTGCTCCAAACTGGCATCAGATTCAGGTCAAACCTGCTGGAGATGTACTCGCCATGTGAAAACTAAATACACACACACACACACACACGCACACGAATAGTTTATAGTTGGACATAAACACAAATGCATCACTCACTAACAGTAAGTCTAAGACGTGTGCAAAGCCGGTGGTTACACTAACACTGGTGCCAGACCATTTTCATTGGACACTATTTAGTCATTTTGAATTTGCACCTGTTTGCACATTCTCTGGTTTGGTGAAGCAGAGGTTGTGTTTATGCAGATCAGGTGGTGCAGTGCAATTTTGATACTCCGTTTGGCATGAAATTGCACTTGTGTTTCCAACTGCTCGTCCCTGTCATACAATCATTTGTATCATCCTTCTCTTCTTCCTTTTCTCTATCCACTTTCTCTATTTAGTGTGTGCGCCACGCATTTCGAACATCTCCCATGTTCCTAATCTACAAGTCCTGACCTGCTCCTGCTCACCACCTGACCCAGTCACCTGCCCACCTCAGGTAGACATGCGACTCCACCTGCTGACACTGTTTCCTTCCTACTCATGATGTATTCGTGCTGCCCCAAACTCTTCTCCACATTGTGTAATGTCGCATTTTTGTCACAAATAACTGACAGTTGAATCAGAAAAAAAACCCACACACATAGGATATGGATAGGATAGGATATAATGGCCGTTACATTTTGTTAAGTTCCATTAGAATGTGCTGCAAATACAACCTCAGTAAAACAGGATATTGATGAGATTTGTTGTTAATGATTCTGCATTTAAAAGTTGGAAAATTCTGGATAAACTATGGTTTTAATGTGTTTACACTTTAGCTGTGTTGACACAAGTACACTTAAATTACAATTGTAGTAATTAGGCAAAGCACATGCTAAACTAACATTAATTTCCAGACAACCACAGTCCTAGAGTGCTGTGCTCTTTGTCATTACTGTGTCAACTCCAGTCGTCCCGTCTTGCAGTTTCATTGCAGGGAGCTCTACACAGTGCTTTAACAACGGACACAGTGGTCAGTTGGCTATTAACATTGTTGCCTTTGCAGCCAAAGTTAAGAAGTTGTGTTCCTATTCATGACAAATTTCTTTGTTTCATTTTAAGTTTTAATTTACCATATTAAAAACAACCCAAAGGAGCATTTTCATGTATCAAAAACTACAGTAAGCTTTGTCAATATCCACTACCAGTACAAGCGTCAATAAAATTCCACTTCTACCCAAGTTCCAGTCAGGACCTCACTGTGCCTACTCATGTTACTTTCTTGTGGTCTATATACTGAATGTGAATATACTTCCTGCAGATCTGTGCTATGTGTGCATGAATAGACATATACTGTATGTATTTACAGTAAGCTGTTGGGTTGTGTGTCTGTGTGTAGGGAATGTGTGCACATCCCTGTAGCTCGTTGCACTCAGAAACAATATGGGTGTTCAGGGTGGCCATAAGGAGCCCAGAGGGTTCATGTGAAAGTCACAGAGACGGGTGTTTCATCCTCGCACCTCAAACTAAAAAAATCCACCCACACACACACACAAATCTGCAAACACATGCACAGCAGTGACCCAAGCATGGTGAGGTAAGAGAGCCAACGCTGTAACTCCCATGAGCCTTAGTGGCTAAAAAACTACATGCATCCAGATGAAAACCTTAACACCATCATAAACATATTGTATACACACAAAGACTTTACAAATAAAACTTAAATGGTGCATATGCAGACACACACATGCTCACAGGCACTCAACACACTTCATACACACAAAAGCTGCACACACATAAACACACAGACAAAAAGGTAGTGAACAAACTGTCTCACCAAAAATGTCAGCAGTTGCCCCAAACTCCCCTGCCCGCCCGCTCCCCCACCCACACACACACACACACACACACACACAGACACACACACACACAAGCAATTTGATATTCAAAGTGAGTGTTTCAAGAGGCTTCAACTCTGTTGTTGTTATCATGATGAAGAGAGGGAGAGAAAGAGAGGAAGAGAGCGCACAATGGGGAAAAAAACGGCTTAGTAGGGGGGTAGTGTGTCTGTGCTTGTGTGTCTTTGCATGTGCGTGTGTTTGTTGTGTGTTCGGGGGGGTTGCATCTGGGGAGCAGTGCTGCTTTGTAGTGTGTGAGAATAAAGCAGATGAATGGAGGCAGCTAGCAAGCTAACGTCCACCAGAGCACGAGGACCGACCCTGGGGAGAGCACACACACCACACACATGCGTGCGCGCGCGCGCGCGCGCACACACACACACACACAGACACACACAGGGTACACAGACACACATGTGTAGAAATACAGACGCACATCTTTGTGAACTTGGATATAAGCCCACAGAGAGGCATCTTGAACACTGACTCACTTCACACACACACGGTCATGAAGTGAAAGCCAGCAACGCAAGCTTCTCTCACACACACACACACACACACACAAACACACACACACACACACTCCTGCACAGAATCATAATCATTCTCTAAAGCACTGGAACACAACCAGTCCTCTCCAACACACATATATGTGCACACACAGACACACACACACGCGCACACTCAAAAGCACATAAATACATGTATACGGAGTTGCAAAAAAGTTCATGCAACACTCAAGCAGAAAACAAACACACACCAACACTTTCTCTATGCAGAAGACACACATGCAAACAACGACAACAAAACAATATCTCTTGCTTCTCTGCCTTTATCTCAACTGCCCCTCAGCCACAGTGTACAAACACACACACATACTCTCTCTTGATCGCTCTCACTCACTCACTCACTCACTCACTCACTCACTCAATCACACACACACACACACACACACACACACACACACACACACACACACACACACACACACACACACACACACACACACACACACACACACACACACACACACAATCCACAGCAAGCACGTCCAAGATGCTGTATGGATTTTAGCAGCTTTGAACAAGCTCCTCTGGAGGAGCTCAACTAAGCAAGGATACAGTGAGTCCACTCGCCATGTCTCTGTGTGAGTGAGTGTATATACTGCTCACCAATGGTCATATATATAAAATATACACACATTTCCCCCCGCACATTTGGCCCTGACTATATAGATATATATACATACACACACACACACGCACGCACGCACGCACGCACGCACGTACGGTCCCTGGCAGGCTACCAACCCTGAGCAGATTACTGACCCTCAATCAATATCCACACCCACCAGAGGCTGATTAAACACAACAGAATGAGAGCAGAGGAGGAGGGCAAGCGAGGAAGGGAGGCAGAGAGAACGAGAGAGAGAGGGAGAGATGTCCTCAACTTTGAGAATGCTTTACATTCTTTTGATTGTTGAATTATTGATAATTCTGTTCTGTTGTTCACTTTACATAGTCAGACTACAGAGTTAAAGCTATATTTTGAAGAACCTCCATCCTCCATCATACTCTCTTCCTCCATTTCTGTTTCTACCACCCTCCACCCCCGTCCTGACTCTCACCCCTCCATCTTGCCCCGAGAACTGAGGTGTCAATCAATGTGTTGCCAGTTGCCGTGGTGAATCTCTTGACTCCACTACACCCCCCGCCCCCCTGGCTCTGTCAGATTCCACCCTCGCATGTCAGTCAAGAGCATCCGCAGTGTTGATTGGCTGAGCCCTGCCGCCCTGCTGTTTGAGCGTGTTTGTCTGTATGTCAAGATCACTTATAATACCAAATCAGAGATCTTTTATACCATTAAACAGGCTAAAATTACACTTTTGAACATATGCTGCCAATGTAAGAATTACTAAAACTGACAGTGGTCAAATTACGATGTAAATACAAACATATATAAGGGAATAAAAAATGAAAAAAGTCTGCAAGATGTCCTGTTCACACGCTTCACATAAGCAATCAGCAATGTCGGCCAACTGTTGTAAAGATGTACAAGGGTTGATCGTTTTTAATAATAGGGTTTGGTATCAAATTTAAATATGTTATTGTACTGACCAGAATGTGTCCAGGAGAGAACCAATGACTGAGACGTGACAGCTCCCTAAAGTGAAGCCTAAACATCTTGATCGCCCCTGGTGGCTCACTGCAGCATATGTCATAAACCCATGTTAGCGGATGGGACATGAGCCAAACTAACAAATTAAAATGAGAAGTTAATGCCAGATATATTTTTCCCCAACGATAGTTTCTATCATTTTAAGCAAGTTCTACTCACGCTGATGTATGGTGCAAGTGTTCATTCTTCTGATAAGTTTGGCTTTAATTAGTTATGTGAGGCTATAAAACGGGAGTGTGAGTGTGACATCATGATGACTCATGATTGGGTCAGTATCAGTTGATCAGTACTGTGCAGACTCCGACTCCAATATTCCAATATATACAATATAACTATATCACGATATATCAGAAAAGGGCCTGAGCTGGATTCAAACCAGCATTCAGCCTTCTTTGTGGTATACGCTCTATACTGGCTGAGCTACCCCGGCCTCCCCATGACTGTATATCTTAAAGAAAGGTTTTTCATAAGGAGCCCAATCCTTCTTATTAGTTCACTGCTGTGCTTTTCAGCTCAACTTTTGAAATGAATTTTGTTTAAGTAGTTTTATCTTAGCAATCTATCTGAGCTATCTGGCCTACTGTTTACCTCCACAGAATGACTTAATATCTCCTATTCTGAGATAAATGTATGAAAATTGGTAGAGATTGCAAAGAAAAGACAAAGAATAGAGGAGGGAGTGGTACATCCTCCCAGGGGAAGATCTTTGACTCAATTTAAGTGCACTTGTGCTGAGAGAGAAGAATGAATATCAGAAAAATAGAAAGTGATCTTTAACAAACACTTACACAAACATGTGTATCCTTTGGATTATACAAGGAATTTATTTTCTAATGGAATCAAATTTCTTTTAAAAATTAGTAAGTTTATTGATCAAGGAGCTGATGAGAGGCATTTTATTCTGATTGAATTCTGATTATTATGTGAAAGAAATGTTGTATATACAGCTCCTGAACAGTCTGGACTGAAGTTGATATTTTGTGCCAGTATTCAAGAGTATAAAATGACATTTCATTCCCAAATATACCAGTTCTCTGCTCCTGTTGGTCTCCACAAACACATATTGGTCAAACAGTGAGAACAAGACTCTGCTGAAGGCATGAGCTTGTCTTGCTGTTGCAACCCAGTTGTGTGTCAGTGTTGCTCCAAGCCTCATCAATCCCCGACATCTGTCTGAGTTCAACATGGACTACACCCCCTTCACCTCCTCTCTCTCTCTCCGTAATCTCCCTACCTCTCTCTATTTTGTCTCTCTCTCCAGTCACACATGAAAGCCTGCCTGACTTATGCCTGTCAGAGGAACATCCTTCACCATGAGGACAAGAGCTGAGAGGAGAGAGAGAGAGAGACTTCCAGATAAGCCCAGTGAACACAGGCAAACACACACACACACACACCCACACACAATTACACCCACCAGTTCCCACTGTATGGGCCAGAGCGGGTCATTGAAGGTGAGGGGCTGGTCACTCTTATTCTCCTCAGGCTGTCTGTCAGTTGCATACTCTCTCCTCTGGGAACCTGCAAGCACACAGATCCATTACGTGTGTGTGTGTGTGTGTGTGTGTGTGTGTGTGTGTGTGTGTGTGTGTGTGTGTGTGTGTGTGTGTGTGTGTGTGTGTGTGTGTGTATGTGTGTGTGGGTGGGTGTGTGTGTGTGTCTGTTTTCTTGTCTTGAACTATGATTTCAGGAAGTCCCTGGTCACCAACCAATGGTGAAAGGCCTCCCAGATTGCCTTTCCCTCCAGTGAGGTGGAATACTGCTGGCAGATTACCATATCATTAGCATATCATTAGCATATCATTGCTGCGGCACAGCTTGGCTCACTGTCTATGAATGTGCTATCGGCTCATCAAGGCCTGCACCTTTCTCTACATACACTACACGTTACACTCACTGCGTCTCTCTCTCTCTTTCCTCACATCCTTAGCCCCGGCACATCGCTCCATCTCACTGCCACTCACTCTTTTTCTCCCTCTCTTTTTTCACGTATGATGGATATGAAGTAGTTTGGTTCATAATACACTGTATACATTACAGAATTCACACATCAATATCACACCAATTGTTAATGGGGATCTCTCTTTCTGAACTGGCTGTAATAAAATGTTGCACACCAACATGCATGAATGTTGATGAATTGGGTTGGACTGGAGACCCGGACGCTGCTGGTAGGACTAGGCTTGTGTATGTGCTCTACCAGGTGAGCAGCTGAGCCACCGGGGAGCCACAAATTATTGATTTTTAAAGTGAAACTGCTTTATGGGTGTTTCTGCCGGTTTTGATCCCCTGGTCTGTTTTTTATTGAGAGGAAGAAACCCTGTGGATAATCTGGCTGCCGTTAAAAACCTCCTGAATGTCTGGTTCATAAGTTATCAGAGAAGCAATCAAAACAAAGGTTAGCATCAATGTCAGCTCCAACTGTTCCCTGACGTCTCTGTCCTCTGCACATCATCAGTGAAACACTGACTTTAAATGTGAAACTGCTTTAATTCAGTGTTTTTAACGCTTATAATCAAGTGGTCTGTTTGATTTCCTGAACCACTGACACTGAAGGAATCCAGAAGAAGCTTGCGGTAAAGACAACAACTCCCATGATACCATGCTATTTCATGACATCATTCGACACCGTCTTTTCTTATTGTTTTAATTGAGAGACCCCTAGAGGCAGAAGTTACATACTGTGCGTTAAACTCATCTATCAACATGAAACCAATGGAGTGCGAGCCCGTGTGCACGCGTGAGCAACAGGATACTGACTGCAGTTCACATAATGGCCACCAGTGTCATTAATAACAAGGGTTTTCTGAATGTTACATATAGTATCTTTAATTAGGGGTGTAATGTCACATGTATTAGTCCTGAACCTTTCCATTCAGTATGCAACTTTCTGTGGTTCAGTGCTCTCTGTGAACCAAATAATTACTGATACATTAGCTTTCTGCACTTTAATTAGGCCTTAACATGTGTAGAACATACATTCTAAAATTAGTCCATGGATGTCTGAGTCATATACACAGCGATGTCAGTATGGTTCACACCAATGTAAAATCAGAGATAGAACAGTCCCAGATGTTAGTTAGATATATCACTTGAGAGACTTAAGGTTTCCCACAAACTTAAAAGTGACACTGGGTGAGAAGTGGTTCCACTGGAAACTGTCTGCTTACAATGATCAACCATGCAAAACAACAGCATTATCCAAATGAGTATTTAACAGTTGCTTGGCACTATAATGTAGAGATCTTCATGGGACAAAAATATGGGGCCCAATCCAAAATGGACCCATAACAAACCTCCCTGACCCTCATGTGCATAAATGCATTTTTGAACAAGAGAAAAAGTGAGCACAGTCAGACGCGATCCAAACAGACCTGAGGATAATTGAGCCCGATCCAAAAAGCAGTCAACCCAAACAGACCGTGATAGAGACCAGCAACACCGACAGCAGCAAAATGCACAGTTAACAAGCAGCAATGGTAGAAAAGCACATGTCCAAAGAATTAATATAAAGTCAAAGAAAGTAATTAAAAAAAAAAAAGTTTCCTATGCTCCAAAGACTAATTTACAAAGTCTTATTATCACCTCCTGTCACCAACTCATAGACATAAGATAATTATTTTGTAAACAATTTAATATGTGTATTCAATTCGGAAAAATAATTGTTTAATATTTCTTAATACACAGACTACTGATTTCTTAAAATATAATATCTTATCTTTTTGGGTCCACTGGGGTATTACACATACTGAAACAAAGATCAAAGACATTATCCAGCAAGATTAGACAATTTGGACACGGCCAGTAATGAAAACAAATAAATTGAAATTTTTTGAATTTGAGATGAGAAGATACCAGTCTGTCTGATGTGAATGAAGCTACAGACAGGAGAAAGTTAGCTTAGCTTAGCATAAAGACATGAAACAGGGGAAAACATCCAGCCTGACTCTGTCCAAAGGTAATAAATCTGCTTATAATACCATCTCAAAAGCTTTCTAATTAACATGTTGTATACAGATTAAACAAACAAAATACAATGTGTTAATATTAATATGATGGAGCATTACTGACATGTTGGTTTATTTTCTTATCGACCAGTGTTTGAGTGCCTTAATTTTTTCAGTAAGAATCATAATGAATGAGCCTCTGTTTAAGGTTTCCATCACTAAATAAATGCTAAAATGTAATTTGTTTCGCCTGCTGAACCAAAAAAAACACCAAACCGTTAAATGTTCTGTACCATTTAGGGCTGACCAAACAATTGAAATATTATCAAAATCACAAAATGACCAAGTGCAGTACATGAATTGCAGGAGTTGCAGGAGTTTTTTGATAAAAGCTAAAATGTGTCACACCATACCATAAATGAAGTGATGAACCAATATGGTGCTACAGAGATGCCCTGTCCTACAAATCATATTCTCCAGATGTAACGGAACATGCTTGCAAAAATATCATTATCATCATTTTTATATTTTTTTTCAGTGAAAACGAAATGCAAAATTTCCTATTTCAACTACAAACATGACTCATATCACAATATCTGCCAAAATAATTATGATTATTTTTCCATATTGTTCAGTCCTAGTACCATTACACCAATAGTAATACTACTGGTATTATTAACTGTATCCTGTGTTTTAATAGAGTTTAGTGTGCGGTAATGAGGCTTTTCAACTCTGCCAAGAAACAGTGTTTGGAAAAAAATTTGAGACATTTAAAACTGGCACATGATATTGATCACTGGCAGCTTTAATCCAGAAATACCAAGAAAGAAACATTAGACTTCAAAAAAATTCATATGGGTCAAAATGGACAAGTGCAGTCTCTCTTTCTCTCTCCTTCCTGTATGTGAATAAACACACAACTGCTGTGTAAAGTTTTTTTTCCCTCTTTCTCTTTCACTTTCTCACTTTTCTGTCGTCTGTGAGAGCAGCAGCTGACCAACACAGCGAAGACAGTAACATACTGCACATTGAGTGAGAGGGAGAGCCAAAGAGACACCGCAGCATGACGTGAGCCAGTTCATTCTTGAACAAACACACACACGATAACACATTACACAAGAATAGACATATGACTGGATTTAGAGTAATACACGTGCATGATGTAAGATATTAAACAGCCATAAGACAGCTGCTGTTGTTCTACTGGTTTCATCAAAGAGGTGCATTGTCAAAAAGATCAAAATGACGTTTCAAAGGCATATAGAAAAACGTATGCAGCAAAGACTGACACATACACAAATAAAACAACCCTCGCATTGACATGATTTTAATATGGTTACGGTTTGTTTCATTTGGTCACCTTTCAATGCCGTCATATCCCCTATGTGCATACGTCGGCGCTGTCGATGCCTGCCAGAAGCTAAAAATGGACTTTTATCTAGTTTCAAGCCACATTTTTAAGGTACACGTCTTACATCTTGTTCATTTTCAACTGTGTATTTTAATTGGATGATCTGGATCATCAGAGAAAAAAGCTGAGTAAATGTTAGGCAGCTCAGCTCCCAGCCCCTCTGAGACATCCTGTGTCCACCGAAGAGCGTCGGCGAATCACTGATTTTTAATGTGAAACTGTCTTATTCGTTGTTTCTACCAGTTTTAATCCCCTGGTCAATTTGTTGTGGAGAGGAGGACACCTCTGCGGATAATTCGGCTGGTGGTAAAAACCTGCTGAACGTCTGGTTCATAAGTTATCAGAGAGACAATCAAAAAAAGGTTAGCAGCAATCTTTACTCCCAGCCCCTCCATGACATCTCGTGTCCATCATATAGAAACACTCATTTTAAACATGAAACTGCTTCATTCAGTGCTTTCGACGTTTATAATCACCTGGTCTGTTTGTTTTGGAAAGGAAGGAGACCTCTGCAGATAAATCGGCTCCCGGTAAAAACCACCTGAACGCCTGACACTGAACGAATCTAAAGCGAAAGAAGCTTACGGCAACGGTGGTGAAGACAACAACTCCTATGATCTCACGCTATCTCACGACATCATCCAAAGCCATCTTATGCTATTGTTTTGCTTGAGAGACCCCTAGTGGCAGAAGTTACATACTGTGTGTTAAAGTACGAATGAACCGAACATGTTCAAATACAACTCACTCATTCCTGTAATGCTTGACACTGGATGGTTTCCAACACAACTGTTAAAACTGTTAAATTTGACATGGAAACCACTTTAGAAATAAAGTATTTGGATGTTCAGTTGGAAGAAAGACTCAAATACTTAAAAAGGAGTAAATTAACTTATTGTGAGAAGGTAAAACAGCTGAAACGCTGAAAAAGCGCCTCGGGTATCACCGCCACTCTATGAGTATTTCTAACACTGCAAACTAATTTGTTATGTTACACTCAGACTGCAGCTATCCAAAACCTTTGAAAGCCACAATGTAGTTACTACAAGTATTTTTAAAGCCGTGAATACATGGTAATTTATTCACAAGAGCTTTATTTTTGACACGTTTTTCTTTCTCACTTTTATTTAGCTCTCTCCGTGTAAATAATCACATTGTGAGTGCATCTAAACATCTTCTACTGCTTGTTTGTACACAACACATTACACTAATACAGTGTTTGAAATACTTCGAAACTGTTGTTGAATCAGTGGCAAAATAATAAGCCAAAAAGTCAAAAGACAAATTTATCTCTAAGCTTAATTAAAGCTAGCATGTATTGCTGAAACAGGCCAGACTACGGTTTGAGAGCCGGAGCTATAAAATGAAAAACTGTCAAAACTGTCTCATCTCATTCAATCCAGTTTGAATATTTTTTTTCCTTTTAACAACATATTTTCAGCCCTCAATGCGCGGCTTTCCAACTCAAGAGATTTAATGTACTGCTTACAGTTTTCACTATAACATGGTGGAGTTGCTGGATCATTATTATCACCAGGAATAGGCTGGAAATCATTTCTTAGTGTTTTACACTCATAGCAGAGCCTCCTGTCAGGGAATCTACCCACTGTCTGCAGTGGGATGCTTGCTGCTGTCTCGAGGACATTCGTTAAAAGGATTACTCCTGCAGCGGATGACTTCTCTACTTGCTCTCCTCTTTGGAGTTTGCTCCTCTGTCTTTTGCTGAATACATCCAACTGCATTCTTTTTCTCCTCTCTGGGGATAGTGTATGTTGGGACATGTGAGGATGGATGGGATGATGCTAAGTGACAGAAGTTTGTCACTGTTTTCCCTAAACCATAAGTAAATGTACATATAGTTTACAGGATGTAGAGGTATCAAAAGTTAGACTCTTTGCTGCATGAATCTCACTGTTAGAAACAAATGTTGCTCTGCGGATATCCACAAAAAAAAAAGGCCTAACCTTCATGCATTTTGTTTGTATGACATTTTTTAGCTGTAATGTATTTAGCAATATAAGCAATGTATTACTTCCGACAACACTGACTAAAATGTCCGTTAGCAACAGGCTTCTTTTAGCTTAGCTGGTGTTAAACCGACAAGATCCATGCAGTAATATATAGCTCAAAGTTGTCTTATGAATCAATTAAATTATCATAAACTTAATGAAAGCCTGTTAAATAAAGAAGACATTAACATTAGGAAGCCTTCTATACTGTAACTGATATGAAGTGGTCACTGCACAAGTGGAATCCGTTGCTTGCAGGGTCTCGTCTCTCAGCTGTGGCATGTTTTATGGCAGTAATCCATTTATTGTCATCATTCAGAATCAGGAATCCAATAAAATGCTTCCCCTTTTACTTGCTCTCGGGTGTTCTGGCATTCCAGCGTGAAACAAATAGCTGCTAGCGGTCATTAACCCAGCAATAGCAATACTTCCGCTACTCCTGCCAATATGGCGGTGTTTTCATTTTTACTGATGAATGCTGGGATTGCATGAAGTCAACTGCTGGAGCTCTATTCACTCATGGCACTACCTCACAGGTCCACACATGGCTTTACCTCCAGGTCATTTTGGAGCCAGGAAAATAAACTTTTCCTCACATTAATATATCTGTGAAAGTGTTACTTATTACCAGGCTGAAAATTTGTGTTACTATAAGCGTCTATAGTTATAAGTATTTACCATGAGGGTTATAGGTTCATTACAAATAGTCAGTCATGTTAGACATATGAATACACAAATCACATCTTATGTTATATCTTGGAAGTAAATACAGATGTGAAACCAAGTTTTCAGTGGCTTTCAAGGTCTGTATTTTCAGCAAATAACCAGCACTGTAAAAAGAAAGCCTGACTGGAAAAAAAGCATTTTAATCAAAACTTACTGTGAACGATACTGTGGTCCAGTCCTGTCACAGGAGCCCGTTTGTCTCTATAATAACTGTACTGCCTCTGTACCCAGTGAACCTGCGAATCACAACATAAATTACTTTGAGGACAATGTGACATTATGTTGGCATTGGTAAATCACTAAAATATTAGAAATGTTCAGTTATGTTTTAATTTGTGGTAAAAACTACAAAAACTACTAAATGCTACTACTACTAGTAGTATACTAGTACTACTACTAGATGCTCATGTACTACATCTCTAATAATCTTCTCAAGTCTTGCTTTTGCTTTGTGTGGCTGTTTGTGTAGTATATTGTATTTATGAGGATAAGAAAACAGTGAGAGGTGCGAAGCACATGAAATGTTTTGGTTTATTCTGTTTCATTCTGTTTTGAAACTGAGGGAAATCCACAGCACAGGGAGAGTTGGGTATCTTTATGGAGGAGAGTTAAAGGTTTCCTCTTCATTAGTTCAAAGAGTACTCGCTTGCTCTGTCCTTTGCAGTCCCATTGTCCTGGGTTAAAAGCAAGGAAAACACCCCCGCCTCACCTACACCTCTGTCCTCCACAGCACACACGCACGCACGCACACACAATTTCTTTCATAGGCTGCTGCTTGCAGCTTTGATCTGATAAGAGGCTGGTCCTTGTGTGCACTATATCAAACAACAGATCACAGACACACACGTAGACGCACACATATCAGTGTCAGTCCACTATTGTCCTCTTACACTTAAATCAGAGTGGAAGAGGTTGAATATAAATACTATTGAGAGGCGGCTGCAGTCTTTTATGTCCTAAAAGCCTGCTTGCTTTATTCCCCCTTCATGTTCTTCAATTAGACTCAATTAACAAGAGCCAGGAGCTGGTCTGAACTACCCAAGAAGTGGATGTGATACTTGTACAGTTCTGTAGATGTAATCAAATTACTGATTATTTTAGGCTGATTATATTCATTTACCTTGATTTAAAATGAGATTAAGTAAAAACATAATAAGCTCAGTCTAATACTTAACTTAATGCACATATACTGGAGGAGATGTCTAATTAGCTAGAGAAACATAGACATTATCCTATTTACAATGGCAGCCATACTTGACATTTTTAAAACAAATATAAAGTTTTAAGATTTAAATTCACAGTATAGGTATATCATAAGTGATTACCTTTCATTTAAAACTACATATCTGCACTTAAAGTACATTCACATAAATATCACAATGTTGGCTCAAAACAATCCCACACATACAGATGTGAGCAGACTCCTGACGTCAGCATGATCTAACCACAAGGTTCTCACTCTTTTCTAGAGATCATTTTCCAGGACATTTTCAGTGATGATCTAGCTCATGACATACAGGAATCACACCATACAACAATATGTTCCCATCTGTGGAAGTCTGATTTAAAATGAGTGCAGTCTACACTTGTCTATACTTATCTATGAAATCATCTCTTACATGCTTAATTAATTATGAAATTATGACAAATTGATTGCCACAACTTTTGCTATGTAAATAAAATTCATCATTATCATCATCATTATTGATTTATAACCTGGCTCAATTTTTCTTATGGATTATATTTACCATTACTGCCTGAACACCAATAACTAAATAGCCTGCCAGGAACATCACAAATAATAGCCTGAGAAATCTTAGCTTCACATAGCTACATGTACAATTCGAAGTTGAACTGCTAAGATTATTTACTGCACTTATCACACTTTAGCCCCTTCACTAGCAATAGGAAATTAAGTCTTCAGCGAGGTTAATCACACCCACTCTGAGCTACAGCTACAACAGTTAAACATGTCACGTCATATTATGGTCTCTTTTACCTGAACAACGCAGCAATGGGTTTAAAGCTTGGATGTATCATACATCCATGGTAAGTGACGCTAGCAAAGATGCAAGCAAAGTAAAAAGAGCCATTAGCAAGTATTTAGCCGGTGTTTGACTAATATACAGCTGGGCACCTCATTGTATTGACCCCGGCTTCACATATTATATTATTACCCGACTCGCAGCAATCAACCAACATACATTTGAAACCTTTGCACCATCGATGTTAAAACACAACCCTTAAACCTTTAGCTACAGGCAAAACAAGCTGGCGAGCAACTGAACCAAACATGCTGATCCATTATTGAACAGTTCAAAACAAGTTGGGAAGTATACGTTCATCTATAAAACTAATAAAAAACGACCACAGTTGGCAGCCAACAGTGACTTACGAACATTTAAAGGATAATGTAACTTACATTAAGTACAGTTTCGGCCACTTATATTGTAAATCATCCAACCTGCACATGTGATGTGACTTCAGGATGCATTCACAGCATTGCCAAACAAAACCAATGGCAGCCTATACAAAATACTGTCATTCATAGCCTACAAATGAACGTCAACATGATCCTGAACGTAACGTTGGACGAAAATGGAACAATATTGAAATAATTTTGCAGAACAACACAAGATTTTCTAGGACATTTTACGTTTTCCTCTTATTTTCCATGTGTTTTCCATAACTGGAAAACTGGTCACCCGTTTTCCAGGTTGTCCAGGACGCTAGGGAAGGACGCTGGGTCAAAGGTCAGTTACAGTGAGCACATGCTTTCAGTTATCTTTCAAATAGTTTAAATTTGTATTTGACAAAAGTTTTGTTAAAAAAAAAACAGCTACAATCTAACATGTGCAACACCTTTACATTCATTTATATCATACACAGTCTGACTGTGTTTTCACCAGCTAACAACTGGAAGGCCTTTATTGTGAAGTGGCTGCAGGAAGTGAACCCTTGGTAACGGATATTATGACCTTCTTTACCCACTGTATGATAACATTTTTTATCTAAAACAAGATATCAATAATTTTCTGGTCCTGTTTAATTGTCAGGTTAGATATAATCGTTACTAAAGATGCAGCCACTGTGAGCAGGTGAAATAGATCCGCTAACAGTTTGGATGAGCTCAAACCTCATTTGTCATTAGTGTATTTCATTTTTATTTAAAAACTGTTTTCACCATGTCTAGATAATAGGCCTGGATCACAGTAGCCCTTCATACAGAAATGCCAAATATTAATTCATCATATGAGGAAAGTAAACGCATTTTATTGTTCCACCCTTGCAAATTTAAAAACTACTCACATTCTGCACTTGTGAGCTTGGATTACACTTGCTCTCCATGCAGTAATTTTGCATATTGAAAGGTGCATGTTCTGAAAATGATTTCATTATGTAACTCACTATTTCACCCTGACATAAGTGCATTTCAAACTCTCACACAGCCTACAGCAGTTTGATCTGTAGTGCTGTTTATCCTGTTATTTTGTCTACACAAATACATCCTTGAGCCCACGAAGCTCAGCCTATTATAATTTAAAAATGTTTTCCCAAAATGCACATCGATATTGATTCAGAATCTGTTCAGAAAATACTTTGTTTCTATAAATGACACCCCCACACACACATACAGATAAAATGAAACACCTTTAAATAGAATTCATGAATCAAAATATGATAACACATGATAATATCATTTTTTATATGTTTCTAATTTATAAATAACACGACAAAGACATGGCATTACATACATACAGAGACAACAAGAATGTGACTGTGTGTGTGTGCGTGTGTGCGTGCACGCACGTGTTCTCTAACTACCTTGTAAAAACCCCTCCAGCCCCTCCTTTAGAGGAGCAGCCAGGACACAGTGATCAATACACATGATAGGGAGCTAATCGCTCTCTGTCAAACCAGCTTCTGCCAGCTACTAATGGCACACACTCACTAGGGAGTGTCTGTGAACGTGTGTGTGTGTGTGTGTGTGTGTGTGTGTGTGTGTGTGTGTGTGTAGGCGTGGGCCTTAATGGCAGATTGAGACTCTTTAGGGAGTGTTGCTCAAGGTTAGACTCAGGGGAGAAGGGGCAATTGACCACACTGTCTGTGACACTGACCCCTCCACTGTCAGCGCATTCATCATCCAGCTGTGACATATAGGCAGCACACACACACATACACATATACAGACAACACACACACACCACAGTACAAGACAAGCACACATACTGTATAAAACAAGTCCTGTGTAAATGTGCTGAGAAATGACATCACCAAGCAGAAAAGCACACTTCATAAATGGAACTTCTTTCAATGGCTGCCCAACACATGTTGCAATACAAAGCAAGTTGATGCAACTTCAGCGTCAAGCACAAAAGACGCTGACAATTCTCTTTTCATAATAAAAGCATAGCTAAATGGAAAGAGAGAAAGAGACACAGAGAGCACAAGGTTTGGGATCAATGAAAAAAGACAGGGCAGCGTATATAAAGAAATAAACTTGTTTGGGAAAATCATTTTCCAACAGTGAGGAAGAAAAATAGAGCAGTGGAGCACTTGCATGATTGAGCAGCTGAGGTACAACTGACAGAGACACAATCTGAATGTGTGGAGGAGGAGGAGAAGAAAGACAGTAAGATGGACAGAGTAAAGGTGTGTGTGTTTGTGTGTGTGTGTGTGTGTGTGTGTGTGTGTGTGTGTGTGTGTGTGTGTGTGTGTGTGTGTGTGTGTTCGAAATCCCATGATGAATATGTGTGTGCACGAATATGGCTTAGAAATAGAATAGAATAGAAAGGTGGTGAGGAAACAGAAAGAAAAGTGCGGGTGTGCACGTGTATGTGTGTGTGTGCATGCACATAATACTCCCATGTCTCTACATGAATGAGTGGAGTGGTGGATGGCAGGCAGCTGCAGCAGTGTGATACGAGCCGAGCTGCACAGATATCAGCACTGACATTTTGGGCTTCGCTACCCACCCGCAGCCCCCTGGGAAAGTGATGGCGATGGCAGCAGAAGTGGCCACATGCCCCCCCCCCCAAGCTCACCCCCTTCCCAGCGCCTGTCAATCACAACGCTGTGCTTTCTGACGCTCTGTCGGCCCTGGCCTAGCCCCAGCCCTGGCTGGACTCATTACACCACGCAGCAGCGAATGCACCGCATGACCCGCAGTCACCAGCACCCAGACCCTGGTGCAGCGCTGATCCTTATCTGGTCCTCGACACTCCCCACCAACCCCACCCACCAACTCCCTGCCTCTTCATTCAATCTCCCATCTCTACCTGCCAGACCGATGGCCCTGACCAGAGAGAGAAAAAACAGACGACAGAACAGAGGGATTGTGTGTGGGTTACCACCAACCAGAAGATTAACAGTGAAACCAGCATACACACATTTAAAAAAAAAAAAAAAAAAAAGAGTGAGCTCTACAGTGGCGAGCAGTGATGGGAGTGAGCGGGGAAATTGCATAAACTGAAAGCAGGGAGAAAGATAACAGGAAGATACACTCTGGCCCCTCCTCTAGTCTTCTTCTAGGGCACCTCTTGGCCTCCTCTCCCTCACTTTCGCTCACCTCCCTTCGCCCCCTCCCCCCCCCCCCCCTCTCCACCCACCCCAGGCCCTCTGGTGTGTTGCTCACTTCCATTGGGTGTCAGCCTTAGTATAGTGCTCAGATCTTGAGTGGCACAGGCCTCCGTCACAGATCAGTTCCCTGCTAAAGCGGCCCGGCAGGCCGGGGTGACGGGCCAGGAAGGGATCTAAGTGGGGTTTATCAGCGCTTCTTAACGCCTCTCCGGCTCCCTGACACAAAAGAGAGGGGGTATTAAACATCTAAAGCAAACCAAAAAGCGTGAAAGCTCCTTATAGGGCCGCGGGATTGCAGATGTGACTGGAGTCTTAAAAAAAAAGCCCCAAAAAAAAAAAAAAAAAAAAAAAAAGAAGAAAAATAAGGGGAGGAAAAAAGCACACAAACGCTTCAGCAGAGAGGAAGCATTGAGGGGAAATTCAAATGTTTTTTCTGTCCTGTGTGGAGAGAGTGGCTAAGAGAGAGAGAGAGAGAGAGAGAGAGAGAGAGAGAGAGAGAGAGAGAGATATCTGTAGCATCAAGATGGAACTAAGTAAGTCAAAACTATCTTAATAATGCTTCACAGTTTGCCACCTGTTTTGTTCATGACGCTGATGAATGTAATGGGCTCATATTCAAAATACCCACGCACTGCCAATATATAGGTTAGTTTATGACAGTATAGCCCAAACAATGAAATTAATAAGACTGTGAAGGTAATATATTTATGCCTCTGAATGATTTTATGATGATGATGAATGATTTTATGATGAATGATTCAAAGGGGACTGATAGAGAAGTTCCAGCTCACACATAAAACGCAAGCCCTAATGCTGCAGTATGAACAGACTAAAAATACCAGCGGTAGTTTGCTAGCCAGATAACCGTCAACCTAGCTGACTCTGCATTAGATCGTAAATAAAAATTTAGTCAACAAAGTGTTATAATTCATATTTTAGTTCACTAGATCAAGACGTGTAGGCATAAATTAGGTTTCCTCTTAATTAGCTGCAGATTCTGCTTACAATCCTGCAATGGTGAGAAAGCACTTCTTCCCAAAATAAATTCAGACATGTCACCGTCGGAAAAACACGCGTAAATAATAAACTTAATGAAGACTGAATTCAGCTTCAGGGTCCTGGTGTTGTGCATCCTGGCTCATTGTCAGTGTCATGGCTGACTGGGACTCGTGAATAGAACAGATGCATCATTAATGTTAATGGTAACTCTTGTGCTACACTCACGCAATGACAATCAAAAAGTCTGTTGTGAAAAAGACTGTTTGATTCCTTTGATTTGTGTAACAATGTGGAACTTTGCTGTCCACACTTTTACCCATGAAAACAAACTCTTGACCTGCATCACATTAAGATCCAAAATGGCTACTATCTCCATCAGCCTTGTAAGTGGATCTAGTGTGGATGATTCAGTCTTGCATCTCCATGCAAGTCAAACCTCCTCAGATGAGGGTAACAGAAACACACAGCATGTAACACGCAGGGTCAGGCTCTCAGACCGCAAGCAATGTTGGACTTTTTCCAAATGTCCCACAGAACTTTTTGCAACTAAACAAACCTAATCTTGACTGAGTCAGTAACCTCTCTCAGTAAAATAACTTGCAGCTGCTCATGATACAATGACCCACAACATGAAATAACTACAGGTGAGAGACTCTGCCTTTTGTAAGGGTTGAATGTGCTCATCATGCAAGTTTTCCCTACACACATAAAAAGGAAAGTAACTAAGGCTGCAACCAAAAAAATCAAAATCACTCCATTGTTCATCCATGTAATAGACACTAAAAGCTTACTCTATAGTGAGCAGTTATGTGGGACTTTGAACACTTGGGTATCATCATCATCATCATATTGCATCCGCAGTGACAGGTGTTGAATTGCATGGCTGTAATTTTCCAACAACATAATGCATTGTGGGATTGTTAGCATATATGCCATTAACACTACTTCTTTGTTCCTTTCGGGGAATGTTATAGGTATTTATTAGGTAGTTATTTTTGGGATTGAGTAGATTTCAGAAATTACAAAATCCATCAGCCAAAAACAGTTTCAAAGTTTAGTTTAGTTTGTTTTGTTTTTTTTTACAGTTTTTATGCCAATGATAATACATTACATTAGCTAGTCAAAAGGAGGCTGAGCCATGTTTAACTTGATTTCTGGTTTCATCTTCTACTGTGAGAAAACTGGTCACTACGTACATAACTTCGTTCAGATTTGTTTTGTTCAGGTTTATATCAAAAGCAGCTCAACAGCAGTTCTGCTGTCTGTATCTACGACCTCTCTCAGCGCTGAGAGCCTTGTTGTTGCACGTTAAAGCTGCAACAATTAGGCATGGCCTCCAAACAGCTGCAGCTCAGATTAACTGTAGCCGGGTTTTAAGACAAGGAAATGAACAGAATTCAAACACGGACGTTAGAAGACTGGGACATACTGTGAACAGCAGTCTTCTGTGTGCGTGTGCATTAAGCGTGCAGCACACCAGTAGGGACCAGTGTGTTTGTGCCAGAAGCTGACAGGGGTTTAGTATGTGAGACATTTTGGAAAAGGTCAGCGGAGAGTTGAGTCAGAGACATAACTGTGTGTTTGAGAACGAAACTTCAAGAGGTAAGATAGTTAGGAGAGTTGGGAAGAGGGTCACTGAGGGGAGGCAGGGTCTGAAGTAAACAAGGTACAGAGACAAGAGAAAACACTGAGATGATTCTACTGTCCTGTCACACTCCAGCCCTGTGGTTATATGTGTTAACTGAGCTGTGGTCGCCTGTCTGTCTATATTGCTGTATGCATGTCCAATGTTAATGTGCGTATGTCTGTTCGCTGTGTTAACGCTGCGCGTGTCTGACTTTTTCTGTGTGTTATCTCACATGTTAATGTTGAGCTGTTTTTACACAGACTTGCTAATTATGTCATTAGCAGTACAATTAATACAACAGCTGATTGTTGCCTTGCTGATGGAGGGTCACTTCGGCCTGAATCACATGGTGGCAAAACCATGTCCTCCTACTCTGAGAAACCACCGTGGATCTCCATTCTTTGTTTGTGTGTGTGTGTGTGTGTGTGTGAGTGTGAGAGAGAGAGAGAGAGAGAGAGAGAGAGAGAGAGAGAGAGAGAGAGTCTCTGCTCTAAACAATAAGCTGTTATAGTACAACTCTCTGAGCCCCATTCCTAAGGACTGCTTCACCTCAGCCAGTGTTTGATATGAGCGACAGAGGCTGCTGGAGATTTCACTGATTTATAGAGGGTGTTTATTATTCCTCTGTTATGCAACATCATATTTACGAGTTCAAGTGAGCTGTTTTACCTTTAAAAGGATTTTCTTCATGAGGAATTATTTCCATCAACACATTTATAGGTATTTCTGGCACTTTTAAATTGCATTATCAATTGTTAGCCTTGGTTCCACATCATTATCTACATGTGTTTGACAAAGGGTGGGGGTTACTTGTAACCTGCACTATAGATCATATTGTTTCAACATGTTTCTCAGGAAAGTGTAGTACAACTATATTAAATAATATGTTAAGCCTACTATATACTACATCGATCAATGGGATGTGCAAAACACTAATAAAGCCAATATCAATTTCTGGCACATTTCATATTACTATATTGCATGAGTGGCGGGATTTCATAGCTCTAACATATTAAGAGGAAACCAATCACACATGGTGAGCGGCTGCAGTATTAACATGATCCAGCAGGCGTGTCATGTCGCTTAAATGGCCTGATTCCACTGAGATCACATCAGATGGACAGGACCACATACAACATGGGAAATGAGCTTGACAGTTTATTTTTGACTTTGGAAACAGCAGTATACAAAACAACCTGAACTCAAGGCTCACTTACTCAATTGCTCTGGAGCTTTCAATTATATCAGACAGTCTTCATCAAAAGATCAAGCATTCTTAGTTGGCATGGAACGATAGATGATGAGACTTAAGGGCTTTTTGTCGGATGTTGGATTAAAACTTAAATTAACGACTTCTGCTGATGATGACTGTGTGATATAATTGAAAGCTCCAGAAGCCAATAAGAGGACCTTGAGTGGAAATTGTTCTTTCAAAGTATGGGGGGCAATTCAGACAGTTACAAACAGTTACACTCATCTTTTCCATTCAGTTTTCTTTATGTAAAAAATAATAAAATAAATACGTGTTGAAAACAGATTTTAAGGTGTTATCCAATAGCCCACCACCCACTGTTATTGTGAAAACGGTGCGGTCGAAACACTTGGCCAGTCAAATGTCACCCCCCCCCCCCCCCCCCTGTCACTCTCTGTCACAAACACACTGACGGCGCCGTCTGTGCACAGCCCCTCCTCTCTGCACACACACTGAATCAAAACATGATCATGTGAGGGAGGAAGGATTGTTGTTGGCTTTTCCCCTCAGAGAAGACGCCTGTACGTGGCCGCTAGTCAATATCTGCTGCTTGTGCAGGTGGATAGCCGTAATGTTAATCTTTTAACTCTGACTTTGAATCTTTTCTCCTGCAATCCACATGAATATTGAAAAATATTTTTGGAGTCAAAAGGGACAAAAGGACAGCTTGGACCAGAGGTGTTAGGAAAACAGAGTACCTGGAAACTTAACAAAACACACGTGGGGAAGCTGGACAGTCTGACCAGTGTGATTAGCTATCCAGTTCATTTGTTCCGTATATTTCCAAGCTACAACCAGTGCTGCTGTGGCAACTGAAGGAGGAAGGGATAGCTGTAGCTAATGAAGAGAGATGCAGGAGAGGAGGAGGAGGAGGAGGAGGAGGAGGAGGACAGCAGCCAACATACTGCTGTGGGTGTAGGAAAGCCAGCTTGTGCAGAAGCAAACAGTGAGATTGACAGCAGAGCAACAAAATAGAGCTGTATATGCCCCCCCAAAATTTGGAAAATTTTGTCCACCTGTCCAGAATGCCTACTGGCTGGCCTGAGCAGATGTCATAACAAAGCCATACACAGTACATGGCAGTTTGGGGTCTGTTCTGTTCTTACATAGTGATATTGAGGCTCATTGGGATTATTTTATTTTTATTTTTATTATTTTGGGATTATTATTCTATGGCCATTACATTGTGCAATCAACATTTACTTCATAATGATAAGTTAAAACAAAACAGGTGGCTATTGTCAGTTATGCTAACTGTCAGTTAGCATAACAACAAAAGATTGAAGAGGGTCTCAACAGAAGGTTAGCATTAGACAAGACACGGTTATTTTCTCTTAAGAGCATGTTACATTGACGTCTTCTTGTGTGTAGATTTTAGATTAAACAGCATGGTTTATCTACAAAATGATGCACCAGTAATTTAGTCAACTTTATATGCAATCCCAGGATTTGTATTTTACCATGTTACTGCAACTTAGAAAACTGTTTTTTATCTGTTTCAGAAACATTAAAGGACAGTATGTAGGATTTAGTGGCATCTAGCAGTGAGGTTGCAAATTGCAACCAACTGAATACCCCTCTCCTCACCCCTCCCTTTCCAAGCATGTATGAAAACTTACAGTGGTTTTCAGGTAATGTAAAAACACGAAAGGCCCTCTCTAGAGCTGGCTCCGTAGAAGAGGACCCGCTCAGCTGATTATAAACTAATGAAAACACAGTTATGAATATTATGTTCATTTCTGCCAGTAGATCTCCTTAAATCCTACACACCTCCTTTAAACTAACATTAACTCTGTCTCAACCTCACAACCTACTAAACCATGCATAGCACAGCAATTAGTGAGCTCTATAATGTAACTCACCTGCCATGCAATGCAAAGTACAGTGTGTGATGCAGAGTGAGAAGCAGCTCACAGGTTTGTATGTACAGAGGTCTGGTCAGAGGTGGGCGGAAGGAGTATAGCTCAGGCTTTGGCAGCTGGCCAGGTACTGTAGCTAACACACTGTAATTGTGTTTGGCAACACATAAGCCGCCATAAATATTTCCTCCATAAAACTATTACAATATTGACTGTTTTCAGGCTAAAAATGCAATTAAAGTGGATTATATTAGTCTGGTTGGTTTAAAGACAAGAAAATAATAATCTAATTAAAAAGGATTTTCTATTTTCTCGATACTGAAAAAAGATGACTTCACATAAAACAAAATAACCAACACACAGGGCTCAATGGAAAGGTATTTAAGAATGCAACAGTGTCTCGTAACGAGATGCAATGTCTAAGTGTGCAATTGTTCATTATCGCAAAACATTATTTGTGCAATCCATTAAATTTAAGACTCATTATGAAATGTGGGACATTTTGGGGGTGCAAATTCATTTTCACCTAAAGTTACCATGGTAGAAAAGTAATTAAAGTAACAGTTTAATGAAATCATGAACCATACATGGAGTCACTGGAGATTGCGCATAAATTACTTCAATTAATCACACGCATGCTGGTTCAGATGATAACTCTGAATCAGAAAGTTTGGAATCTTCTCTCTCTTTTACTTTGTGTCCATTTCTTTCTTTTGCTCTTACTTGTGTGTTTTGGTGTGTGTGTGTGTCTGTGTGTGTGTGTGTGTGTGTGTGTGTGGCCTGTGCGCTGTTGCTTTGTGTGTTTTGTTTGCGTGTGTCACTGAAGGGGCAGTGTGTTGGGGGGGGAAAGGGCCAGAGGTCTGGTGCACTCTGCAGAGAGGACAGGGCCAACGACCCTTCCTCCCATCCCTCCTCCCTCGCCCCGCGCTGTCATGGGATGTCTCCGCGGGTGACGGTTACCCTGGCAACAGAAGCCCGGTGAGGAGGCTGCATTGTGCGCTCCGAGGGTGATGCAGAAAGGCTTGCTGTAGGTGGCGAGGGAAGGGGGGCACCAAGTGATATCGGGTGGAACAGGCTCACGAGCTACACAAGCAAGGTAAACAACTTTCAGCCGTTACTCACCACATGGCTTTGTTTCTTTTCTTTTTTTTTTTTCTCTTCTCGCTAATCAACACTAGTCCCTGATTAAAACGGCAACGCCAGCCAAATGAATTTCTATTTGCATATACATGCTGTGTAAAATCAGAGCCGATGCCAGAGTGTGAATTCACCTTGACGTGGCCATGTTAAATGTATCAAACACTCACGTCTAAGTAGCTGAACACTCTGATTTGCTGTAGCTACAAATCCATTTCCCGCTGTGTTACACAGACGGTGCGAGTCAGGCCAAAAAAAAAAAAAAAAAAAAAAACTCAACCTCAGAGTTGCATCTTTTGGGAACATGCAGACTGATCCACTTTCCAGATCTTACTGTCTGAAGGATATTTTATTCAGCGGACTGTTTATTTATCAGTACAGTTAAAAATACTTACCCCTGCTGCAGTCGTCAGTCTTATCTCAAAGGTGGCTCTGTCAGAGCGCCCCCTGCTGTCTCTCAGGTTGTACAGACCCTCCAGGCTGCCAACCTGTGAGCGTGGAGACAAAATCTGTGGTCAGGTTATGAAAGCCCACACTTTCAAGGCATGCAGAGTTACAGAACACAGGATCTGATGTGAGACTCGCTGGGTCGAGTGTCTTTTTAAAGAATTTGTAAAAATATTGTCCCTTCAAAAACTCAGAACTACGATAAGAATGCAAAAAAGATGCATTTGGCAAAACATGCAGGTGTTTTCATCAATACAGAGACCAATACAGGTAGAGTACGAGGGTCGAACTTATTATGTATTCAGCCTTAATCACCCATATGACCCTTTTGCACAACATGATTTCAGCGTATCCCCTCCAGCCATCTGTCTTGTGTGGGTTTTTCTGCGAGAGGTGGGCCAAAATCAAATAGCACACAGTTTATCTAACCTTATCCTGGGCTTTTCATTTCCAAGCCTTATAAACTCAATCGTATTGACCGCCTGGGAGAGTTAGAACTAACTAAGTGAAATCTACTCGGCGGCAATTGTGTGCAAGGCGCACGTTGTGTGTGCGCGCGCGTGTGTGTGTGGCTTGCTGATTCTATCTTCCTTCACTTTCATTCTCTCTATTCTCTGTCCCTGAGGTGCATCAGGGCTGAGACTGCCGAGTAAATTGTCCCAAATTGAGTTCCTTCTTGCCGGCAGATACAGGCCACATCCCGACCGTTTAGAGCGAGGCAGAGAGAGAGAGGCGGAGAGGGAGCGAGAGAGAGAAAACAATCACAGCACACATCACTCGCTTGAAAATTCTCTCTCTAATTTCTCTCCTTGCTTTTCTTTTCTACCCACCCTCCCCGTCTCTCCCTCTGTTTCTCTCCTCTGCTGATTTCCCTGCTGCTTCTCTTTCTTGTGCCGGCACATTATTCTTCTGCTTCTCCCTCTTTATATCACTCCCTGTGTGTCTTCCCTTGTCTTTGTCTGCTGTGATAGGTATACATCAGGCTTTCCTTGCTCAGCTTGGCTTTTTCTTTCCTTTGATGATTCTCTCCCCTCCTGCTTGTTCTCTTTCCTCTATCTTTTTCTCTCCTTTCTCCCTCAATCCCAGCCAGTCAATACCAACACTATTTCTCTTCCCTCTCCATGTGCTTTTCTCACCCCTATTTCTATCCCTACTGCTCATCCCTCCTTTGCTCTCTCATCTCACCTTCCATGGCTGGCTGTACCCAGTGACATAGTGCCCATCAGTGCAGACCTCCTGGGGGGAGGAGTCTCGCTCTGACAATAATCACACAGTAAGTTTATAACGCTAGCAGCCCAGCTGAGCTGAGCTGAACTGATCACACGCGACTCCCCTGACACTGGCACACTCCATTTAACTCAGCAGGGAGCTGCAGGCTGGCTGGGGCAGGGATAAAGCATGAGACAGGGATGGGAATGCCAGTGGGTTTTTGGGGATGGGGTTATTGGAAGGGGGGGTTAGTGATGGAGCAGTGACTGGAAACAGATATGGAAATGGGATGAGGAAGGATGGATGGAGCTGAAACTGGTGCTGCAGGGGATGAAGTGGGGGTGAGGTTTTGGACTTTTGGATTCAGGCAGAAAGTGTTTTTTTTCTTTTTGTTTTTTTTTTTTTTTTTAAAGAAGATGCTCATGTCACTGTCTCTGCATGGAATGATAAACGTTTTCTACTTTCACTATTTGCTCTCTGCAAAATCCCTTTCTATCTCTTCCCTCAGCTTTTAGTGTGTTTATTTTTAAACTGGCAGCAGGGTGGTAGAAACTTTTCTTCAACTGGAGAATTTGGATCTCAAGCCTCTGTAAAGCCAAGATTCCCTACTAACTACCTCCCTTTGATCTTCAATATCACTACTGTTGGAGAAAAGAAAATATCCCTATAGGGATCAATCAAGGAAAACTCTGATAATTATTTTTCTAGCACTTATTGTCATTTTCACAGATGGTATTGACAATAATAACACCCTGATCATTGCACTCCTGATGTTTCCTCCTGTAAAGGGTAGATGATTGAAGACAGAGGCAGGATAGAAACAGAACTTTAGACAGATGAATGTACTGGTGACTAGGGACGCACTAATGCACCTTTTACCACCGCCAATTCCAATACCTCAACTCGGGTTTTCTGCCAATTACAGAGTACCAATCGCGCTCTCTTTTCCCCAATTTCAAACTTAGTGCATTTTACTGCATAGACCTTATTATCATTGTTATTAAAGGTAATATGAGACCTGTGCTTAAGTGACTTAAAGCCTACACTCTAACTGATAGTGGAGACACAAAAATTTCATGACACTGACCAAAAAGAAACTGGTCGTATCCACCTGTGTAAAATCAGTATTGACTCCAAAACCAACCCCATGGTTTTACATTCATACTGAAGACACAATGAGACATTAAGAAGCGAGTGTAGAACTGGAGACACTGGATGAAACAAATATAAGTAGAATAAGAGGTGGAAGATGGATATGGAAGCTTCTTTAAAGGGTCACTTCACACAAATTATTTTTTGCTAATTGTTTTTTTCCGCTGACATAAGTGGCATATTTCAGTGCTGATAGTTGGTATTATTTGTCCTGGTTTTGAGATATATGTCTCCGATTTCAGCCTCCACATCAACAAAGTGGAGGTGAATGGAATTCATTTGTGGTGGCCACAGCATTGAATAGCATTGAAAAGAGACATTTTAAATAACTCAACAGCATCATCTCATTCCACTCAAGTTATTCCTGATTAGCAGACTGTTGGGACTGTGCACTGAGGCACTGTCCATGGTGCTGATCCTGTCATTATTAAGAGATAGAGAGCTGTTCTAGTTGCTCTCTCTCAAGGTTGCCACCAGCTGGATGTTCTAACCAACACTTTACCATGTCTAATCACTGACTTGACCTGTTGGCTAATATTAGTAGTACTAGTTATAGTAGTGAGTTTTGGTATAAATTTCTCCCTTCATCTCTGTCAGAGTCAACCGTCTGAATCCATGCATCTCGTGTGTTATCAGTAGATATAAAAGAAAGAGAGACAAAGGGTGCAGCCAACGCACTGCAGTTTGGGGGTCTCGATTTGGGTTCTGGTCTCAGACTTGGTGGTGCCAGTCAGGCTCTGTCAGGTCAGGTCTTAAAGACACAGATACACACCAAGATTTTAGGCCTATACACAGCCGAACTCTAGATAAATCACCCTGTTGGCCGAGTTTTGGTTTTTGCCAAGTTAATAAAGCTCTTGACTTGTGCCTCCTTCTTTCCACTCACCCACTGTATTGGGGTAGCAGCAAAAATTCCAGAGATGCACGCACGCACACACACACACACACACACACACACACACACACACACACACCCTTTAAACTGTAAGAGTAGCTGCTGACCCATAAAAAGATAAACACTTGCTGCTAATGTGTCACTTTTACAACCAGACATTATTGACACTGGATGTGTTTAACATTCACACATGTACACACAGTCAAACTATAACTGTACATGAAAATTAGTGAGCAATTTCAAACCAACCACAACAAACACACACACACACACACACACTATCCCAAACATACACACACATCCTAGTGCCCTGCCAGAGCAGGTTCACAGCAAAACAATATGAGGCCAATCAGGGGACCATTGGTATGGCTCTCCCTCTGCTAATGAAGGCACTTTGAAAAGGTAATCTAATTCACCAGCAGCAATTAAAGGCTGGGAGCGCCTTGTCACTATCAATTAACCGCTCCTTCACTCATGTTCTTCAGCACGGACGCTGAGGCTGCCTGACACACAGCACTGTCGGACAAATCAACCCCATCAGCCAGTCAGTCACTGAGAACACTAATCATGAGAGTGTTCACACACACACACACAGAGACACACAGAGACACACACACGCACACACACACACACACACACACACACACACACACACACACACACACACACGGATACTGTATGCTTGAGTCATTGCACAGTGAACCAAGTAAGCTGGATGTGTAGATCCATAAACAAGTAGATCCAAAGTAGATCCATAAACGGTAGAAACAGTAGATACCAGACGTCTTTAATAAGTGGGATAAAGCTGATATTTTCATCTTTATAACCAACGTGACACCAAACTAAGCTCTCAAAAAGGCCAAATCCCAAATTGCAGTCTAAAATCCGGAGCGTTCATGTCTTCTTGCCAGTGTATCTGAAAATATTCAACTCATTCTGGTGATCAACAGAAAAGTAAGCATCAACAATTTTGACATTTAACATTTAAGGACATCCCCTTGGGATTTGGGGATATTTTTTTCTCTCATTTATTTCTCACATTTTATGAATTAAGAAATTCTGCAATTATAATAAAAAATATACATATATGTATACACTAATAATAAATTCGAATGACTCTGCATCCTAATAAATAAACTTAAAGCATATGAAGACAAATATTCATCCATGAAAGGGAAAAGTCCATATGATAACCAGCATTCGGTTAAATGGAGCACACTTTTTTACGAGTAATTAATTAAACGTTCTCATTAATATTAACAGCTCTCATGTCAAGTTTGAAGTACATCAACATTTGGGTTCAATATTTTTATTCCATTTTCCCACATGCATATTTCTATGTAGGGTCACAGTGAGTCCATTCCAGCACACATTCATCAGAAAGTAGAGAAATACCTTGGAAAAGTCACCTGTTCAACACAGAGATGATAAATACAGCTGGTTGTGGATCACAGGTTTTGTCCTGTTGTATTTTTCTTCAACAACCATGACTTGGAAATTATGAAACATCTCTTTAACAAGTGGCCAGTCTTACTTTTATCTTTAGCCATGTGTATTAGTATTAGTTGGTTGAAATTGGACAAATTATGATATTGTATAAACCACGTCAGACTGTAACATGTGTCCACCACCCTAATTAAATACAGTGATTTGTTATACAGTGGATTCAGAAAGTATTCAGACCCTTTCACTGTTTGTTCAATTTATGTTGTAGATTTAATTTTAAATGGATAAAATTGCCTATGTTTGCCAATTCCATCAATCTACAGTCAATAATCTATAATGACAATAATTATATAATTTTTTCTTAATTCATTAAAAATCTAAAACTGAACCCTCTTTACAGAAACCCCATCAGCAGCAATTACAGCTCTGAGTCTTCTTGGGTAAGTCTCTAAGCTCTCCACACCTGGATTTGGGCAGTTTATCCCGTTCTTCATGGCAGATCCTCTTACTCTCTGTCAGATTGGATGAGAAGTGTGAACTGCCATCTTCAGGTCTCTCCACATATGATCCATGGGGTTTAAGTCTGGGCTTTGGCTGGGCCACACGAGGAGACCTGTCCCAAAGCTTCTCTCTGGTTAGAACTGAGAGAAGGATGAATGCAGCAAAATACACTCTCCTGTTGGGTCCTTGGTCACCTCCCAAACCAAGGACCCGGTTACTCAGTTTGGCCAGACGGCCGGCCAACTCTACAAAGAATTCTTGTGGTTTCATTTATTTTACAATTATCAAGCTTTTGAAATGTTTCTGCCCTGAACTATGTCTTGCCACAAATTCATTGCAGAGGTTTACAGAAACTTCCTGGGACTTCATGACTTGGTTTTAGTCCTGATATACAGTGTGAATTGTAGAGCCTTATGTACACTTACTACACTGTGTCCAATCAATTCAATTTACCACAGGTGGGCTCCAATCAAGTTCCTGACACATCTCAAGCATAATTTAAACAGGATGTGTCCACAACCTCTGGTGCCACAACAAAACGTCTGAATAGTTTTGTAGATGACATGTTTTAGTTTTTGATTTTTAACAAGTTTGCAAAGATTTCTAAAAAAATATGTGACAAAGTCGAACTTCGTCATTATGGATTAGGTAGATCAACGACTAAAATGGCAATTTTAACTAATTTCAAAATAAATCCACAGCATAGAGTGAGCAAAATACTGCATACTAAAGCCACTGTATAACCCCCAGCTTCTGTGGAATCATTAGTTGATGAGGGTAAACTATGTTTCATCTATATTTGGTTTCACAAATGCACCATGCATTCATAGATAATGAGGGTTTATGTCAAATACGACATGGCAATTTTTTTGTTTCTTTACTTTTTGGCCTATTACAGAAGTTCGTAACAAATTTATCTGAAATCTGTTGAATAGCTTGAAGACATCCTGAAGACGAATTGACGGACAAATAGTGAGGACCACAAACATAACCTCCTTTGTGACATAAGTATTTCAGACTGAACATCAATACGTCACTTATTTATTATTGGTTAAGTAAACAGCACAGCAGCACAGAGGCGCAGCACCCTGACCTAACGCCCTCTTCTTGGACTGGGGAACACTCCGCAATTCAACTAGACCTTCAGACTCCAGACGGAGGCATAAGCTGTCAGACATAACTATTCAACATGCTCTTCTCAAGCTCTCGATTGCTTTACTGAATCTATCCAATGTATAACCTTAGTCCAAAGCCCTGATGAAGAGGAAATTAGCATGACAGTGCTGCTGCTGTAGGAGGAGTGATGCAAGGCCTTCAAAAGGATAATATCTGACCATGTCGCTGCAGGAAATCAAGAGTCCTGGGCACTGACATATTTACATTTGTTTATGATACAAGACTTTCTATTTAATGTCTGAAATGTACATTTTATCTAAGACTGTCATGTTAAAATGTAATTTCAGATATTTACAGAAAAAAGTAGTAATAAACTATCACTACCAACTGCAATAACTCTACTTTGATCTTGAATAAGAATACTGTTGGAAAATGGTTCATTTCGTGCATAGTTATGAAAGCAAATTATAAACCATGGAGGAAACAGAGGAGTGGTTGTCGTGCTCAACTATTAATAAAAAAATATAGTGGACCATCCAATCAAATGGTCTCATATAAGAAACAGCAGCTTATTTAAACTTAAAACTGAATCTCTCCAATGAACCACAGATAAGAGCACTGGATCAAAAGAAAACAAAGGCCTTGTCTCAGACAGAAAAGGGCACTGAAAACCTCCCAAAATTAAAAAAGAAAAAAAAATCAAACTTTAATTTGCAGTGGGAGCATTTTGAAACTATTCACATCAGGCACGCTTGCAGATATTTATTCAAATTCATGTGCAAGAGTTGTAAAAGTATCTGTATAAAACACTGCTCACCTCACATCAATCACCTGTCCCTCGTTATGAAGTTGCACTTACGGTACAAGACAAAAAAAAAAAGCAGCTGACCACCAAAATGTGTGCATTTTCAGCGACTGTGGAAATAACCTCAATCAGTCTTCTGTATTTGGAATCCAAAGAATATTACAAATGGACAATGTACTAAATTGCACGAACATAATCTGCTACTGTATTTGCAGTTTAGAGACTAAGAAGGACCTGACCTGCATGTGGAAACCTACAGAGACGAGAGAACATGTAAATTCCACACAGAAAGGCTCCAGCAGCGAGTGCTTTGGCACACAGGACATTCTGCTAAAAGGTATAGCCTCATTGAATATGCTGTATGAAGGGGACACAAAAAAAACTTCATCCTCAGTTATGACTTTCCGCTGGATCAGCTGCAGACCTGACTGCTACTGCTGAGATGAACAACTAATGAAGCCCCCATAAGGAGTGAAAATGGACTACAGCATTTTGGAGCCCAACCAAAAATCACTTCCAATTATGCAAGTTGGAAGACAGAGCAATTAGAAAGAGGAATTATAGATTATTCAATTGAAGAACAGTATTTTAATTATCCCATAGTGGCTTTTTATTTTGTTTTAGCATCTAGCTAATGCACAGCCTGAGGAACATGTACAGCTACAGTATAAAATTCAGTGTCATACCCTTTGTGTGAGACATCAGCACAGCTACTCTGCCACTGGATAACTGTTTTTTTTTACTACAGTGCATTTGGAAAGTGTTCAGACACCTCCACTTTTTTACATTTTGTTATGTTGCAGCCTTATGCTAAAATTGAAAAAATACATTTTTTCCCTCATCAATCTGCACTCAGTATCTCATGAAGACAGTGTGAAAACAGAATTTTAGATTTTTTTTTTCCAATTCTAAGCATCATGTCTTGTTTCCCTCTGACATGAGGCCAAACAGTTCAATCTTGCTTTCATCAGACCAGAGAATGTTGTTTCTCACAGTCTGAGCGGCCTTTGGGGGCTTCTTTTTTTTTTTTTGCAAACTTTCACTGTGTAGAGGTTCCTGTCTGGACACTCTGCCATAAAGCCCAGATCGGTTGGGGTGCTGCAGTGATGGTTGTCCCTCTGGAAGAATCTCCCATCCCCACACAGGCTCTCCGGAGCTCAGCCAGAGTGACCATCAGGGTCTCGTCACTCTCGGTCGTCTCTTACTTACTTATTACTCAGTTTAGTCGGCCAGCCAGTTCCTGGTTGTTTTAAACTTCTTCTGTGAGACCTCATATAGACAGGTGTGTGCCTTTCTAAATCATGTCAAGTCAGCTGAATTTACCACAGGTAAGACTACAGTCAAGGTGTAGAAACATCTCAAAGATGATCAAGAGAAATGGAGGAACCTGAGCCACATTTCAAGTATCATAGCAAAGGGTGTGAACATTTATGTCAATGTGATGTTTCACTTTTCCATTTTTAATGAATTGATGTTTTTTTTTGTTTTAGCATAAGGCTGCAATATAATTGAAGGGATCTGATCACTCTCTGAATGCACTGTATATTCTGGTCTACAGGTGGAAAGAACAAAGACAAACAGTAATCACCAATAGATAGAGTATTATAAATCAAGATAACACTGAACCTTGAACTGCTCTCCACTTACAGGTTCAGAACAACCTGCTGGTTTCTCTTGCTGCTGCAACACTTGACAGAGTAAAAGACACCAACTCTAATAACTCTCTCATTTTCAATTAGAGAGTTAAATATCCATATTCATTCAATTTTGTCATGAAAATGTCATAAACTGGGTGGATTTGATTGTGCTGATTGTCATTTTACTGTAAAAGCTCGTCACGAGAGCCAATTGATAAATATTGTAATTGCTAAAGAGCACTGCTTTCATAGTACAACTCTACTTTATGTAAGGCAGTATTTTGTTATATTCCGTCAATGCATCAGTGATTTCTTGAGATTTAGAATGAATAACACAGTGTTATACAAATTTTCCTCATGTCTGTATTTTGTTTTGATTTTTCACTGACTCCGTGGATAAAAAAAAACCGCCTGCGCTCCCTCTTCAAGTGTCACATTTGATTATCATACTGCACAGCATATGACTGAAAGGCCCATGCATCCAAATTCAAAACAACTCACTTGAAAGAAAACGCTGATTTAAGACACTGTGAAACACAGACGCTCAGCAAGAGCTGCAGGTATTATATTCTACTTGTTCTACTTTTTGTTCCTTAATGCTTGTTTTTCATACTTTGTTTATTTTTATGTCTTTGTGTTCTTTAATTTTCTGTTCAGTTATTTTTTTTGTTGTTTGCTAAAAAGAGCTTAAAAACACGACTTGATCTGAAGCTTTTTGATGATTGGAGAGAATCTGTCCATCTTTGCCTTGAATGTCGCCTCACAATTAATCTTTTTTTGAATAAACGATTAATTTAGCATCACATCATTAATCATATGATCCCAAAACTAATGACAAATGCCCACCACAAGTTAGAAGAGCCAAAACTGATGACATTCCTATTTTTTCTGAACTTCTTACTGAAACTCATTTTACAATATGAAAGAAAAAAAGAAATTAAATATTTGAGAAGCTGTAACCAGCAGTTTCAGCACAAGATAAATGTTAATACTGAGATTAATAGAAGTTGTGTTGCTGAATCAGCCTAATGGCCCAAGCTAAAAGCTAACAGTTTGCACTAAGCTAACAGTCTGTTCCAGATGTAACAGTAGTCTACTGTGACTGAGGTGTTATATGGTAATTTTTACCCCATATCAAAAGGAAAGTATTAGTCACAACTACAAACACTGGAGTATGCGCGCGCGCGCACACACACACACACACACACACACACACGAAAGTTGAGAACCTCTAGAAAGAAAATAATCAAAGTAACAGTGAGACACCAAAAGAAAAGGCAAAGATACAAAGCTAAATTAATTATTTTACTTCAGCCACATTTTAAAAAATTCTTAAAACCAAAAGAGTAAGCTGCACTTATCAATACTGTTGTGTAAGCAGTCGGTTAAATGACTATGCAAAATGTGAGAGAAGCTGCTTGAGGAGAAGAGCCCCGTACAAAGTTATCACACAGCTACGTGGTTCCCTTCAACTCAACAGTGTTTTTGCACTCTCCTGCTCATAGCTTTAGTTTTACTGCTTTGACTCAGTCACAGTGCTCTCATCAAACTTGTTGCCACCTTATTCCATAGACTCTGTGTATACCATCTACCCAGCAGCAAACACACAGACAAAGTGAGGCGATTATAGGTTGTTTTGGCCCCTACCAAGTGGTCAACAAAGTCAAAGAATAACAACATATATAATGTGACTTTTTATGTCATTTTTCTACATTGAACATCTTTATATTTAGGATACTTTTCTTACATTTCGGGCAGACTTTTAACCACCTTTGAGCAGGTAGCTACAGCTTCTCTGCAGCAGGAAGCAGCAGGCTTCAACACCACTCACCAGGTACACAGACAATCAGTCATTGCAACTAATGGGTCTCATCTGTTTACTGAGATTATCCAAACATCCCAATTACAAATTCATTTAAAAGCTACCGTAATTGAAAACGCTACATGTTAGTGGTAACACAAACTATGAGCTAGCCTTCAAAAAACAAACATCACCACAAGCCTGATGCGTACCACAGCCTCTGATGGCCGTTCAGCGGAGTCGGACTTTGAGAAACATCCACAGGAGCTGGATGCCCCGCTGCTGCTGTGACGGCCTCCACCAGACAAACAGAAAGAGGAGAGAGAAAGGCAAATGGGGGGAGGAAGGGAGGGAAAGGCATGAAGGATAAACAAAAACAAACATAGACATCAAGAGTCATTGAAGCTGTGTGCGAGAGCCACGTGAGGCAGCCCACCCTATGGAGAAAACAGCAGCTGGTGTGTACACTAACAGCCCTACAGGGGCTGCGGCCTCCACAGCCCTGACTATGGAGGAGCAGTAAAGGAGAGATGGGAGGAGGGCTGGGTGATGGAGGGTGTACGCTAAGGGCTAAATGGGGTGAGCAGTTAAGCCTTGTTGGTTGCAGTACTGGCAGGAAATGCAGGAGAAGGAAGCGGGAGTGAATGGCTCCACAGTCCATCTGAAAGTGACAAATACAGGAGCTGATTGGTTATAATATAGAATTACTGTCAATTTTACAGGAGACTTCCAGTATATTACAACCTGGACCTTATTTTTCGCAGTAACATTGTTTCTATAGGTAATAAAAACAACTCATGGCTAATATATAAAAGAAGGCCAGCGAGACAAGAAGCAAGTCAGATGATCATACGGGTTTTAAAATGACATTGTACTAGCAAGACAAACTCAAGAGATGGTGAAGAGACATGATGATTTCCAAAAAAAGGAGAAAAATGATGGAAGAAGAAAAAATGGAAGACACACCTACATAACTGAAAAGACTATATGTTATTATGTTATAGATTGGACTTCTTTTAAATCTATTCAGGACAACAACAACAAAAAGTATAAAAACAAAGAACACATTTATACATTGACTAATCAGTTGATTCATTTCAGCTCTAGAAACAATAATTATATTGTCACAGGAAATGTGTAATAACTTAAGCTTGTTGGTACTATATCAATAATTTCAGGTGCCTATAAAGTGCTATATTCATCAGCAGGGAATGAGCTGCATGTATGAGTTATGTAGGAATTAGTTGAGTAATGCATAATCAGGATTATTGCATTTTCACCCCCATACTTCATTATTGCAATCAAGTCCAAGTCACTACATGTTTGCTGGTTATTTCTGTCCATCATGAACCAGCAGTCACAATAAAATCCACCCTCCAAAGTCAAAGACCATAAAAACTCACATTTACTTCAACTGAAAAAATAACTCTCCACCTGGATGAAAAATAATTTAACAGTGATCTGCAATTTGGAAAATTCAGACTGACGAACCGAGCGCTGAAGCCCTATTACATACGTTTGGACTGGACTCTTTCTTTGAAAACTTGTACAGCTTCTTATTTTGGGTAAAAACAAACAAAACAAAACATGGAAATCACTGAAACTGGAGAAGTTAATACACTCAACAGAAGCAGTAACTGACAAACATCATAAAAGTTCATCCACCGAGCATCTAATAAACAACCACTTCTCTCTGAGCTTTTCTCTGTGAGTCCATTCCAAACAAAACATTGTAGTAAAATCCAACAGTAAAGCGAATCAGAGAAGAGCAGTATGTATGAGCATGCTTGCGTGCTTCTACGACCACTCCCTGCTCTCTTCCACCATCTTCTTCTATCTTCTTTATCTCTCTCTCGTTCCCTCTCTCTTTCTCTCTCTCTCTCTCCATTTCAATATTGAAGAGAGTTTTATTAAGGGCTAGACTCGGGTGTGCTGAGGCGCTCTCAGTAATTTTCCTACAAAGTGCTTTAATCCATCACACGGCCAACATGTGGCCTTTGCAGCCATACATCATCTTGGCCCAGAGAGAGAGAGAGAGAGAGAGAGAGAGAGAGAGAGAGAGAGAGAGAGAGAGAGAGAGATCATAATTTGTGCTCTCCTCCTCCTAACCTCCTTCCTTCCTCATCTTCTTCTCCTCCTCCTCCTCTATCCTCACCTCCCACCAGAGTTTCCCACCTGGGAGGGAAACCACATCTTCTCCACATATTCCTCAGTCAAGTCCTCTCTCCATTTACAAATGAGAGTGAGGTATGAGCAGGGATGGAGTGAGGGGGGAGGAGGGGTGTAAGCAAAGAGAGACCGAAAATGAAAGAGATGGAGATAGGCATGAGTGAATGAGTGTGTGAGGCTGAGAGAGCGAAAGAAAGAGATAAGGAAAATGGAGAAAAGCTTACTGGAATGAATGAAATTGGTGACAAAAGCGGGTGATAGGAAGTCAGGGTGTGTGTGTATGTGTGTGTGTGTGTGTGTGTGTGTGTGTGTGTGTGTGTGTTATATGGACAGAAGTGTGTGTGCATCTGTACTTGCATGAAGAAATAGAAATAGGCAGAGAAGGAGTGGAGATGTGCATTTCCCAGCATGCAGCTGGTGCTGCGTTGCCCTCTGTGTTGCCCCCGGCCAACACCTGCCTCCATTTCGCTCCCTCCGCCCTCCTCAGGCTGGGGAGCAGCGGTGAACTCTAGGCCCCCTGACTAATGGAATGGGCCCTAGTTCCCAACCATTAGAGGATTGGTGTCCCTTTTGGCGCCCCTGGGTGCCCTACGGTGGAGAAAAGGGAAAGAAAGGGGCCAGAGAGAAGATGGTGGCACATCGGCCTTTTTCCTTTTACACACACACACACACACACACACACACACACACAAACACACACACACACACACACACACACACCTGGTCATAACATAACAGCCTGGAGTAATCCAGCCAGAGTAAGGCTTGACATAGCTTAGCATCTCACTGAGGCTATTTCTGAGAGGATATTAGAAATTCTGAATTGGGTGCAGCGCTATGAGGTTTCAAAGAAGGAGCTCTCTGAATGTGTACGACAGCGGCCCCGGCTGATCGTGAAGCATTTGTGTGATTTCATTTAGCCGGTAAATCCAGTGCTCTACCTCAATTACATCTGCTTTACTCGGATGGAAAACACACCTCGAGTGAACGGAGGAGAGGGGAGGTGAGGGAGGGTGGAAGCATGGAGCGGATTGTGGATTGAATCTCTCGATGAGCTGATAGCACATCCGCAGACAACGAGCCAAGCTGTGCCGCAGTAATGTTATGCTAATGATATGGTAATGATATGGTAATCTGCCGGCAGTATTCCACCTGACTGGAGAGAAGGGGAATCTGGGAGGCCTTTCACCATTGGTTGGAGACCAGGGACTTCCTGGTGTCAGAGTTCAAGACAAAAAAAGGTCCACACACACACACACCACACACACAACACACACCACACCACACACCACACCACACACACCAACACACACACACACACACACACACAACACACAACACACCACAAATCACACGACACACACACAGTACACCACACACCACACACACCTTCCTTGCAGCAGTTGATCTCAGCTAAAATAAAAACAATGCAACACATAGACTTAATCTGGCTCTAATCGGATTTGCAAACTCTTAAGTAAGCAAGAAATAATACCTGTAAACAATGTGGTATCATGTGATGCAACTTAAAACTAGGTCGGCTGTATTGTAAGTAAGGCTGCAAGCTGAGACTTGCTTTTTTTCTTTTTTTTTTCTTAATCAGCGTGTAACATCAAGTCACTGTGCTGTTGTTCTGTGGCGGGATAAAGTGAACAGAAAATCATCTATTTTAGATCACAATCAGGTTGTTTTTCCTTTGTCGTTGTGTGTGAAACCCTGCACCTGTAATGGCTGCCATTACCTGCCTAGTCAGGACATTTCTTTCTCTCTGGCTCACAATGATTACATTACACCACCACCACCACAGCCTTGGCTGAAGATGAGACTCACCATTGTATGACACTAATCCACGTCAGCACTGCCACACAGCCATAATAATTACAAGTAAGAGCTTCCCGGGTGAACTGCTTTTGTTGGGTTTGTTTCTTTATTTAGATTTTGCAGCATTTCACTGCATCTGATTCTGAATGAGCCGATTTACCCTGTAATTTAAAAGGACAAACTAGGAGCCTTCTAAATGCACAAAGGTTAAAACAGAGATATAAATGTGGACAGATCGACTCTCTCTCTTTGACATATTTAAAAATTACACAGACTGACAAGAGAGGCTTCAGTATATCTGAGGCTCCTGCAAAAAGCATTCCAATGCATCACAGTGAATCTGTCCGTGTAGCATAAAGACATCACCTTGGGTATTTTGCTTTGTTTTTCTTTGTATTTTACAGTTGCAAAATGGATATGTCAAGTCTACACAATGGAGAGACGCGATGACATTTTCCTGGATGCTGTACACTAAATCAAAGAGACCAACAATATGTTGAGTGCCAGCATGGAGACATTTGATTCCCTTTCCACTCATGCGGCATTACCACTGGAATGCCAGCAGACATCACAATCCTCCAAGCTGGCATTGGGCTTGTCAGACTTTTCATTCCACTTCAATGTGTTAAAAAAAAAAAAAAAAAAAAAAAAAAAAAAAAAAATCCGACACTGAAGCAAATTGTGAAGCCCCAGCTTCTTCCTGATACACAATATTTGCTGCACGCACGGTGCAAATCACAGCTGACACAATTAAAATAGGTTTAACTTAACAAAGGCGATGTAGTGTCAGTGACATTTAGCATCAGCCTCTGGCGACAGACAGGTAAAAGAAGCCAGTCAGCAGATTGGACCTGGGGGGGGGGGGGGGGGGGGGGGGGGTGGGGGGGGGGGGGGGGGGGGGGGGGGGCTGTGGAAGTGGGGGTTGTCTGAGGCTCTCAGAATATGGTGTTGCTGGGTTGGACACCTTATTAACAGACAAGCACACTTACTGCATATGCTTGACAATAGACTACTATCTATCACACCACAGAATCCTATCACTTATTTCTAATATGCTGCAGGACTGTTTCACCATTTCATTAACATTAAAACAGAATATAAACCAACAAAACTACTGTTATTGCAAGTATGCGTTTTATAGTACTGTGCAGATGCATAATACTGTGTGATTCTCATTTGCTTGTGTATTGGTCATTTCAAGTGATCACTGCATTGAGGGACTATCAGCGGTGTATAAAAGAGCAGAAAACAACGCAGGAAGAGGCAGAGGTGTTTATGTGCATAAATGAGGGACAATGAGAGAGAGACGGGCAGAGAGAAAGACAGAGACGGGGGTGGACTGTCCAATACACTTCTGATAAAGGTCAAAGAGATGTTTTATTCATGATCCAGGCAGCAGCAGCAGAGGCAGCAGGGCCAAGGTTGAAATGAGCTTGCGTCCCCGTTCCCCAGAGCCAACGCTGCACGCAGCCTTCCACCAGGCCGCCGAACACTCCCACTAACTCTTATCAATAATGTCAAAACACACACACGCACAGTCACACATCTCCAGTATCACTCATCAATAACTTCAAATCACTGTTTCTGATCATCTGCCATGAGCAAAATCAATGGAGGAATATACATCTGCCAACAAAGAACAAAGTGGACTACACTTTAAATTAATGAAGTGCAGCTAAAATAGTATTTTCTCAGATTTCGCTCTCTGCCGATAACCATTTATATTCTGACCTATGAAAATGAAAAACATAAGAGCTAAAAATTTAATGTTAAAATTCAGGAAATTCAGGACACGTTATTGGTTTAATAAATAAAATGTAAGTGTTCTTATGCATGTTGTGGATAATCATCACTCCATTTAAGGTCAGGAACTTAAAGTATCTGGATGCTTTAACATCTGATATTTCCATGACAGGTTGCTTACAATATGTTTTTAATCAAATAGTGCATTTTATCAAAAAGAAGCTGTGTTGATTAGTCAGTCTTTATATTTGGAAAAGTTAAATGAAAGGATCCCTTTTAAAATCTTGAATTTAAACAGAGCACAGCAGGAATTAATGTCAATTCATAAGGGCTCTTACCTTTTAAATCTTTCTGACTGTGAATCTTTCATAAAAGAGAATCAGAAGTTCATTTCAAAATCTCTTATACCCTCAAACCCCCTCTTTGAACTCACTCTTGCGAAAAAGCAGAACTACTGTATTCCACCTAACCAACACCCGCTCCAAGCCCTTTTTTTTTTCTTTTTTTTTTTTTGCAGCCGAGAACATTTTTTTTGAGGGAGCTGACACACTTTCAGACTCAACAACCAAAGTAACCTTTAAAGTATTGATGTGGATAAATCACATCTAGTCTTCTGACAAATGAAAATATTTCAGCATGACAGATTAAAACTCAGGCAAATGGGTGAAGACCCCATCATCTCCAAAGACAATAAGCTGGAGAGTATTCCATATAGAAGAGTTTATCACAGGTATGAACTAAGGTCAGCTAGACCGAAGTGTCTATATATGTACATATGGGTGCATGTATGTCTTTTCATATGTGTGTGTGTGTCACCCTGTGTGGACGGCCTACTCTGTGTGTCTTTGATCAGATATGAAATATTCAGAAACGCTGCTGTAATTTGATGAAAGTCAGATATCCCTCAAATAGGAAATAGAAGTCAGCACTTTGGCAGCTCTCGAGAAGAAGAAGAAAAAAAAAAAAAAGCCCTCAGTAACTAGATTTAGAAAATGTAAATTACAGGCCCATAGGTGGCAGTAATAACAGGGGTTTTAAACATGCACTGACCCGTTGTATGAACTCCAGTCCGTGCTGTTCGGCCAGAGCTCTGGCGGCTCTGATGCCTCCGTCCACCTGCACTGCATAGAAGACATTGCGGTTGGTCCCACGATGCCCCTCTGTGGTTACTAGTTTCCTCTGCAACACACAGCCAATCACCAGCACCAGAGCACTGAACATGGAGCCTTTAGAAAAAAGGATTTAGGGGAAAATGACTGGTTGATGATAAATGGCTGGTTGTCAGATGGTTAAAAATGCATTTACAATACTTTTTACAAATGTATAAAATCATCTGTTTTTTAGAACAGTGTGTCAGTCTTAGATCATATTCCTGCATTTTATAATAATGTCTGTATTTATGATGAATACAAATGTGACCCAAACAAACGCAAGCCCATAAAACTGTATGACATAGTGGAACAAAGTATGTCAGTAAAGTTGTAACTAAATTATTTTAATTCTCAATTAATCTTCTGTCTACTTTCAGAAACAATTCCCAGTTTTGTTTATAAAATGCCAAACAAATAATGAATGAATGAATGAAATAATGAAAACAACAACAGTCCAAAAGATTTTCAGTTGACTATGAGAAAGAATAGAATCAAATTCTCACATTTCAGAAGCTGGAACAACGTAATGTTTGTTTTCGAATGAATTAATCGACAAATCATTTCAGTTCTACATCTCAGACATTATTTTCCTTTTGTGAACAGACAGGTAAAAGCATTAGTATCCCACTGGATATTCTCCCTCTCCACTGGTTCTCTATAATGAAGTCTAAAAACTGATATTATAAATATCTATTAGAAAAAAACAAACACCTACGATTTTAAATATTGTAACTCCAGCACTCCAAATGCCATCGAACTACACAAATGAGTTTATAGCGTGTGGGATTCAACATCTCAGCAGAGTATTGAACATTGGCAATTGTGAAACAATTTGCCCACAGCCACCTCCTCTGTACTTTTGCATGAAATCCACAGTGGCTGCCACCTACAGCATGTGAACCACCCACCTGTAGCCACAGAGAGTGAAACGTCCAGGAGAAATCTTTCACCCAGTGCGATGAAAGCTAGAACTCTGGCATCGGGGGCCCCAAGCGAGACAACACACTCTCTCCAGTTCCCAACCCACACGTTTAATCTCCTGGCCTTGATGCAAATGCTTCTGAGAGCATAAAAACAGCAGCACACTCACTGTGTGAACTAACTTCCCTCTTTAAGCAAAACAGGAACTTTATCAGTCTGTCTTTATGCCTGCACTTTCTTGTGAACAATGATGGAACAAAAAGTTTGTCACCTCACTCTTCTCAGTAAGAAGAACACCCTGTGCACTACGGGAAGAATGCAGTATTAAAGCATATTAATTGCATAAACTCCCACTCCTTTCCCCAGATTATGCAACTACCTTTTATTGTTGATGCTTGCAGTTAGTCAGTTTTTTATATACTGTACATTAGTTTATATCAGATGTAATGTAATGTAGCAATTATATAAAAGGTGTCAAGCAAGCTGTTTCCCCAAGTGTTTATCGCCCATACACAAAGCATTTAGACCTGTTACTATTAGTCAATTTACTGATTAGTCAATCAACAGAGAATTGATACTATTATTTTAATAATCAATATTATTATGTTTTATGTGAAAATGCTCTAAATCATCTGGTTCCAGTTTCTCAAATGTAAATATTTGCCGTTTGCCTTGGTTCTATTGGTTGAAGAAAACATACAAGTTGAATTAGTATTAATAAATCTTTTACCATTTTCTTATATTTTATGAATAATTGCTTTTATTGTGAAAATAACTAACACATTAATCAATAAAGAAAAAAATCATCAGTTGCCGCCCTAATCAGTTTTAATATGCAACATCCGTTCTCTGCGGTCTTTGTGTTTCTGGATCTATTTGGGCCTTTTTACTCCCATAGACGTACAAACATACTGTACAGTTAAACTACTAACTTGAAGATTAAGATCTCTCCCTCTAAATATATAATTCTGTTTGTATGTTTATCTGACTTCTCGTCTAAAGCAAAGTGCCTCCTCCTGCAGCATTTTTCCTCCAAACAACAAACACTGCAGCTGACCACTGTTAAAAGTCTGAAGCATCACTCAGCTCCAATCTCCCAAGCCACTGATTGAAATCAATAACTTCACTTGGGGCTCGAGCCCCAGTCAATCCCACTGAGGTGCAGGGCCGCCAGCGTACACCCCAGCCAGAGAGGAGCGGGCCGCAGGCAGAGACAAAGTAGACAGGGAGAGAGGGATGGAGAAAGAGAGAGCACATGAGACTGGAGTACAGGAGAGCCACATTGAACAGTGTCAGGGCCTCAGGGCCTACTGGGACACTGATAAAGTACCTGGACATTTTTATAGACAAACTACTTATTTCTGTCCTCATATCGCTTGGGAAGACTGATAACTTTATATTCCTCTCAGGCAGAGGAATGAAAAGAGGGGGGCCCTTTCAGGAGTTTAATTGATCAAACTGTAGCCACAAGGGTTTTTTTCTAGAGATAAAGGGGACTAGCACTCTCCCCTGTACAATACAGAGATCTTTTAGAAAGCAGACCCAATGAAAAAAGAGAATGTAACTCATTATGCAAAGTCATTAAAGGCCTCTGACTATACTCTTTAAAGGAGGGGGAGTTAATGGTGGAATTGTATCGTACAGGATTTCCAGAGGTCAAACTACCAGTCACAGGATAACATTATTTTACAATGTCCAGATTATTACTCCAGCCAAATTTATAGATGGCTGTTTTGAGCTTAAATTCCATGACACTTTAAGTGTCTGACAACAGTCAAATATCATTTTATGACTGCTTATGGGGCATTTTGGAATGGCATGGGGGCCTGGTATTTTAGTGAGCATCCATAATAAAATACTATAGAATGGAGATTTCTAATCTCACCACAGCAGGAAATTTGTGTTGTGTCACTTGTCACGATAATCATGTCATCAGTAACACAGCAACATACCTGTTTAACAAAAGACAAATCTTTCCTGTGTACAGCAACATTGTAAGAGGATGCTCTCTTATAATTCTCTTATAAAACTTATAAAACTCAGAATTTCTGCTGGCAACCTAGCCTACATAGAGTTTTTGCGGCTTTTCTAACAACTCCAGCAAATGTTTTTTAGTTTGTAACAGCCAGGTTACCATAAGACTGACATATATGTAATGCTTAAGTGTCCTTGAGCAAGGCATGAAACCCCATATGAGCAGGTGTTCTCTACCTGGCAGTCACCACTGACCTTGATTGTCTGTCAGCAGTGAGAGGCAAAACAAAAGCTGAAGTTAAAGCCCCTATATACACCTGTACACAGGTGTTTTCAGTTATTTGGACAGATTAGACTTCCTCTCATGGCTGTGTGGATGTGTACAGACTGTATTGACATTTCACTGACTCTGCTTTTAGCTTTGTCACACCTATTGGGTCAGGACAACTAACACCTTTTTGTTTTGAATTTTTGAATTTGCATATATGACGTTCGGTGACCTCAATAAATGGACCTTTTTCACATCAGCCATTTTGAGTTGTTATAGCAGGAAAATAATGGAGACACAAATCTGACAAAAGATAGAAAAATAAGTCAATTAATTAATACTATTAGGTTGGTGCTCAGTGTGCTTAGCTAACACACACACACACACACACACACACACACAGGGAAATTTGGAATACATAAAGCAAAATGGAAAATATTGCTTGTGTGCCAGGCCCTAGTTTTGTGCCTACTGGTTGACTGGCATTAATTGTATTAGTTACACCTGTGCTTTTTATCCCCCCCACCCCAAGTCAAAATGTCTAATGAGAAAAGGGTCCATCCTCAGCATGGCTCCCCCCAACCTCATCCTGCCTAAAAGCTAATCAGGCAGAAATGGCAGACACCGGTGTGAGTGTGTGTTGCCTTGGCTATTACTTAATTTTACAGTGGGGCAAACTTTCAACAGATGTTGCTTCTGTAGTAGTCCATATGTTGGCTGTAATACTCTCTCCTGTCCACACAGTTAGTTTATCAGGAAGCCTCAGAAAGCTGCAAGTAATCCCAACACCAGGTTATTACCTTAACATGAGCTAAGTCCCATTGCAACCATTATAGGCATAAAATCCTTTCATACTTTGATCATAATAAATAAGGCGGGGTGGATTTGTAAATGCATCCATAGAATGGTCTGAATCAAGTTTCCAGTCATCAAATTAGTAGTCCTGTCTTGAACTGTGGTTCAACAGACATGGAAATCCAACCTGGTCCAGTGCATTAAGCCTGCAAACGAGGCTACATGTGAGGGAGAGGGGAGGGGGGATGAAATCCCACTCCTTCCGTGTACTACAGTGCCCAGAAAGGATTGAATGGGTTTGTAACGTAGGAACAGAAATAATGCATTTACCTTTCTCATCCAGACGACACAGTCTTTACACAGACGAACTGTCTTCTGTAGGGAGCAGAGCAGGAGGTCGATGCATCGGAAAGAAAAAGGATCTCCCGACGCGTCCATTTTTATTGTCTCCACTGAGTCCTTGTTGTAAAACGTGCAAATTAGAGCATGCAAAACACCGCATCTATCGTGCATCTCCTCACCCGACAAGTCAAACGTGCAGAAATAACGATTTGTAAGTCGACAAAATGAGCTCATCCACGGCGTGTGGCGGAAGGGGGGATTTTGTAAAGATGTGAGAATGCATTAGAATGCAAGAAATGGTGTGATGGCGAGAGGGACTGTTGGGAGAGACAGATCTGCATATGGAAATTAGGGTTAGCGTGGATAAAATTATACTTAAACTGCTGCATTATTTTGTATTCATTTGTGCGGAACCCCTGCAGTGAGACTGAGGGGGACCACAAGTGACTTTGTCACAACCTACAGAGGTGACATGGAACAGGTGCTCACTGCGTTAGCAACAGAGGTGTATGCGAAAAGATGTTTTAAATGTAATTTAGACATGTTAAGCAGTATTCGTCACGTGTGTTTCTACCTATATCTTTGGTTTAAATAAATTTCGACTTTTAACTCTTAATGTGTAAAAAAAAGACCAAGTGGACATTTTTAACTGATTAAATTACTTCTATTCTCATGAAGATGAAAATGAAGCTCAGCGTTGTCAATGTGAAACAAAGTAAGTAGAAAACAGTTTTTTGCTCTCATACAAATCTCTGGAGGAGTAAAGATATTCAAAAAAGTGGAGACTACTGGACACAAACGATCACTACAAAAACACACTCACACGGAGAAATAATGCGACGAAGGAAGCTCGTTACAGTGAGACCTCTCGCTCTGTGTGGATAGATAGGCAGGGCCCCGCCCACTGTGAAACTTCCGACCAATCATCGGACGCGTGGAAGAGTGTGCGCATGCGTCCTGTGAACGCGCGGGAGAGACCGAAAACCCAAACAACGGCGTGATGACAGCTGTGTAATCTTCATGCGTTGATTTAGATTTACGGAATATAACACCACAGAGGAAGACAAAAGACAAGGTTTGTTGATGTTTCAGTAACATTTGTGTTTCTAGAGGCGGTGTTGTGTTTCGTTTCCCTGTTACAAATACCGCTATTTCACTTTACTAACGCCAACTGCATTCAAGATGAGTAGATATTACTAAAACGTTAGCTTGAAAAGCTAATCGCCGTATAAACACGATAACACTAGTGATAGAGAATTACCTAATTAACATGTTATAATTTACTACCATGTCCTTCAAGCTGCATTATAAAGTACAAAAACTTAAGCTAACTATTTGTATTATATAACGCAGATATTTGAGCTAGCTAGCGTTACTGACTGGAGTTGTGAAGCAAGAAATTAGATTTTGAAGGTTAGTTTAAGTGAAAACATAATTTATCCCAGACAGCTGTCAACTGAATAATGACTGTTTGACATAATGAATGCAATTGTCTGATCTGTTATTTGGCATATTGTATTGGAATTGTCTATGTTGTGTAGAAATACTGTACATATACACAGTGGTAAATGTTTGAAATTTGTGATATTGCTTTGAATATACACTCGCCAAGTTCTTTATTAGGAACACTATACAAATACTAGATAAGGCCTCCCTTTGCTATCAAAACAGCTTTAGTCCTTCGCGACATGGATTCCAGAAGATGTTGGAAACATTTCTTTGAGATTCTGCTCCATGTTAACATGATTGCATCACATCACATCACATTCTTGATGTAAATCTCTCATTCTTTGACATCCCAAAGGTGATGTATTCATATCTGGTGACCAGAGAGCTCACTGAAGTACACTGAACTCATTGTCATGTTTATGAAACCAGTTTGAGAGGACTTATGTTCTGTAACATGGTGTAGCCATTAGAAGACGGTAAATTCTGGCCATAAAGGGAGGCACATGGTCAGCAACAATGCTCAGACAGACTGTGGCATTCAAGCAATGATTGATGGTATTAATGGGCCCAAAGTGGGCCAAGAAAATATTCCCCACACCATCACACTACCACCAGCAGCCTGGACTGTTGACACGAGGCAGGCAAATCACGAATTCTGACCCGACCATCTGTAAGACTCATCAGGCCTGGCTATGTTTTTCCAGTCTTCAACTATCCAGTGTTGGTGTCCACTGCAGCCTCAGATTTCTGTACATGACTGACAGGAGTGGAACCCAACATGGTCTTCTGCTGTTGTAACCTGCCTCAGGTTCAACATGTACTGCATTCTGAGATGCTTTTCTGCTCACCACAGTTGTAAAAAGTGGTTACTGTAGCCTTTCTGTCAACTCAAACGAGTCTGACCATTCTCCTCTAACCTCTCATTAACAAGGCATTTCTGTCTGCAGAACTGCCTGGATGTTTTTTTTTTATTTATTGCACCACTCTTAGTAAACTCTAAGGACTGTTGTGCATGAAAAGCCCCAGAGATCAGCAGTTTCAGAGAGACTCAGATGATTCCGTCTGGCACCAACAGTCGTTTTCCCCATTCTGACATTTGAGGTGAACATTCACTTAAGCTCAATACTGGCACATGCATGATTTTATGAATTGTTCTACTGCCACATGATTGGCTGATTTGATAACTGCATGAATAAGCAGGCGTACAGGTGAGAGGTGTTTCTGTTATTTAGCCAAACCTCACCGATGTAAATGGTGTAGAAAAATCATAGAAACAGCTGTCCCTATAACACAACACAATACACAATATATTCAACAGAACCACAAACTGCAGCCTCCAAAATGACAATAAAGTTGAATCATCACCTCTCTAAACAGTTTCAACACAAACTGAATGTTATAACATTAATGATGGTAGGATTTATTACATGACTGTTGTATTACTCTTCATTATAATACCTTGGTGTACCTAATAACCTGCAAATGAATGTACACCTGTTTTATGTCACTTCTGATTTGTGTAACAGTCTTGTGATGTCTCAGCACAGTGTTTTTTGTCATCAAAGGTGATACCGAATCTGCACTGACAACATGGCAGATGACTTCAGCCAATCCCTCACTCCACCAGTTTCCCCCTTTGCAGCAGACAGCCTATGTGAGCTCACTCCAGCCCAGCCGCCTTGTTTCTGCTGTTCTGAAACAAAGAACGACCCCACTGGAGCACTCTCCACAGAAGGATACACTGCGAGAGGCTCATTGAAACGGTATAGTCACTGTCAATTCACCGTAATCACAAAAAAAAAAAACATATTTCCCCACTTGGAGGTCACCACTGCAGTTTGTGATACTTTGAGTAGCACAAATGAAATTTACCTCCATTGTAATGGGGTGGCAGCAGATGTCTCAGCAGCAGAACAATTCTAGTAAATAAAGTAATAACTGATGTAAATGCATCTTTTCTATAGGCTGCTGTTGCATCTTGACCCAGCCCCTGCAGAGTATGAGACGGACACAGTGGAGATTTTTGGCTTCCCCTGGGTAACAGAGACAGTACTGGTAGAATCTATAAAGGTGCTCTTTGGCCTGTTCAGGTAAGCCAAGATGTAAAACAGATTTCAGTCTGTTTTTAAAGTAAAAACATTTTTTAAAGTGAATGTATGTTGCTGTCACCACCCTAATTTGAAGGTCCTCCTCTGTGGCAACAAGAGCTTAGTGAGCTAATTTGTGTTTAAAAAACTGTCCACTATGGTTCAGACACATGTCTGTGGACTTATATGTGCTTTGTTATATTTCAGACAAAAGGTTTACAGGTTGGAGACTTTGGTGCAGTCCAGCTCACATGACTTTGGTAAGCTTTTATATATTTGTATGTAATTCATTGTTCAGCTAATAACTAGGGTATTAGTTTTCATATCAGAATTTCACACACAGTAGGCCATTATTTACCCACATAAACAGACATCTTATGTGTTGGAGAATACCATGTGCAAAAAGTGAATTTCACTAAACATTATGCTCTCTTGGACATTTGAAAATCAGCTCCAAATTATGAACCCTTCATTGTTTTGGGGACTGGGAGGTCAGGGTTCAAATTCCAATTGGAGCATCTCTCCAGTAAACTGAGATTTTTTATATTTTTTTCAAATGTTGACCTGATGTAGCATCACCAGATAACACTCAGCATTTAAATGTTTGAATGTGGTTTCTACTTTGTATATATGTTTATCTGGTTGACTGAAAAAGTGTCCAAGTAACACTGTTTCAGTGAGTGAGTTAAGATTACCATTGAGAATTCTAGTATTTGAGTCATGTCTGATATCTGGTACAGTTCGCTTGTTTTACATATGAATTATGAATACTGCCCATAACATCTGTAATGTGTTTTAGGTCAAGCAGGTAACCTCCACTATGAAGCAGAAGACCTCAGACAACAGTGTGTTTCATTTCTTCAATTTGTCAAAGTCTCCTTACACAGGTAATTCTTTGTATTTAATGTTAACACTATTACCACTAATTAAAATGTTTTTTACTACACATTAAAATATTGTGCATTCAGTTGCTTTTACTGCAATTTGTTTGATTATTTGACCATGCATGTCTTTTTATTATCTGTTCAGATATCTGGAACCTTCCTGTTCACTGGATGCATGTCCATCCCATCCCTATGAGGAACTGGAGGCTCAGCTCCCCTCTGCTCTTCTGGAGGAACTGTTTGGCATCACTCTCCTCATAGGACGTCTCAAAGACCTGCCTGCCAATGTTCAAAGTGCCTTCACTATACAGAACCAGGGAAAGGTATGACTGAATATTGATTAATTTGCATAGATCTTGGTCTAGTGCAGTCACTCACCGACTCTATTAGGTGAGTGTATGTAAAGCATGTGTTACATAAGCGTCAGGTTGTTCTGTAAAGGACATAGAGCTTGGAAACACATACAACACAAGAGCAAATAGCATGACTGTGATTAAGCTTTACAGAGCAAAGGAAATAATAAAATAACTGTTTTGAGGAATGACTCATATGGCCAGAGTTCTTTTTCATAGCCCTTAATTCAGAGTTCCCACCACCCCGATGATTTCTCTGCTGTTGACATTGAACTTGGTACTTTGCATTCCTACACAGATTTTTCCTCCGTCTTGGCATCTGTTACACCTTCATCTCGACATCCATTGGTCAGTCTTAGAGATCCTTCACCTACTTGGTCATAAGATGCAAGGTATGTGTCAGGTCCGTGCACCAGAATACTCTAGACAGCAAACTGAAACTGAAGACACTGAAATGTGATGTGATCACGGGAACAGGCTTTTTGTAATTTTACCTGTTCGTGTCTCCAGGCCAGGTGGTGTACGCCCACCAGTTTGTGAACCTGACAGGAGAGAACCTGACTGATGCCAGTCTGTTTGAAGAACACCTGTGCAATCTGCTGTGTGACCTTACTGGTCTGGCCATAGGCAAATACAGCAAGGTGGGTGGCTGGCCACAAATCATTACATCTTACTGTTGAGATGCATCAGTGGTATTTCTGGTTATTTATAACTGAAAGTATAACTGTCATTCTGATGTAATTTCAACATTTAATACCTAATAGAAACTGGATGGAAACTGCATATATCAAACATTATGTAACAAATATATAAGTGTAAAATAGAGCTTCATGTGGGAGCTTACTGTGTGAAATGGATCCTGTTGATTTCTAGGTAAGGCCTACAGAGGCTCTGAGCAGCCATCACTTCCTTTGCTCCTGCACCAAAGAGCTGTGGGTCCTGCTCATGCACCTTCTGGAATACAGGAATAAAGTGTTGCACACACAGGTAATGGAAATACACACACGTTCACATTCACACAATAAAATTCAACTCTGTCCATACTACATTAACCAACTTGTGTTTCTCATTATCTTTCTAGTCTTTTTGGAGCTACATGAACTTGTTGCTGAGGCCTCTGGTTTCAGGGAAGCCTGCAGCAGAACAGTTCAGTGGCCTCCCCACTCACTGTAAAGACCCTCTGGGATTCACATGGTGGTTGGTCACACATTTAGCAATGTTAGGCCAGTACAGTCGTAACGGCTTGATCCAGAATGAGGTAAGAGACTTAGAATCACACTAAAGCACATGCACTTGCAATTTTAGACATATAAACTGAAGTTTGTCTTTTGAAATTACTATTATCCATTCCATCAAAAATATTGTTTTATTTTTAGTCAAACCATTAGAAGAAACTCAGTTTTATCCATGATGTAATAGTACATGTTTATTTCATGTTATTCACCCAGGTTGTGCAAGACTAAACTGAATTCTCCATTTGACAGAAGTTGTATTTTTGAAGACATTTTCGCCACTCATCAAACATTTTCACACATTTTGCCCACATTTATGCTTTAATTACAGTATGATTAATAACTATTGATACATGTTCATCTGCACCTACAGAAACATCTGGGCGATAACTGGGCTTTTTTGCAAGAGTTGCTCAAGTTAACTTGCAATCCCAAGGTCAGCACTGCTTCCAGTTAAACTAACCTTTCAGATTACTTTTTTTTTTAATACATTTTTAGTGGTTGTATACTAAATTAAACACCATGTGTCTGTTTGTGCTTTTAATAACAGGGAGGTCTAGCAGAGGAGCAGGTTAGGATGCATGTCCACTGCTGTTTCAGTCTCTGTCTGCTGTGGGAACCAAGCACCAGTGCCGTCTCTGCTCTCTGGGACTACTACAGCAAGAATCTGGTGAGAATAAGCCTCTAGAGGAAACAAGGACATGAAATGCTGTGGTCATTTGATTGTGTAACACAAACAGTTGCACAAACTTGATACCTTGATAACTGATTTGAAGCACATAGCTACAGATCAGATCAGATTAACCTGGCCACCACTTTTTGCAATGATACAGTCTTTAGTGTTCTGCTTTTGTTTTGTTGCTGTCATTCCAGTAGCTTTACTTTTTGTAAGGAAGTAAGGGGTAAGGCTTATCTCTGATCTTTTAGATTGTTATTATGAGTTGCATCATATTTGTTGCTGTTTTTATTTACGACACACTTTCTTTTTCATGTTATTAAAAACGGTTACTGAAATTAGTCATGCACATTTATCTTTAGGTTATTAACCAGGCCTGTACAGTTACATTATCTTCTTTCCCTCCTCTCCAGAGCGCCTCATTCACTGTGCCCTGGCTCGGGATGTCTGGCCTGGGCACTTTGTGTAAGACGCCCCTGGCCCTGTTGGAGCAGGCCCGCAGCTGCTGCTCCCCCTCTCCCCTCCATTCTCCAGGACACACCCAGCTCTACCGCTCAGCCAACTCCTTCCACATCTTCCTTCGAGTGTTGGCCCTGTGCCTTGCCCAGGACAGGGCTGGTGGAGTCCCACAGAGACAGATCAAAGGAAGGTAAGGATGGAGCTAAGTCTGCAAGGCTTTGTAGTTCTCACTTCACATTCACTTCCACCATGAAAAGTAGGTCCCATGACCAGCCAGTCAACTCGACACCATATAGGTTTTTGGAGAGAAAACCAAGAGCGGAGGCTGTGAGAAATGATTACTAATCAGGACTAGGCTTTGTAGGATTCCTTTTTCCCCTTGATCTTCTAATGTGTGATGTGTTTGAATTTGTGTGTGTGTGTGTCTAGGTGCATACTTGCATGAATACACAAACAACACGTGTGTTTGCACACTATCATGCTTTTCAGTCTTGTTTGTGTGGGTGCCAGGTGCACCGCAGTCTCCCAGTGCATCTTTGATATTTACTCAGGCCCCCCAGTGGAGCAGGTGTCTCAGGAGTCAACCACCTGCTCTTCAGCACAGACCAGAGCCAAGGAGCCTCCTACTGATGCACACACACACTGTGCACCTGCTCCCCAGAGTAGTGACATGGTTTCAGAGTGTGTGAGGCTGTTGGATGGAGTAAGAGTGTGTGTCTTTGTGATGGAAAGTAAGAATAAAAACAGGAAAGATCACAAGCTGATGTGTACATCAGAACTGAACGCTGGACCATCCTATATCCCAGGCCCCGGCTAGGCGCCAGAGAGTGGCAGCCGTAGATAAATCTGCCTAATGACTTCCCTCTGTCTGGAATGTGCTCAGTAGCACTGCAGACATGAGGGCTAATTAGCTAACGAGCGTGGCGGTTAATTCGCCTTAACGAAGCCGTGTTGGTTTCCAACACGGATAGAGAGGGGAGCTTGGGTGGTGGGGAGTGGAGGGGGTGTGGGTGGTAGGCAGTCTGGCAACAGCCAGGCTGGGCTGGGACAGGTCCAGGTTCCCCCCTCCACCCCCCTCCACCAAAACTATCACCACTGCCTCCTCCCCCCCAGGAGGCGTGAGGCGTGCCGACTGTATCGCTACAACGTTTCGGCAGCGTTCCCACTCCTGGCCGGGCGCTGCGGGACACCCGCGACGACCGCATTAATGGGATCGACTGTGAGCATGTTGATCTCCAACGCAGGGAGTTAGGAGCATCTGCTCGCCTCCGGAAAAAAAAGCTGTCCAGAATAAACAAACAGACAGACAGGTTGGGAGAACACAGAAAATCCCCACTGCTGCCTCCCAGTGCGCTGCTTATATCCCTGTTACATATTACCCATTCATCTATTTAAATCTCCCTCCCCTCACACTCTGACTGCATGCTTGGCCACCTTCTCCTTTTATAGTCCTCTGTGGGTGTAACTAAGCTGATTTCGGTGTTAACCTGGTCTTTCTCAATTCCTCTCTCGTTTTTCTCCACGCCTTTATATCACTCGTACTTCTTACAGTGAGTTTGTCTTGGGATGCTCACTGTTTGTGTTTTGACCCAAACAGCAGCTTTGCTCACCTGTGTGGGCTGCATCTGTGTTTGGGAGGTGGGATGGAAAAGGGGGGGAGTGGGGGCTCCAGCCTTCTGTGTTTTCCTGCCAGGCGAGCAAGCAGCAAGTTGAATGTGTGGCAATGCATGTGTGTGTTTGGTTTTATTGATCTCTCTCTGGTGTTGCAGTAAATTGGTTTGGCTGTAGAGAGAGGGACCAAGCGCCTACTGCTGTGTGTCTGAGTGTCTCTGACATTTAACATGATCTTTAAAGGCATTTCTCCACAGTGCCCGCAGGATCTAACAGCGTGCTGGGTGGTTCTCTATTCTTCCTCTCTCTCTCGCTTTTTCTTTCTCTCTCTCACACACACACACACGCACACACACACACACGCACACGCACACACACGCACACACACACACGCACACTGGACACACATTGGCTGGGCAGCCCAGCCTCTCCCCTGGAGCTGAGAGGGTGATGGAGGCAGGTGGTGGGGTGCATGGTGGGAGTAGAAAGTTCAGTTAGTCAGTATTTAAAGTCAGGGGTTTCAGAAGAACAAATCACCTCTGTCGAGTTGGTCAACGGAAGTAAAGAAATACATTGAAATGTGATTTTTAAAATGATTCCACCATTTTCTTGCTTCAGATTATGTGATACTGTACTGTATGCAGACACTGTAATCTGTCCCTGACCTATTCTGCCTTTAGCTAACCATCTCATGTGCCACATTTTAAAACATTTGTTTCTTCTTCCTTCCATTTTCACCATAATTACAGGATTTACTCCAAGTTCTCCTCAAAGAAGATGCAGGAGCTGTCGGAGGCAGGCCTCAATAACTTCCTGCTGCTGTTTCTGGTGGTGGCCCGCCAGGTAGAGCTGGAGGATGTGGCCAGCAGGGCCTGTGAGTTGCTAGGCTTCCTTCCCTCTAACTGCCCCCCTGGGCACCGCACCCTGGTCTGGAGAGGACAGCTTTCACTGCTTCTGTTGTTCCAAGTAGGTTTGTTAATCAAAAAAATGTTCACAAAATATATATGCTGGTTGTTGAAATTAATCTGGAAGTGTATTGTTACAAGTTTCGCATACAACAAAGGCTTTTTTTGTGATGTACAAATTCCACTTGTTCACATTTTTTGACATTATATGAATTGTTCAAGGAGCAGGGTCTGGACGTCGGTGCCCAGGCCAGCTGGCTGGCTTCCTCCTTTAATGAGACAGCCAAAGAGTTCTACAATAAGACCACAGAGGTCTCTCGCAGACTTGCCCTCTGGGGGCCACTTGGCTCCTATCTGGATGGTGTGTCAGAGGTGTTTGAGACGAGCGCCAGTCTCAGCCTATCAGAGGAAAAGCTACTAAACGAGGGGTTCGATTGGTTGCTGCCTGCCTGCCGCCAATCAGAGCTGAATTCTGCCCTGGGCTTTCTGCAGATTGTCCTCGCCCAGCTCAGGTGAGACAGCTGGTTTAAATACTCATCAGCTCCCAAGTATCTCATACTTGTCGTCAGTTCTTAAATTCTTTTCTTTCACTGATAGCTGTTCCATCATAGATAGTAGACACATTTAGACAAATGTTTTCTGGCCAAGGCCAAGCTAAGCTTTCATTAAAATCTGATAAGTGGCCACAGCAGAGGAGAGTGATTTCTTCTGCTCGTCCCAACCCAGTTCAGAGTCCACTCACTTCTCATACTGACAATAGGTGGATTGTGCTGTCAGCAGGAATGAGTGTCTGTAAAGACCTTATGTTGCGTTGAGGCCCTTGTTAGTCTCAGGAGGCCTAGTGGCCTCCGGGTCACCCTCACCAGGTGCTGCCAGAGCCCTGAGTAGAGTTACAGGCCCAGGAGACCCTCCATGGACCCTCCTGTGGTCATAGGGACAGCGGTAGTGCTGTGGGCCTGTTCAGAGACTATGGTCAGCAGGGCGTCAGGACGGGTTCAGCTGTAGGACACAGGTGTTCGTTACACGAACGACCCCAGCAGAGGGTCAGAGAGCTGCAGCTGAAACAGTGTCTGTTTATGTGGGGAAGCAGAGGCGGGAACAGAGGTGACAGTAGATAGAAGTCAGATGAGACTGTAAGAAGAAGACTGTAAGAAGTGAGAAATTATGCGTGATCTTTTAGTGCACAGTAGATACAACATACAGTTAAATCTGATGTTGAAGCGCTGAGTTTCACCTTGTTTGCCAGCCTTCAATTTTACAATAATCCTTTGCTTTCCAATGAACCATATTAATAGCAAGTAGTACGCTGTAACCTAAAGACAAACCACATATACAAGAGAGAAAGCACAAACATTAAGGGAATCACCCTCCAAATCCAGAAATGCAAAAAATACATTAAGGGAAACACACTAAAGAACAGAAAACTCCTATACTGATAGTGCTCTGGTGACACCAGGGTGAGTTAAGGGGTCTATTTGGATAAGCAGTGATGCACAGGTACTTTTCCCTATTTCTTAAATTGTTTTTACGCCCCTATGTATACATTGTGTTTGTGCTGAGTGTTAATAAGTACTGAGGCTGTTACTGCCACCACCACTTAATACTTAAACTACTTACAAAAGGTTAATAAATGAGCTGAAACACTAGAATAAGGACATTGTAAAGTTAAGTGTTACCAAGCCCTCACACTTTTTCATGTAGGGGTATGATTGCTTCAATTCTCCAATGTATACATTCCACCCTCTCCACCCTGCACACACAAACCTACACAACTGCCCACACACAGAAATTGAAACACTAACCCAAGTGTGCTCCTCTTATTTCAATGCTGGGCTCCCGTAACACGCTATCTGGTTAGCTCTGCTAATTCCCAAACTTCCCATCTCAGATCTTGGGGTTGGAGGGCACACATTTGCACATTAATGGCCAAGGAGAGAGAAGAAGAGAACTCCCAGAGGCCCTCTGTGTTATTGCCCGGACCACACTGACCCATTTAACCAAATAAAAAATACCATGCTCTCGCTTTCCAATCCGTCCCGCCAAATTAAACATAATTCTTCGGCCTGGCAATTCTCGGTATCTCTTTGTGATTAATGCCTTTTCTGTGACACAATTAATGGGTAATTATGTAGCCTGGCAAATTTAGCCTGTGCATCATTATGTCTATTAAGAGCCGTGTGGAATCTGCACACATTAAGAGAATTATTCTGCCAATGGCTGAGGCAGTGGAGGGTCCGAACATTCACTCTTGATAGCCATCGCCATGGTGCTGAGGCAAGAAGCCAGTCCCAGGCATAATTCCTCAGTTTGATTCCTTCCCATGACCCTCTACTGTGGGAGGGTGTGGGTGGAACTGGTTGATGAGGTGAGCTGGCATTGAGACACCCTGTTGGATCTGTTTTTGGTCCAAACAATTAATCCCCATCTCCTTGGCTTGATAAAATACAAGCCTTCCTGTGAAGTGTTTTCCTTTGTGAGCGTTAAGACATTTTACTGGATGTTGAGCCTTCATTTTCAACGTCAAGGACACATACTGTTGGGTCTGTTATGAGACATTTTGGTAGAGGTGCATGGATCATTTCAAAGAGAGAGGAAAGTTTAACTTGTGGCTGGATATTTGTTTGATGCATCCCTATCTGTCTGTCATTATTAGGATGCTATATTTTTATTTCATGTGTCTGTATGTTGGATGCAGCTGGGAGAAGGGGTTAAACGGGGTCCCTAATGGTGTGTTGGTGTTGAGCGTGTGTGTGTGTGTTTGTGTGTACACATTGTAAGAAGCCGCAGTGAGGAGGATTAAGTGGGGTCTCTGACGATGTCTTGTACAATGAGGGTTGATGGGTGTGAAAGGCCCATTCCGCAGTAGTAACGAGGCTAATGAATTCAGACTCTAATCGATTGTCTCAGCTCTCTCTGGATTAGATGCAACCTTGCTGGAAGGGAAGGCACCGTTGAGGTGTGTGTGTATGTGTGTGTACCATAGTAGCAGACTAGAGTGAGGATGGGATTGAAGGGGGGTTTGCTAGTTCCTCTATTCTTTCCTCCTCTCCCAACACACCTCAAATCCCGCATCCCCACACCCCCATCCGGGCGAATGAGGGGGACAGGAGGATCATCTCCAGTCTAAATGAGATTACAGCTCCTTCAGCTGCTTATCTGGGCTAATGCCAGCCACTGTGGGGCTGCTGTAGCGGCTGGGGCCAGGGCCAGGGATGAGCCAGAAGAGCCAAAGTATAGTCTGTGTACATGGGATCAGCATTAGGCTCCACTCTATGGCTATAATATCCTCCTCTCCTTCCCCACCTCCACTTCCATCCAGTGCTGCTCCACACTGCAGCGCACCGCCGCACCAGTAATCCCCCAGGAGAGAAGAGAGGGAAAACACATGAAGAAGTAGTGAAAGAGAGAAACAGGGGAGCAAAAGGATTTGAGAAAGTAGAGGGTGGAGCTGGGGGGTGTGAGTTGTACACAAGAGGGAGCACTATGTTTGGATTTTGCATCGGTTAGATTTGTTTATCTGCTTTCTGTGTGTGTGTGTGTGTGTGTGTGTGTGTGTGCGTGTGTGCGTGTGTGTGTGTGTGTGTGTGTGTGTGTGTGCGTGTGTGCGTGTGTGTGTGTGTGTGTGTGTGTGTGTGTGCGTGTGTGCGTGTGTGTGTGTGTGTGTGTGTGCGTGCGTGCGTGCGTGTGTGTGTGTCCTTCCAGACGGGTCCATCAGCGCAGTGTCCAGTCAGCACCCACCTTGGCTTGGGCTCCTGCTACCACCAGTGTGGTGAAAGAGCGCCACCTAGCGGTAGCAGCAGCACTCTGGGCACACTTCTTCCCCTTCCTGCGCAGCCTACGCCTCTCACAGACACCTCCAGCACAGCTGGCAGATGCTGCTGCAGGTCAGTAACACCAAGTGGGAGGAAAAAAGACACTGAGTAGAGGGAAGAAGAGGCTGGAGAAAGACAGGGTGGAGGAGAGCAGGAAGAGTTTCAGACAAGAGTTCAACTAAAAGGGATTTGTGTCAGCTTATGCTGATTTTGAGGCGTGAGAATGAGAATTCAAACGGCAATTTGACAGAGAGACGACCATTAGTAATTAGGTAGCAGGATAAGGTGATTTAAGGTATGTTAAGATTCAGAAAACATGCGAAAGAAAAGTGTCTAGACAGATAAGTCAGGGCACATGCTTTGTATCCTTCACTTTCATCAAGCAAGTATCAACTTTCTAGTAATTAAAAAAAAAAAATGAATTAATTTCATCTTCCTCAGGATTCACCCTGCTAGCATTTGATCTGCCCAGCTCTGCCCCCCAGGACCTTCAGCCCAACCCAGTCCAGTCCATCATGCAGTGCTTTGGCTGGGACGACATGGTTCATCCACCTCTGGTGACTCGCTACCTTCCCCATCTGCTCCAGAACAGGTACAGTTACACTTTCGGATCTGCCCCTTGTGGCTATACGTCAATCAACAAAGCATTTTAACACATCACCCTCGTTTTAGAAAATATGATTGGATGATGCTCTCCTCTGTTCCTGTCAGATATCAAGCTCCCTCATGATACACAGCACTTGACACACTAGTTTTTGTCCTATAGCTATATTGGGAGGTATACAATTAATAAATTAGACAGTGAGTGTCCTTGTTATTATAAAAATAGGTTTTAATGAAGAAATTGCAGCCATGCCCCTAAACAGAATACAGAATGTAGTGCATCTTTAAAATTACACTCAAGGGCACCAAACAACGAGACTGTTTCAACCTCTGAGGTCTTCTTCGACTGTGCCAAGTGATATTAAGGTGCTACACCTGAATATAAAGGCAGAACAAGGACACTGCTTGTATTTATTGTGTAGAAGTCCCAGCCTGCCAAGCCTCCTTTCTCCACAGCTCGAGCTGTTACCAATATGTGGTTTATAAAATGAAGTAATGGTCAATTCATTCACGTGAGAATTTAATTAAATTACCACACCTAAGATAGAAATGTCCCCCTCCCCCTATCCTTCTAGACTCATCATTAAAACTGTGAGTCAACTCAGAAGAAATCTGAGGGGAGAGGCATTTATGTGTTTTAGAGACAAGTGGGTTTCAGTGTTTATGTATTTTTGAGACTCAGCATAGAAGAAAAATCTGACTACAGCACGATGAGGCATTAAGTGTGAATTTAAACATTGACATTAATGTGTGCTCACAGTATATGGCTCATGTTATCCCCCTTCTTTTCATTCACATCCTTAACCTCCTTCTGTGTGAACATTGTGTTTTTCTTTGTTTATCATGAATTTGCCACTCACATATTGAATATTTGATATTTCTACATATGTTTATCAACAGTTCACACCAGTAAACCCACTAGTTGTTTGTATAACTACATGTTACATTTGTCTTTTCCAGTGAGCTGGTGTCCTCGCTGAGCAGTGATGCTGGTGTCGTTGCATCGGGTTCAGCACAAAGCCTGTCGGTCAGGGCCTGGTTCAGGTGTGTTCTACAGCAGCACCTGCACAAGAACCCAGATGGGTCTGACAGCAGAACAGGTAATACCACTGAATATTATCCTAAAATGTGAAACGGTAAATATTTTAGCTGTATTTGTACATTTTATGGCTATACCTCTAAACCAAACTAGAGCATTTGTACCTTGATGATTTTTTGAGCTATAAAAACACTGACAAACCTAGAGAGAATGACATTTTAGGTGGTAAACACAACAATCCAGTGTGTAGTCACCCCTCTATTCCAGGACCCAAACTAAGTTAAAGTCACAGTATAATCAATATCTGGCATCGCCCCTTTTTATTCAAAGTGTTTTGTACACATGGTTGTTCTCTATGTGCAAATCCTTAACATGCATGACCACAACTCTGATCTGAGTTAAACCTATTCTTCAAATTTTCAAAATTTCTATGCTTGTATAGTAAATGCTTAGTTTTACCTATTAAGTGATATAAAACACATCATTATTTGAGTAGACAGTGCTTGTGCCTGCGTTCCTCCAGGTCGTGCTGTGGAGGAGCAGTTGTGTGAACTGACCCGGCTTGTGCTGAGGCTTCCTGAAGTGGACAGTCTTCTGCAGAGAGCTGGCCTCCAGCCCACAGCCAGCAGGCTCGAGTCCACTTCAGCCCTGGAGATGTTTATCAAGGTAACACATGCTCACAGCTGACATATATATTGTGCGCTTTTAAATTTTACACTAAGCAATGGATTTACAGGGACAAGAAATACTCGGGCTGTGGGAGACATTTCCAGCTACACCTTAGCTGACAGCAGGCCTTTATGTCCCTGGGATGTACTATGTGCCATTTGTGTATATAAGACATAATGGACTCAGCATATCTAAGTAAAATTCATCCCTGTGCCTTTACATAAGTGTGCACTATATGTGACGTATGCTTAACATATCATGTCATATCTGGTCTCTGCTGCAGCAACCTGCATATACATGCAAATGTTACCATGAATTTCTCTTCTTATCTGCTTTCCCGTGGTGTCAGGCTGTTGGCTGTGTGTACAGTGGACTGCAGGTTTTGTCAGAGCGTTCAGTCATGGTGACAAGAGCCCTGGACTATATTGGAGACATCCTGAAACACATTAAACCCTCTCTGGTCAGCAAGAACCAGGAGGGAGTGCAGCTGGCCTACTGGGCCGTTGGTAAGTGTAAAGCCCATAAACCTCAAACACAATTTACAATACACAATACACTCTTCTGGAGCTCTTTGTTTTTACAATGTATTCTATGTCACAGACTGTAAAGAATTATTACACTTGTGTGTGTCTCTCTATGGTTGTCTCTTGTTCTGTGTGATCCAGGCTGCATAGTGAAGCACTGGAGCCCCCTGCTGGCCACATCCAAAGCCCAGCAGCTGCTGTTCCGTATCGTGGATGGGCTGCTGCTTCCCCACCACCTCACACAGCAGGATAAAGCTCTCAGGGACAGCCTGCCACTGTATCTGCAGGTTAGACATATACTGTACACCAACCCTCATCAAAACCCTTTCATCACTCATCTGTCTGTAATTTGTTTGGATGTTTCTCTTCTGACACTTTAATTTGTTCACCTGCAGGGTTTGTCAGTGGCTTCCAGCGTGTCTCAGTCTCAGGGTGCCCACCTGAAGCAGCAGCTCCGCTCTGTTACCCGCAGATATCTGGACCATTTCCTTCCCACCTCACCTTCTATGGGCGTCATCGCCAACCACCCAGTGCTTCTGGGTGCCTGCGAGGCCAACTCAAGCACCCAGGGGGTAGCGCTCAGGAGGACCATCCTGGAGGTGCTTTGGTATGTCTCTAGAACTGGAGTGTGGTTTGCCTCATTTCACCCACAGCCACATGGATTTCACATCCAGATTGTATTTTAATATGACTTCTGTCCAGCAAATCAATGTAGTGACTGAAATCAGCCAACCAGGATGTATGTAAATCAATTTCATCAATCAATCATCAATCATCAATCTATTATTTATTTACTTGCTGCAATTTTAATCTTATAAAAGTTATTAGAAAAGCCCCTCTCTGATTTTACAGCGAGAGCTTCCTACAGTTCAAAGGTTATGCCCCTCCACCTCGCCTGGCGTCAGTCCTGATGTTCCTGTTGGAGCTTCTGAGACGAAACAGTGACTCTGACCCCGCCCTCCTCACTTTGCCCCTCCCCTCTCTGCTGCGCTGTGTGATGCTGGTCAACGAACCACAAGGTGACGGATGTTATGCATACAGACACACAACAATCTGAAAATTTTAAAAGTGTAGTTTTCCTGTCTTGTGTGTGAGTTCTCTCTAATTTTTGATATAGAAGGCATCCTGTGGGAGTCATTGTTTACCAGTGAAAGAAACAAATTAATGCTTTGGAAAAGTTTAACTAACTTTGGATTATCTGCATAACCACAGTTACTAGAGCAACCTCTTTCTTCACTCATGTGCAGCAAGAAAGATGTACCATGGTGCCACCCCAGTTTTTAGAGGGAGGATCTACATGCCCTGATACTCAAATCAATAGTTCCAACCAATCCTGACAGGCATAATGTTGTAATGAAGGGCCATGTTTTTGTTTTTTTCTCAAAGTTCTTTTGCACTTTTTCAAACTTTCCTTCAATATTAACTCAATAAATCATACTACTTATGATTGAGATGGTTTCAAACATTAACATGAATACTTACAGTTTTCATCAGTGCTCACTGACACAAGTTATACAGAAAGAAATGTGATAATTGAGTTTGTGTTAATAATAATGACTAAGGGGCTGTGTAATGATAATGTATTTGTTTTCTGTGCAGTAAGGAAGACGAGCACAGATGCTTTACAGCTTGTGGTGGAGCGATGTGCTGCTGCATCTACAGAGGGACCATGTGAGCAGATAATCACTGTCCTACGGTAACTGACAATAATGTCTAACAATAAATATCTGCACCTGTATGTGTTGTTGTTCACAGGAAACAGACCCTGATCCAGGCACTGCAAGCACAGAGAAAAACTATCTTACATTCAGGCCTATTCTGTCCTTCATGGTTCTCACTGTTTGTGTAATTCTGATGCTCCTAGATCATTTGTGGAGGAGAATGAGGGAGTCTACGACAGGCAGGTGTACGGCGTACTGGAGACTGTGGCTGTTTTAGATCCCTCTGTGGTCCAGGCTCTCATTCCCAACCTTTCTGTCAGTCTGAGAAACACTGAGCACAAGAGAGGACTGGGCAAGAACATCGCCTTAAGGTAAGAAAGTGCATGAATCATATCCTGGAGGCCACGTAGACAGTAATCATTGCCTTAAACTATTTTTAAGTCGTCTAGACAATAAACCTTTTCTGTACTGAACTAGAAATATTCTGTAGTTGTATTCTTTACTGAATGAGTCCATTAATGTGGCTGCTCCATCTCTCCGTGTAACAGGAGTGCATATAGGAAGTTGCTGTGCCTCCTCGGGGAGAGTGGGCAGGCTGAGCTCACCAGTTTGGAAGTGGACTGAAAAATTTAAAAAAAAAAAAAAAAAAAAAAAGAAGGACCAGCTCCAGGACCCAGCACCAGCTCCAAGAATCATTTCTTAGTCATACCAACCTTCTTCTTTGCTACATTTCCTGATTTGGTTGTCAGAGTGCATTACACTGTTACAGATGAGGGTGTCTTACAGAATCTGAGGGTTTTGTGCATTTCATTACTGTGATAATTAAAAGCTAAACTACTGGTTTAGTATACTGGAAAAAACAGCAAGCATACATGCAGCTGTGATGTTTCAAGAGGCCTCATCAATTACTTATCAGTACCTACTGAACTTTGATGTTCTTACTGCATGAGCCGAATGTGTTCCAATCATGGACTATAAGCCTAATATCACCAGACTGTATATAATGTACATGTTGTAAAGAATGTGTAGTTCTGCATTTGGATAGATGTATTAATAATGAAATAAAATGTGACAGTAAATACGAATGCGCTCATACTAGTCAATATACCTTTTCATCTCAGTTCTATAGTAAGAAAAATGAGCAATGTGAGCATTGAAGTGAGAACAGACTATTTGTGCTTATTCCATAAGGTGCTGGATCTGTTTCTACTCACTTGGCACTCAGAATTACAGATTTGATGACAGTCGTGGGCGAGCCCAAAGAGTTCAGTGGCAAAAAAGAAAAAGTACAGGAGAGTACTGTTTGTTCCAATTCTCTTTCTCGCCTTTCCAAGTCGCAGCAATCTCATGCAATCCGGCTTTAGTTTGCACCTAATCACATGAAGTCTCACTCCTGTCTCCCACAATCACCAAGTCCCATTTTCTGTCATTGCTAGTCATTTTCCAGCCTCATCAAACTGCAATGCATCCCTTCATCTGAGCAGCTGTCTGCTCTACTACGTTCCTTCTCTCCAACAGTATCAGAGGTGGTTGGAGAATTCATACAGAAGGTTGGCAGCAGAGCTGATACTTTAAATTAGTGTTAAATTATCTATTCCTGCTAAATAATTCTCACAGAAGACTAGTCACCTCCCTTCTTTCCTCTGTTACAGCTATTAACAGTCGTCATGAAATACATCCCAGCACAATTTATTTATGTAGCATCTTTATTCTGAAAACTTTCCATGTATTCTTTCAGACACAATGATTTGGACAGACGAGGGAAGTGCAGGGATCATGTTTTCTCTCTTTTGGTCAAAGTATTGTTTTTGAAAATCAGCGTAATGCAGAGTTATTATCATATCATATACACACTTTGGAGGATGTTCAGCAGATATTCTCTGAATAATGATAATGACCAAACATTCATTTGAACAACAACAGTCTTAGGTCCTGAGCGTAATAGAAATCTCACACTCTTACACAGGTTGATGTCATACACACATACAGTAGTATGTCACTGCTGTTGCAGAAAAAATCGATTCGTTTTTACCTTGTTTGAACTAAAAAATGACATGGTCATGTATGCACTGATGAGCTTCAGCCTCAGGCGCTTGATACTTGTTAACCCGATCTGTAATTTCAAAGTACAAGTGAGTCAGTGAGAAAACAGGTTCCTATATATCTGTAAAAACATTCTGCACATGTTCTTCAAGCCATCAGAGTGATTATATTGGTTTGATGGAGATATTATGTAGATATTTTATCTAGAAAAGCTCGTAAAGCCCTATGATGGGTTTAAAATTTTTTATTTTTTTAATTTGTGGACATTTAAGCAACTCAGCAATCAATTACGTGGTCATATGATTGGCATTTTGTTTGTGTCTTCTTAGGGAATTATAATCCTTCTTGAGTTATTTTTTCTTAACTTGCTCGTCGCGTCTTCACTGGACATCAGGAATGGCATCTGCCTTTGGGGAAATACAACAGTAATGCTGTTTTATTATAACAGCTGCTTGTGTCGGAGTCTCCTAGTAGCTTGCAGAATAACATGGCTCTCATAGATCAGGAAAATCATGTTATTACATTTGGGTCTCAGAGAAATCCCTGTGCACTCTTGTGACAGGTTCCAGATGATTACTATGATCAGGTACATTTTTGTCAGTCATATTTGCAAATACTGACTGTCCAGAGTTGAGCAGAGGTTCCTCCATCCTCTGATTGTGTGTTCATGTTTTCTGAAGTTTTGTTCATCAGGGGTTTAGACAGCACCTATTCTGTGATGGGGGACTTGTAGAGTCTGTAGGTTTGGGCAGGTGAAGTAAGGAGCAGGGAGGAAACAAGCTGCTATACCATTGGAGGCAAATGGCAACGTTGGTCCGTAGAAAACCTCCTCCTTCCCCTCTGAGCTCAGATCCAGCACCTGGAAAGAGGATGTTTAAGTAGTAATATTCAGATCTCATCATAAATTACTGTCAAGTACATCTGTTGTAAATATGACATAGTTGAGACACACTATTGGATGGACTGTCATGAAATCTGCACGGCACATTCATGCCATCCTTAGGATAAACTGTAATCACTTTGGTGATCCACTGATTTCTCACCTGACACTGTCATAATGAAAGTAAACATTATACTTGCTAAATATCAGCATGTTAGTAGCCAGCGTTAGCATTTAGCTCAAAGCATTGCTGTCCCTAAGTACAGCCTCACAGAGCTGCTAGCATGGCTACTTGTGCTACCATTGTTCCACTACAGCTTAACAAGAAAACCTCTCCTGGTAAATTTCATACTAGAAAGATCAAAACTTTGGAAGATAGCCACCTGATGTGATTAACTTTCAGACCACCGAATCCTCATGCTGGATTTTGTCCCCGTCCCTTACACTGACAGCGCTTCAGGGAGGGGTCTTTTAGTAGCCAGTATGAACAGGAGGAATGGTTATAGCAATTAAAAACAGTTTCTATGTTCTTATGTTTTTAGACAGACTTGAAAACATCATTAACCTATCCCTTAAATTAACGCCACTCCAAGTCCATTACGGCTCCCTGCAGCACAGTCTTCACATGCCCTCTAAGCCAACAATTCCTACAACAATCATTCTTACATTTTACACAGTAGAGAAGGAGGTAATAAATGGTAAATGGACTGCACTTATATAACTTCCTTTAAGCACAATTTGCCTCTCATTCAGCAATTCACACACACACACACATACACACACAATGCAAGATGCTGGCCTGACCATCAGGAACAAGTCAGGGTTCAGTGTCTTGTTCAAGGACGTCATTTGAAAACACAGCTACAAATTTACATACATAAAGCTACAGCAAAATCAGTGAAAGATATGGGGCCTGGTGAACCAAATACTGCACATATGAGTCGAGTGGACTGTGTCATTATTCTTCCCCATTCTTTATATTCAAGTGCAGTAATCATGGTAACCATACTTAACAAATCCGTCCATACAGAGTCTCTGCAATCAGCAACCACTCTGCTTTTAAATTTGATTGGTAGATACCTAAATATATTGTACTGAAACAGTCATCAATATGTATACCCAGCACTTATTTCTGTTACTATAGCAGTAGCATTTGATTATTCAACAATGCCAAAAATATTAAAAGTATTGAGCGGGCAATAAATGATCACATTGTGTCAAACAAGCAAGACAATGTGTGTTTAACTTGTTATATAATACAATATTTCTGACGCTGCAGCCTTTTTAAGGGTAAAATGAGGCTGATGGGGAAAAAAGCCTGGGACTCTCTCCAGAAACCGTCTGGGCCCTGGCTCCTTGTTTAACAATACAAGATGTGTGGTGTAATTCAGAGCAACGGATATTTTCTAATTAGTGTACTGCTGTTTCACTTCTCTGCATGAGCAGCATATGAATAACACTGAATAGCTGAATTCATATCACATATCTGATCATTCTGAAGTATCACAACAGTTGCACAGTAAAGCCACATCTCTCACCTGAATGCATGCCAGAGGCTCGTTGGTCCAAATGGAGTACCCTCCAACCACATAGATCCTGTCATCATGGACGGCTATTCCGGACTCGTTTTGACCTGAGGAGGACAGAGCCGACGCAATGCTTCACTGTGCCAAGCAGAGGGCATTCTGACAATATGACTTCCACGTCCCCCGAGAGGCAGGGAGGGAGATAAATGGAGAAAGATGGGGCAAGGGCGGGAGTGTGTGGAGAGTTAAGATTGAGCTCCCGTTCTCTTTCCTGTGACTTTGTCTCAAACTTTTACAGATAAAATGGGAGAAAAGGATGCAACAACAAATGAGGAAATTCATACAATAGGAGAGATGGTGGGATGAATAGTAAAGTCACCTGAACTTTAAACCGTGTGAGTCTTCATTAAAGACAACAGCAGTTCATTATAACATGAGTTAATATGACCACATCCTACAGTACAGGCACGGTAGATTGTCTCATGTGCCTGTGCTCCATCCCCAAAGTGTAAGGATATGTGTTTTCACTGTATATCATTCCACCGCCCCCTCAGCAGGGAGGCATTATAATGTTTTCATGTAATGAGAGGAGAATAAAGCACAGGGCTTCACTCAACCTATGTGTCCAACTACATACTGTACATATACATACTTCAATTAGCATCAAGGCATTGAAAACTCAGTTTCAAACCTTAACTATTTCTCTCTAACATTTAATACTCATGACTTAATAAGCTACAATCAAAGTTAAAGTAGTCTGAAAAAGAAACATCCTCAGGTATTATGTATTAATACTAAATACTAATCTGCTGCTTCATCAGGATGTGATATCATTTTTGTCTCATGTGAAACAGCCAAAACAGTTGTGAATTCATGTCAGATCCCACTGTTTATATAAGCTGACTGAGAATGTTTGTTTTCAGGGCCTTCAATAGAAAAGTTGACCATCAGTTTCAATCCAATATTAACTCTGCTTTTGCTCGGTTTTGCTTTCAACAAAGCAGTTAGCTAAGTTTGTTGAAGTCGTTGGGTGCTGGGCAGACAGCAGTGCGGTTTTAGAGCTTTCTCACTGAAACAGCTGCCTGCTGCATCAGAGAAAAAAAAAATCAACAAAAACAAAAGTTGTGGGCCAGAAAATCAATATAATGAGCTTAAAGACACTATAGAGCTCTGCAGAGCCGAGAGAAACTGCAGGCAGCTAGCCACCAAGACCAAACAATCCTACACATGTCTTTTGTTCTCAAGTATAGCTGTGTTTATTTATTGTGTTTATCTTAATGCAAGACAGCTGTATGGTTTTATTAACTGTTGTGTGACATGCTATGTCCCAACCACTATTGTTATTGTGTCATTTTATTAATTGTGTGTTGAATGACATACTGAAGATTACTCATTCCTAAATGCTGCTGGTGCCATATCCACTCTTTCTTATTTCCTATGGGTAATAATTACAATTCTCTGTGAGATCCGGATTATTACCATGATTATTATCTGGACCTTCAAACTCATAGATGTCAACACAATAATTATGTCTGATTTTTTACATCAAAATCCATCTTTACTATTTCCTGAGAAACTGACAAAAATGTCAAGAAATGCCCTATCCCAAGTGATTTTAAAAATTCCTGTGTCCGCCCCTTTAAACCGGATCAGCACCAAAATTTTATGGGTTCTTCCCCGGCCCCCATCCCTCAACCAAGTTTGGTGCAAATGTGTTCAGTGTTTTCTGCATAATCCTGCTGATAAACACACAAACAAAGAAACAAAGAGACTACACTATAAGCAGCCTCTGTCACATACAAGTGAAGGAATAGTTTTAGGAAGTGTGGTTATTCAACATCTTGCCAAGGGTTTGATGTAAAGACTGATACCACTCTCATATCTGTATGCTACATATGAATAAACGACTGGTTAGCTTAGCTTTGCACAAAAACTGGAAACAGGGAAACAGCTAGCCTTCCAAAACTTCTAAAGCTCATTGACTGACACTATATCTATTGTATAACACTTCTAGTTTGTTTGCTCTGTAAAAACAATAAAATGTTGGTTTACATGAGATTACATGTGGAACTATTTCTTGCTGAAGTTGCCAAACAACCAGCATGGGCAGGTTTTGTCATGTTTGGACAGAGCCAGGCAAACTGTGTCCCCCTGTTTCCAGGGTTTATGCTAAGCTAAGCTAATGGTCTCCAGAGTGTAGCTTTGTATTTAGTGTACACACATGGGAGTGGTATCAAACCATCAAGTGTGAATTTGGGTGTGTTCTGCATGTTAACACGTGTGGTTCCTTCACTTTGCCCACCCGTGAGGAGGCTGAAGGAGCAGCGAGTCCACTGGTCCAGGTCCATGTTGTAAGAGTCGATGTGGCGGACGAGGATGCGGTCGTTGTTGTAGTCCAGGTCGTTACCGCCTAGCACATAGAGCTGCCTCCTCACCGCCGCCATGACATGGTAAACTCGCCTCTGCAGCATGGGACTGCGGGCCAACCACTGGTCCTGAAGAGGAGGTGGAGGTGGAAGTGGAGGAGAGTGGATGAGGCAGTCAAAGCAGATGGAAGGGAAGAAAGAAGGAGGTGAGAGGTAGTAGCGAGAGGGAGGGAGGGAGGGAGGGAGGGAGAGAGAAACAGAGAGAGTGGAGAGGCAAGGAGGATGAATAAGAAGATTAATATTTAAGCATATCCATGCATGGGTAATTGATGTATGCTCAGTGCTAGATAAATAACGTGACACTAGAGCTCTGGTTTGTACTAATGACTTCCCTCCCTATTTCTAATCATATGTTTCAGCCACTCCATTTTACACCAAGGATCCCTGCTCATTTCACTAAGTGTGTTGTAGCTTATTTTGTGTCTGTGTGTATGTGTGTGTGTGTGTGTGAGTGCTTGATTGAGGCAGAGAATGAAAGTGTGTGTGTCTGTGTGTGTGTGTGTGTGTGTGTGTGTCTGCTGGGAGCTGACGGGTGGCCATCTGTTGAGGGTAGAGTGGGTGGGGGGTTGCTGTTGCTCTGGCAGGTGAATGTAGATTCATGGTGAATACAAATGAGACTCTCTCCCTCCCTCTTTCATTCGCTTCTTCGCTCCCTCGCTTCCACGCCAACATGTACAAACACAGACCCATATGGATATGCACCTTACTCTTATACACACTGCATACCTCCATATCATATACAGCCTCACCGAGATCCAGGCCCCTTCAACAGCTGGCTCGTAATGTACACAAACACAAACCGCAGCTTACTACATTCCTCTGTAGCTGAGCTGAGTGTGAGTGTTGCAAATATAGAAATGATATTTAATAAAATTCATTCAAATTCAGAGGACAACAAAATAAATATAGGATTGTTCACTTTGTATTTAGGATAAAAGGTTGTAACTTGTAGAGGAAACACTGGGAGGATTTACATTAAAGGACCAGTGCGACCGGTAAGCATGATTAATTAACTACAACTTACTGCTGATTATATTTTAAAGTGAGCTGTAGAGTTTCAAACAGGTGTATGTAGTTTTCTTATTTTCCTGGGTGCCTTTGGTTTCACTTAATTTCCATATGGTGTGAAAATCAATTAGGAGACTCTTGACTCTTGCCTGTTGTGTAATCTGTCACCGTAAACATAAGGTCTGCACTAATGTTCCGAAAAAAAGCCATTGTTGTTACGCTGATGTGTTCTAAGTTTAGATTAACAATATAAAGCAATAAAAAAAATGAATGCAGATTTAACACTAACTGTAATCTCAGGTGTCTTTTTATAGGCCAATATCACAAATATGTCTCAGAGGACTATCGCGTCTGAAAAACATGGACACCCTCTCTCTTTACGACAGAAGATGCTCACCCATGTTTTTTAACCATAAAACAGGGGAACCCTAGAAAGGAGGCGTAGCTCTTCTAGGACAAGTTAAGACATGTTACTGTGTGTGGACAGAAAAATCAGTTGCAGAATGAATTTATGTGGAAAAGGATTTTGAACAGAACTTGAAGAATTTAGAGGAACTTTATAATCAGAATGACATTTTTTTTTTTTTGCCTAGTGGCCTTTATCAGTGTCGCTCACAAGCTGAAATGCTTCAGTCTGACACTGACAAGTTGTTTTTAATAGTTAAAGTGTTACTAATGTTTGGATCCTTTATGTACTGAACTGAATGGATGCCAATAGCTTTCTGGAGGGTTAAACCTCTATTAAATTTATTTTTTGGCCACTTGGGGAAGATGGGTAAAGAAAATTGTCAAGTCGAACATTTTAGCAAACATTAGCTTCTCACACAGCCAGCAAGAACAGAGAAACATCAGTATTCATTTGGACTCCTGTCTCAGGCGACTTTACTAATATAAGCCCAGCGTTCACTGCTCTCTGTTCTCTGGTCTCCAGTAATTCTTTATCTGCTGAGTGCTTCACCAGGCAGTTGCTGTAATGGCCTGAGTTGGGCAGGTAGTGTATGGTGAGTTTTTTTTTTTTTTTTTTTTTTTTTTTTTTTTTAGCTGAAAACAACTGCCTGCTGCTGGAAACAGTGAGAGCAGTGAGAGTGGAACCAAAACAGAAACCAAAACAAATGTGTGAACAGACACTAGAAAGCTGAGGGGGGCCGTAGAGATTGATGATAATTCTCTGTGGGTCCATTAAACATCTCTTTCACATTACACATAGTAATTTGATCCATTGTTAATATAAAATGTTTGTAATAGCAGCTTTAAAAATATGAGACTCTACACAGCATGCGTTCAGATATAGTCAGCAGTAATATAGTACAGTAGACTATAGGTGTAGTTAATTTGTGGTGTAAACTGCCGTCACTTCACAGTTACCTGTTCTGGATCGTACACCATTAGTCGATTCTGGTACTGAGCTGTGTTTGTCACCCCACCTGGAACACAAAGGAACAGCAGCCTGGGCTTTTATCAGAGAGTGAAAGATGTAGGTACAAATATGCATGAAGCAGTGTGTGTGTCTTAGCTAAATGTCAAGAGTGTGTCTGTGCATGTATATGTTCTGGTACGTGTGGAATAAGGGTACAAGTAAGCGTATGTATGTGTAGTGTATGATCTGTAGTCCTTCTTCCCCATCACTGTTTACCTGAGACCCAGAGCAGGTTGTCAGCCACACAGCCGGCGTGGCAGGACAGAGAGCGGTCAAAGGGTTGGACAAACATCCATTTGTTCCTCTTGGGACAGTAGCGCTCCACGGAGGGCAGCACCTGCCTCAGCTCGTTCCTGCCCCCCACTGCGTACAGGTACTGACCCAGAGCTCCCAGGACAAAGTGTTCTCTGCAGGCCTTCATGGGGGCTATCTCAGTCCACCGGTTGCCCCTGGGGTCGTACCTACAGGCAGTCCTTACTGCACACGTCCTCCCGGTCGCATGCTCCACCTCCCCACCCACAACAAATAGGAAGTTCCCCATTACAGCCACACAGTGGTGGCTGCGCCCGGTGGGCATGGGCGCCAGCTCGCTCCAGTTCGACCCACCTGCAACACGCACGTGCTCCTGTGCGGCTGGGTTGAAATACCGCAGCTCCCTGACTCTGCTCACCTCCCGCTTCCGTCCTCCGGCTATGTAGAGGGTGAGGGACTGGAAGCGAGGCCTGGTGCGGGCTGACTGGCGAAGAGGCTGGGCAAAGGTGGCGTGATGATAGTCTAGGGCCTCGTCCACCAGGGCGGCAGCGGTGGGGCTGGACTGGACCAGAGGGTGGCTGTGGGCCAGGTGGTGCAGGGTGGGGACGTCCATCAGGCCATAGCGGACATGTTGTAGAAGATCCTCCGTGTACTGGTAGCGACAGTCATGTTCCAACCACAGAACGACCAACTAGAGGCAGAGAGAGAGAGGAGGAACAGTTATGGACTGTGCCAACAGTCATTCCCACCTTCATGGAAAGGCAAGAGTTAAATGTGTCATATAGTTTGCCTATTATATAACTGTTTGCTCAGGAACATAAATTTGGAACTGCTAAATCAAATTTTAATTTGAGATTTAGTGTCTATGTCAAAATTATAGTTCCATCAAACTAAAGTTTAAATTGGGGTAAACCATCTTAAATTCTTTGTGCTTTACTTCTCTTATTTATTATTGGTAAAATGAGTTGAACCAATTTAATGCTGTTGTGTTATTTTGACACATAAGGAGGTGGGTGTTGCAGTTTTTTTAGTCAAGGGAAGGGTTCAAAGAAAATATTAATAACTCTGAGCTTTTTTAAAACGTGCAACAAAAAGTTCAGCTGGCTCGCCATTTTATAACTTTTATACGGCCCCTTAAAAAGAGAGTGGGAAGAAGGAAGAAGTAAGAATATGGAACAGAGAGAAGGAGGAAGAAAGAAGGTATAAGAGAAAAGGAATAGAAAAGACAGACAACTTGGAGTAAGTATGAAAAGAAAGAAAGATCAGAGGAGTGAGAAGTTGGGAAGAAAAGCAGAAAATGGAGAAAGAAAACCAAAGGAGAAAAAACAAGTGAAGGACTGCTAATCATAATTGTTTTTCTAGACACCTACAGGCTATTATGGCAAGGCTGAGGCAAACCATCACATACACATACTTGCCAACACACACACACACACACACACACACACACACACACACACACACACACACACACACACACACACACACACACACACACACACACACACACAAGCATTTATTAATCAGTAGCATTCCATATACAGACTGTAAATATCCACAGGCACCCTCCTTTGTTTAATGCAGGCAAACTGGGTTCCAGAGAAGGGATTTAATTGAACTTGAGAACAGTGCAAGGTTATTTAGCTGCAATGAGGAGTGTATGTGGGCAAGATGACTGGAGATCACTGATGCCATTATCAGGAAAAAGAAGTGGGTTTTTTTTTCCAACATTATCGGCGCAGAGACTGAGAATTTAGGGATGCAGAATAAAGGCAAGTTTAGGGGGCAAAGGAGACGGAGGTGGTGACAAGGACGACCGTGGACAAATCAGACAAACACTGAACAATATTCACAGTATTACAGAAACAGAAACCATCACACAGCATTTGGTGCATGATGTGTGTACAAATACTGAATGTGTACATTATCTTATCTATCCAGACCTTCCTTTATTTTCCCTTCAATCCACTGTTAATTTGTGAATATGCAACAAACATGCAAGTGGAGATTGTCTTTTTGTGGTATCTGTGCCACTCTCCTGTCTCTACTTCCCTTTCTCTATCGCTCACCCCACCTCTCTCCTCCTCACAGCTCTGAAGTGACTGTGTGTGTGTGTGTGTGTGTGTGTGTGTGTGTGTGTGTGTGTGTGTGTGCGTGTGCGTGTGTGTGTATGTGTGTGTATGTGTGTGTGTGTGTGTGTGCGTGCACACTATGGCAGCTGACTGTGAAGGTCACGCTGCATCACACAACTTCCTCAGGGCACAGAATAAATCAACTCCTTCTCCCTCCTTCCCCTCTGTACTGAAAGAGAAAGTGGGAGAGAGAGTGTGTGTGTCTGTGTGTGTGAAAAGGAGAGAGTGAGGGAAACAGATAGTGAGGGAGAGAGGTAAAGGGGGGGGGCTACAGAAAGGCAGAGCAGGATGGCAAGAAAGAAGAGAGAGGAGAAAAAAAAAACAAAGCCAGAGAAAATGTGATTTCCAGAGCGTGAGAGACTCTAAGAAAACTCTGAGTGACAATGATTGACGGCCAAGCTATATCTGTCCGGTATTGGCGTGCGCAGCCCTCCCCACCCACCACCCCACTCTTTCGAACGACGGCCCCCGCTTGCCGTTCGCTTCCGTCTGATGCCCAAATTAACCTTCTGGGCGAAGTGAAGGAGGCCCAAAGCAGCCTAATCAGAGGCTGATTATGGCGGCGGCGGCTGGCTAAAGGGTCAGGGTAATTGTGCCATCAGAGGCCTGATTGTTTTCAATCAGACGGGCGGCCGAGTGACAGCTGGGGGATTGGGGCCCTGATGGAGCCGCGGTGGGCCTAATCAGAGAAGAGAAGGGGAGAAAGACAGAGGGAGAGAGATCTGGCGGGGGTGGGGGGGTGGTGGGTGAGGTGGGAGGAGGAGGAGGGGAGGCTGATTGGTGCAAATGAACAGTCAAAACGGCAAGTCCCCACCCTGCACTACCGCCTCACTCCACAATCCCGGCAGTTTATTAAGCATTCACACACACACACACACGCACACGCACACTCACGTGGATGTATGGACTAGCTGTCCATCACACAGTGAGAAACAGTCCTTCCTTTTCCTACTGTCCTTCATATAAACAAACAGTACATGACATACAGATGGCAGTGTTTAGTTTGTTGTTTATCAGTCTGTGTGTTGGATGTGTATTGTGTCAGGCGCACACACATACACACAAACACAAACACACACACACACACGCACACACACACACACACACACACACTCACACACACACACGCACTTCCTGTACCTTCCATATCTCCTCCTCGCTCAGGGAGGTGAGGCGGTCGCTCTTCAGCACCTCCCTGAGGAGGCGGTAGGGCAGCTGCAGGGCCTCGTCCTGCCGGCTCTGGCTCAGCTCAGACAGATGCTCCACCAGGAAGCCCACCACAGCCTCCTCTAAGGCGGGGAGGTGGAACAGGTCGGCAACGCGGTACAGCTCCAGGTAGTTTACGCTGCTCAGCTCCTGCAGGACGAATACACATAAACATACAGACGAATGCACGTCTTCATTTACATAAGTTGAAAGGCTTCAGAGACAGCTGTCAGACCACATGATGGTAAAACACACTATGGTAACTAATGATGATGAGTTTGTCTGGCAAAGCTGGGGAACACACCTAACCCTGAATCCCCATTTAGAAAATCTGTGAAACTGTAACAGCTACTGCTCTATCTTCTCCCCAGTTTCCATCAGTTGGACCTTTGCGAAGACAAATACAATGGTTTCATTTGAAGTGTTTTTTATTCCAAGGTAAATGACCTCACTGTTAATATCATCTAAATATTCCAAATTTGCTGGGAGCTGCCTTTAGGCAAACCCTCACCCTGACACTTAGACAATATTCCACACTTAGTCTTTGATTTAATGTCACATTTATGTATGTAGGTATGTATTTTATTCAGCAGAGATGGTCATATACACTCATCCCCCATACATATATTAGATAGTATATGTACTCTATTACACAAACCAGACACACACACACACATATACACACACACATATATATATATATATATATTTATTTACACACTGTGAGCTGATTTCAGGGTCATAGTTAAATGACAAACACAGATGCCAAATGTGGTGACAGGCCGACAGAGAATAAGCATAGATACAACAAACTGATAATGTGACTAGTGGAATAAGACTGCCATCTTCTGGCTGTCCTTCAGCACAGACAGTACAAACATTCTCTTCTGCTACTGTTCACCTTACAATAATATAATACCTCAACGGATCAACCACTCAACCACTTTATTTTACAGATAAAGTACGATAAAGTGAATTGTTCTTGAATTGTCTTCAATACATATTAGAATGATGATTGTACAAATAGAAATAATCAGTCAAAAGGTTTCTTAAGAATCAATTCAGACAAAAACTTATAGAGCTATACACAGCAAGTGTAGTACTGATCAATTATTCAATATTCAATTAACTGACTTCTGCACATCAGCATCCATCACACTGGAGGTGGATGATGCTGACTGGCTGATATATCTCATTTTCAATCAGCTGGTGCAGTGTGTGTATTGGGAAATCAATGTTATTGGTCTGGCCCCTGTATTATCTACTCAAACTAAACAGCAAGTGTAACAGTCATCTGATATGACTTGTGATGAGCACACACGCATGTTAATCAGGTAAAGTGATGACCACACACGAAACTCATGACTTATTCAGGAGGATATTCGCTCCAGTCAACACAAGCAGACAGAGACGAGGCTTTTGCAACCACCAGGTGGCAGATTAGAGCAAAGTTTACCATTGTGATGTAACTGTAAGGACAATGGCAAAATACAATGCAGGAAGATGACAGTGTGGTGGCAGGGATCTGAGGATACGGTCACCAGATAAAACAGTACATGCAATTAATACCGAGTATGTGTATGTAATGAAGTGATTCTAAAACCACGGCAAAATGCTTGAGTTCCAGTCAAAACACATAAATATAGCACCTCTCTAGTCTAGTCAAGGCACTTCACACTACACTCATCCATTCACACAGACTCACACACCAGTGAACGACCAGGGGCAATTTGGAGTTCAGTATCTCGCCCAAGGACACAGACTGGAGGAGCCAGGGATCGAACCAGCGACCTTCTGATGAGTAGACGACCCGCTCTACCTCCTGAGCCGCAGTCTGTGTATAAAATGCCTTTGAGTGACCTGATTTGTCTTTATCCACAGCAGCCTCTGGCTGTATACCCAGAGGACAGAGGGCTGACTTTGCCTCCGTTCCAGCAGACCCATCTTGGTCTCTGTCTTAAAAGGCAACAGGGTGGCCTAGTTCTTGAAGAAATCTGGACTCAGGCATCTTAGCTGACAAGTTTCCACCCTGCTGAAGTGTCCTTGAGCATACCACTGAATCTGGCTCAAGGGCTTCTGTTCTGCTCTCTAAGTGACTCTGACCTGCAACTTCCCCCGTGGAGAAGGACACACTAGACCATTCACTACAGATTGCTGTAGATTCAGATCAATTAATTAAATGCAGATCAATTCATTCATTAATTTCGTATCACATGTGCTATGTTAGGCTCAGTATCTCCTGGCTCTTGCTTCATGTGTAGCGCACGGATTTAACGGTGGTATCCAACCTCTCATATGACTCTACACAAGAAAGCTAATAAGTGCATTTCTCAAAATGTGGATCTATTCCTTTATTGATGTTCCTGTTGCTCCTATCAGCACAAGTGTCATTCATTTCTTCTCATTTTCTTAAACAGAAAGTAGAAAGGGAGGATCATATACAATGCTCATTTTACACACTGCTCTCAGGTATGATCTGGGGTTTTGGAGTTTGGGTTTGTGACCAAGATTGTGCCAAAAAACTTTCACCCGTAAACATGTTTATCCAGATTTCTGTCATTATGTTGTGTTTGCACAAGTATATGTTTGACTCAAGTGACGCTCTTGTCTTTTAGTTTTACTCCTTTTCTGGTGAGAAGATGGAGAGGCCGTGTCAGTATTTTAGCCATACAAATTACGCAGCCAGTACCAATATATTCACCGTAAAGACTGGGTCCATGCTGCTCTGTTGTTTCCACAAAGGGGAACACTTATTGGTTTCTAGTGCACTTTAATAAATGTGTGAAACAAGTTGAAATATAAAGGTTATTCCACTTTAAGTTAAGTGGCCCATTTGTATCAAATGTCTTTGCTAGTCCCCGCAGACAGGATCAAACGGACCAACTGTTCCTGAGTGGAACCCACCTCTCAAAACGCACTGATATTACAGGATTTCCATTAATCTGATGGGAACCCTGCAGTGCGAAGTGGTTGTTCCTCTGATTTCCTCTTATTACGTCCCCAGCCCACACACAGGGACAGCTTCATGTGTGTGTACCTGGATGAGGTAGTGGGAGCAGAGGCTGAGGAGCTCCAGCAGCTGAAGGTGGCTGCCTGCAGACAGGACGTCCTGGATCACCGCCGGCTCCAGCAGAATCTGGGCATAGATAGAGATAAACAAGGTCAGCAGTTTCTTTTTATATTTACATTTATTGACCTTTTTTTTATTTCAGACACACTGATTTTCGAAGGATTCTAGTATTTGTTTTTTGAAAATGATTTAATTTATATTGTTGTTTATAATCATGTTATTAATTGAGAGCATATTTAATTATATGAAAAACAGCACAACATTATGAGTGTATTTTTCGCTACTATAGATCATATTAACCCTGTGCATACCTCAATCAGAACTATACCACATCAAGTTATTTGTTTTATCTAGTTAAGCCCTCTACTTCCTCCTTTTTGTCAAATATTTGTTGAAGACCTTTCATTTTCTAATGTTTTTCTCTAAAACACACAGACACAAGAATGAAGGTCATGGTGAAGGTTCATGTTTTCTGTAATTTCTTTTGATATTGAAGAGTTTTGATGACAGTAACTGAGGACGAGTGTTATATTTTTCTACCAAGTGATGAATCGGATATTTCAGACGCAAAGTTGAATAATGAGTATGATGATGCTGACTCGGAGGACAAGAGCAAAAGCGGTGGACAAAACTGAGCTGCAAAGACCATAAGACAGTGAGTGTGAATTGTGATTATGGAGCTGACTGGTTTATGTTTGGTAAGTACCTGTCACTGAGCAGTTATAGCAGCCTAAGTGTAACGCAATATGAAGTTTAGCGAAAGTTCAGTCAGGAAGACCTGTTTCCTTGAACATGCCTCCTAAGTCACAAGCACCGTTTCCTGCTTTCTCATCTTCATCCAATCACAACCTAACATGCTGACCTTTAGCCAATCACTTGTAAGCTGTCAAACTTTAAAAGCGTTCCCTCTCTCTGCTGTCATTCAGCACTGTGGAAAAAAAAAGAAAAAGATATGAGGAATATTAAGAAAAAAACCCTCATTTAAGGTTTAAATCATAATCTCTTAGGTTTAGCACCAAGCTATGTACTACGTATCCAATGTCCATGTTTGTTTCACTTTTTAGTTACAGATCATTTTAGTTTAGTATCAAAAACTGTCTATGTTCCGGTTATTTTCTTAATAAACATGTTGCAACAGAGACGGGGAAAGTGAGTGTGACATACTGCATAGCAAATCGAACACTGCTCTATCAACGTGCTTGAGTCACCATTATCATCCTCTCAGCAAAGCAACATATTCCTACAATTTTTACAGCATTGATTCTGCCAAAATGCTTCCTGTTGAGCTGAATGAACAGCAGCTGAAATTATCTGCTGAAAGCTTCCTTCTGTTTCCTCCATATTAGCCACATATGCAACGTAAAGCCCTGTAACACAGCCAAGTGATATTGCTGGGCTCTCAGGAGCAGAGCCAGGTAATATGAATTGTATGGAGGGTAGACTGTCATTTTTGATTGAGCATACTAACGGGACCACATGGAGTTAAATATTCCATTAATCAAAGGAGTAATTACCCAATCAGGCTAGACGTGCGTCATGTAACCTCTCACACAGTGGACTCACCTACTCCAAATGAAGTGTAGTTTGGTTTTAAAAGGAAGGAACAAATAATTGATAATCCATTCAGCAGGCTGCCCTACATATCCATAAAGCTGTGACTGCATCAGTAGTGAAAGTGAGAAAAATGACTTTGACTACTCATTATTTATCATCTTTGAAAATAGAAAAAGCAGCTTGTGTTTTTCATCTCAGTGGAACAGACTTGAATACAAACGTCTTCCGGTGCATGTTTGTCCACTTGTTGGTGTGAAAAACATTTCACTTGGCTTTTGTGCTGATTACATTTCCTGCATAGAAATAAACCCATCATTTGACCACTTTAGCATTCGTGTAAACAGTTCATTTGAAATCATCAGGCAATTTGTTTAGAATGATAAAATATTTTACATGGGACTACAGCCACTTAGAACAATTCCCAGCAAGCTTTGCTGACTAGTCCCCCCCCCCCCCCCCTTCTCTGCAATTAGCTTCATCTGCACATTCCCATTTTTCACAGTGTTGTTTCCTGCCAGGCATGGGCAGGCGTCCAGTTAACCACTGGCATGATCTATGGGCATCCATAAGCTTTACATATTAAGATGGAGAGCAGCAATGAGTGCATCTTTGCCCTCAAGAGACATTGGACTTGAATGAGAATTGAAGTACTCTATCTATGGTCCTATTTTAAAGGTCGCATATTGTAAAAAGTTAGATTTCCATATTGATTATAAAGCAGGTCTAGCTTCTATATTGATACTGTGAAAGTATCAAAATGTGCAATCCACAGAGGATTGCACACAGCCGGTATTCAAAAACTGTGTCTTAAAACGAGTTGCCAGGACTTCTGTAACGTTGTGGCCTTCCTGGACTCAGTGTCCAAGCTTGCAGCATGTGATTTCTCCAAGTGTGTGTTCTTGAAGTGTACTATATTTTTATTCAATCACTCAGAAAACAGTCAGAGAAGCTCAGAGCTTCTCTCTTTTGATTGGCTCATTGACGTGTTGTTACTAGAGCTCCAAAGAGAAGCCTGAGAGAAGAGATGTAAAATTACATTGAGATAATTTTTGGTTCTTAAAATCCACAAATATATCTTCTTATGGATCAAAACTTCAAATAAAACAGGAGTAGTGTAAAAAAAATATGGGAACTTTAAACACCACTGCTTATTTTATCAGATGAACATAAGCCAAAGGAAAAGTGACCAAAAACAACAAACCACACATTTTCCTTTTTTTCTTTGACTCGATCAGCATCCTGGCAGGAAGCAGCAACAACCCAAAATAATAACTGTAATAACTGTAAGTGAACGCTCCTCATGCCCTGCTCTCCTGTCCACTCCAGAGCCCCGCTACAGTGAGAGCACTTCACCCTCACACAGCAGAAGTCAGTTTTATAACACCGCGCCTGGTTCGATGTGGGAGTACAGTGAGCTCTTGTGTAAACCGACATTTATTGCGTTTGATACTTGCAAGCTTTTACCTGGAGGAGAAGACAGAATGAAAGGAGCTATTCTGCTTGTATGGCAGAATATAGATGTCTTCTACCTGGGATGTGACCCATGTAGGCTCACTCCACTCTATTTCACAATTTTAGCTGAGAAAAATAGAAGATTTATGGTCTGAGAAATTGAATGTCTGTGGGTAATATAAGCAGCAGGATTTTGTGTGTTTAATTGATTGAGATCTCCCCTGTGGTCTTGGCATGCAGTGAAAAAATTCAGTGAAGCTACTGACTGACTTCCAGTCTGACAGCATCCTGTGGCAGCATGTTTCCTCACTCACCCTGCTGGCCTATGACATGTGGCTGAAGGATTTTTAGTAGGTCATTATTTACGGTGTGGGGATAAGCATATTGCCCTCATCTCATCTGCTATCATTTCCTCTGGGCAGACAGGAGCTGGGCCAACCGAAGCAGGGCGGCTTTCAAGCCTGCTGTTGACCTACTTACACTGCCTAACCGATTTACTCTTTGCTCATTTCCACAGTGGAAATAAAATTAGGAGTAATTACAAAGTTCCTGGCCTCTCAGTACACTGCATAATCCACTGGGCTGCTTATTGGACTGGGCATTGCTGGCACTAAAAAGGTCAAGGGAGTTATCAGAAATGATCACACACTTACTCTTTGTTGATGGGGTGAGAAGGCAAGGACAGTGGCATCACTCATATGACAGTTGCTGCTTTAGGTAATAATAAAATAGGCTACTGCGCTCTTTACTTCTCCTTTCTTGAACTTATTTCTGTTTCTTATTTAGGTCCCAGAATAATGTTAAGAAGTGTGACCACAGCAGACAGAGGAGTGACCAGTTTATAGTAAAATCTGATGAAGCATCTTCACACTCCTAAAACACAGTATTCAAAGGCATGCTGCAGTGGAAGCTTATGCTGCGAGATTAAAGTGGTAATCTGCAAAATCCATGTTTTGATTTATTTTGGTGACATATTTGGAAGTGTTGAAAGGTAACTACTGCAACTAAGTACTTATTTTACTTGAGTATTTCCATTTTTTTTGCTACTTTAGACTTGGATTCAACCATATAGGCCTATATATTGCACTTTTTTACTCGTTTTACTCTTTCAGCACTTTAAGGACATACCATGAACGAAAATACAGGACAAATTGTGTCCCCCTCCATAGAGAACATAGCCTTTGCAGTCACCAGATCTCAACCCAGTTGAACCTATGAGAGATTTTGGACTTATATCTTAGACAGGGCTCTCCAACACCACCATCACAACAGTAAATGAATTATCTTATGGAAGAATGGTTGTTCATTCATTCATTCATTCATTCATTCGTTCATTCATTTGTTCATTCATTCATTCAGTGCCAGAGACTTTTAGAATCAATGCCAAGACACATTGAACCTGTTCTGGCAGCTTGTGATGGCTCAGCACTTTGCTACACTTTATATTGGTTTTTAATTTGTCACCTGTCGGTATATAAGATTAAAGTTAAGTTAAAATTTGTTCCCCCACACCCAGCAACAACATTTAAATGTCGCAGCATCCATAATAATTCAATTATGCTCAAAAAAACATCACTATCAGTGCTTGCCAGTCACTCACCAGCATGTTGTTAGCTGATTGAGTTAGCAGCTGATGTTAACTGTAAGCGCTGTTGTCTGCAAGTGTGAGGTGGATGGGCTTGGTTGGTTTGTTTGGTGGGTTTGGCTTCATTATCTGCCAGTGCTGGCAACATGCTGGTTATTAGCTTAGCCTGTCAGTTCACATTGCTAGGCTCACTTAGCTAAGCTGGTTAGCTTGCCATGTTAGTTTGCTTACCCATGTCAAAGTTCATGGTAATGTGAACCCATCACATGTGCTTGGTGATGTTAGCTTTGTGTCCTGGCAAGGGTTCTTTGTGAGGCCATGTGTTTCTAGCATGTGTTAGCCAGAGTGTTAGCTTGCTTTGGAGGACTGTTGAGAGGTGGGAGGTACGTGTGCCCTACACTAGTTATTGAGAAGGTGCCCACCTGATGACCCTGTAGACTTGCTATTACGGTACACTACACTTAGCTTCACAATGAAAATATTCTTTTGTCTTTTGTAAGACAGGTCAAAAATTCATGTGTGGAAACATTTCTCATACCAGAGAGGTTGCTAATTAGTGTCTTGGGATGTTTGACTACTGAGCAGGCCATGGCATTCAAACGTTGCTGCCTTTCAAGCCAGTGGGGCCGGCCGATGCAGTGTAACCTAAGTAGAAGAATTGAGGGTATAAGGGCTGACCAAGCAGCCAAGGACAGTTAAAATGAACATCAGGTCAGGATTAGAGAATAGTGTCACCTGATATAGGGCTCAGTGGTACTGCACGGCCTAATGACAGGTAAAAACATCATTTAACATTTGTACGGGGCCTCCATCTACATTTAAGCACATTTCACCATGTGTACTGATATATACTTTTGCTGAAAATACTTATTTTACACCCATAAGTTTCTAATTTCACTTACAGAAATAATTTTGAATGCATGACCTTTATTTATAAGAGAGTATATTTACTTTGTGGTACTGGTACTTTTACTAAAGAAAAGGATTTGAATCTTTCACCACTGCTCTGTGGTTTTGGCTCCGGTGTTGTTGAATAGTACTTCCCGGCTATCATCTCCCAATAAAACAGAGTGTGAGAGTGTAACTGTGGGAAATATTGTTTTTGGTCTGCTCAGTTGTGCTGGCTGTTTCTCATGCTCACCTGTCCAGTGTAGGCGAAGTCTAAAGCGTGCTTTAGTCCAACGCTGGTCACCCCTTGCAGAGTCACTTCGTCTGCCTCACTCTCCACCATGCACAGGCTGAACATGGCCTGATGACACATAGCCAAAACATGGAGGTTAGCTGAAGGAACACAACGCCACAGATATTCTATATAGCACTAATGGTCTTTGGTTTAAAAAAAAATGAGACCAAGCAATGACACATTTGAATTGAAAATGCCAAGTTTTCATTTGTATTGATGGTAAAATCAATCCAACTTTGTTGTTCCAGTCATTCAATGTCGATTCTGTAAGGTTGTTTATGTTAGACCGGCTTTGTATGTGTACTTGCTAAAAAAAATTAATCAAAACTTGCCAGACACAACATCCTAGAGCCCTTCTGTATTGATTTACCTGCCTTGGCCCCCGGAGGTCAGCAGAAATAAACAGCACAATCAGTACTTTCTGTTTCACTGCCTCTCTGTCTTTCTCTCCTTCTGTCACGCACATGCACACACACACACACACACACACACTCTCTCACAGTCATGCGTGTGCACATCACACATGTGAAATCAAAGCAGCGGACGCAGCGTCTGCAGTCTGACCCTGCTGTGCATGAGTCCAGCTTGCTGCTCGCTAATCAAAGCTATTGACTGGTGTCACACCATGAGGGGATGTTAGAGCCATTGATCATGGCCGACCAACAAAGCGCAGCAGTGTGGAGGGGAAGAGTGAGAGGAGGGCGATGGGTCAAATGTGACAATGGTGAAGAACACCTCCACTACTATGTCTTCTTAGTTATGAGGCGCAGCAAGGTTATGAAGGTTTAGTTTATTTTTCTGGGTTGTAATGGGACAAACAGACACCATTAATTACTTTTGAAAACTAGTTGTAGCTTATCTAGGCAATTTCTTTCCCCGCAGTTTCCTCGCCTCACTTTAATGATCTAGCTAACTTGCAATTTCGCATATCTTTTTAATCATGGTAGCAGTTTGCAGAGCAGTCACTCTACACTATCTCTACTGAGAGACTGGTGTATAACTGCATTATAAGGCTCAAAGGCCCCTCAGGCTGGCCAGTTAGCATAGCATCTCTTTCTGTCACGAAAATGACATTCATTCCTCCCAAACCTCATCTGATTCTCTCTGATTCAGAGGCACCAACCCCCTCCGATGGCAAATGTGATGTGTGAGACAAGGTCGACTTCAGGCCATGCTGAGTTTTATCCAAGGCCTGCTCATCTCTCCTCAGAGCTCAGCCTTGTTGATTCACCACTGCTCTAATTAAAAATCCACTGGTCCACTGAGCACGGGAGGTCCTGTGGCTAAACCTGGGGTGTGATGGTGGCTGAGCTTTGGTCAGAGTGTACAAGAGTGTAAAACGCATAAAGTTAGAGAGAGACATAGGCGGTAAATAAAAAGCAGAGGAGGAACTGCCTATATGTTCGCTTCTATTGCATGTTTGTGTGTGTTAGTATATGAATGGTGGTGGGTGGGTGGGGGGGTTGGTGGTTGTGAGAGGGCGCTCTGAGAGCGTCTGCAGAGCTGTTCGCCTCCAGCATGAATGCTCCTGACCTTGGTGGAGGAGCTGAGGGAGTGCTGGTGGTGATGGATGCCCCCTCTGACTTGGGATATAGATCACAGAGACACATTGAGCTGCTCACTGCAGTCCTTTCACATGATGCTGCAGTGAGAGTGCAGCGCTGCAGTTAGCCTGGCCTGACAGCAAAATTTATGTGTCTGCTTGGGGTGATCATACCAGCGAGCCTCGTGACTCGCTCACACACCCACTGAAATATTACAGTATTCAGTGAGGTTGTTTTTATGTCTGAGTAAAATATTAGAATTTCTCTTAGGGCCTGTGAATACATTTATAGGTATTTCACAGAGATAGCGATATCTTACATGGAAAACTCTTATAATGCCCAAGGCTCAGATGTTTTGGTTTTTGAAGACAAGTGCAAATACCAACGGTTTTGGACTGAAGTTGACAACTGTAGGAATGTTATGCAAATATTCTTCTTCAGATTTGACCTTTATCATGTCATGAAATAAGCAAAGTCTACAAGGAGCTAAAGTGTTTAGAAGAATTTTACTTTTGACAACTGGTATTATTGATAGTATTGTGGTATGTTTATGTTTGGTTGGATCAAAATGTTGCACGCATTAATTCAACTTCTCTGTTCTTCAGACACGGAATAATTCCAATTTTATCCAGCTAACTTCATCAGGGCATTTTGAGGCTTTTATAAAGTTATCCTGAGCAACACTGTAAAGTTGATTGGGATCCTAATGCTAATGACTTCTATGTTTGTTCTCTATACCTGTAAATTAGTTCATGTATGAGGTTCCAGATAAATTTTGAGACAGATTTGAACCATCAATGAAATCAGGCTAGCTCAGTTGTCCACATTCCAAGAACAAGGCTCAGGTATTTTTTATAGACAACCACTATATTCTTGACTGATGCTGTATTATATTATATAAAACATATAATACGCAAACCCAAAGACCTGTTTAACAGGACATCAGTGATGCAGTTGTTCTAGCACCCTATTGTTTCTTATATACTGCAAAGAAAACCAAAGTTGAACACTGAATGTTTTTTTCATGCACTCTGAGAGGTGAGTGGGATAAAACACTGTGCACATCAAATCCTCACACACTGACGTCCCCTCAGGGATCAATTTACAGTATATCAAATTATCAAATCAAGCTGTGTGAGAAGGCACAGAGGGGTGATTATGTGTTTTGAACTAGATACTGTAAAATCTGTCTTAAAAGAGCACCATCGTCATAAAGTAGTAAAAACAATAACAGAGTTCTGTGTAGTACATGTTGTACATTCAGTGTGAAATGTTTCTTTGAGACAATAATTGCTTTTGATATGAGTTCTGTCCTGACTGCAGGGCTAGAAGACAACATTTCTCTGTATGACAAAGAAAACAAGGAGAGACCTAGTGTGTGTGTGTGTGTGTGTGTGTGTGTGTGTGTGTGTGTGTGTGTATGTGTGGGTGCTCTCGCTGAGGGTGGTGTGCAATGCTGGTGTGACTGATTTGGCCACGTCTCCCTGAGCTGTCCAGACGTCTTAGTAATGTGACGGCATGGGAAGAGGCAGGTGACACATTCAGGACAAGTCCCAGGTAAACAACCCACGCTTGGTCAGGTATTTCATTACAATCACTCATGTCCACTGGGCTAGATAATGTGTTATAGTCACTACTATGTGTGCATACGAGTGTTTGTCTGAGTGTGAAAGGAAGAGGCACAGAAGGAGAGAGAAAACACAGTCGCTATTCACGACAGAAGGCACCTTCATCTCAGTAAATGAGCTAAATGAAACCCAGCAGTGGAGTCAGATGATAATGTTGTTAAGGAACGGGGAAGTGCAATGAGTTTTCTTGCTTACTGCAAGAGGCTGATCTAATAATTTTAGTGCCGGAACAACAGTGTTGCTCGGCTCAGCTGGGACTTCAAACAGCGGCATTTAAAAACAGAGGCGAAGAACAAAAGGAGGACAAAAGTAAGGAGGATGAACAAAAGGAGGAGAGGAGTGTGACTCGCCCACCCTCAACTCTCTGCAGAGAGGAAGTAAAAATAACACACACACACACAAACATTCACACAGGAGGAATAATCCCCGGGCAACTTGGACATATTTAATCTGTCTCTTGTTTTCAAGAGGGATTAATTTCTACCTCCTAATCTGCTCAGTGTCCCTAAATCAAATCTCATCGGTGCACTTTTCCCTGTGCGGCCCATCTCAGAAAATCTCCTGCCTGGCTGTCTGACAGCGTGAATCTACCTAAACCTACCTCTGCGGCTTAACTACAATCAGACTGAAGCCTCGGCAATAGACCACACGAAAGCAAACACCGGGGCTGGATCCAGGTGGGCTTGTGAAGGATGAGCTGCTGTAGCACTTTTAATTTGGACTGAAGCCGTCAGTGCTTCATATTTTGTACCATCTGCGCACATAAACCTAACCATAACAAAAAGACTTGAATTTACTTTTTAAAATTAAGTTTCTCTTAGTCGCCTTTTCTTGGTAAGAAATGAAAGAAGCCCTGAAGCAGCATTTAGACCATTGTATGTATGTGTATAACCCTCCATTAATAATCCATGCTAATGAGGTTCTTTCAGCTGGATCACCAGCAGTGAGACAGGTTTTGTGGCAGTTTTAATAATCCACCGGCCCTGAAGATGGTTACATAACATGTTATTGTCACCTCTATCACATCAGCAGTGGGCTACACTGCCTGACTGATACCTGCTTTTTATAGAGTGGCAAATATCAGCTTGATAAGAGTGCAATCCTCTATTAGTCAGCCATTGTAGATACAAAACAAAGGAGCTGTTTATGTTTGTGCGTGCTGAATTATTAACCAACATATCTTCCTGGTCAGATACAAAGGCTCATTTGCAAAAACATAAATACATTTTCAATATATGTAACATGGTTGAGGACTCACCCTGAAGTAATCGCTGCATGCTGCCAGGACAGCTTTGTGGGCGTGGAACTTCTGCTCACCGGCCACTAGGGTGACGTCACACAGCAGGCCGTCCTTCCTCTGCTGGTTGAGAGCGGAGAGGACCAAGTCCTGGTGGGACTTTGACTGGCAGAGCCTCTGTCCTGTCAGCATCTCCCTACTGCTACACACACATACACACATGGAGGACGTGTAATTGAAGTGGAGTTGGATTTGTAGATGAGACAAGGCTGTATTATAATGTTAATCACACACTAATAAGAATAGCCAATCTACGACTTGTACTAGTACTCCCATGACTAATCTCACTGCTACTAGTATTGCTATAACACTCCTGCTGCTGTTATAACTCCAACTGCAATCTAACACAGACTGAGGATTGGACATTTCCAAATTACACTGTGATTGCAGTTGCAGTGAACGTGGACATTCAAGAATTCTTTCACTTTTTTGACAGCTAGATTGTTTTGACAGCACAATGGGAAGACACTATATTTTTAGCCATGCTATTGGCACAGCTCTATTGACGGCATCTTTGGTTGGCTGGTTCACCACTTTGGCCCAGACTGAAATTACCTCAGCAACTATTGGATGAATTGCAATGAAATAACCATGGTGTCTGTAGCAACACCAGTAGGTAAAAGTTCACTTATCAAATTTATTCCAGACATTCATGGTACCGAGGGGATCAGTTCTAAGGACATTGGTCCTCATTTGCCTTTTCATCTGGCACCACCATGGGGCTGATATTTTTTGGTTTTGATCTTGATAACTGATGGACGGATTGTCATGAAATCTGCTACAGACATTCATGTACCCCAAAGATGAATTATAATCACTTTGGTGATACCTTAACTGTCATCTAGTGGCATCATCAGGTCTACTTTTTAATTCGTCCAAATACCTGCAAAATTAATACCTACCAGTCCTAATTAACAAAAGTTAGCCTAAAAACATGCATAATAACATAATAAGCATATCTGCTAAACATTAGCATGTTAGCTTTGTCACTGTGAGCATGTTTCCATGCTAGCGTTAGCATTTAGCTCAAAGCTCCACTGTGCCTAAGTACACACAGGACTGCTAGCTGTATACTTAGTCTTGTTAACACTTTAGCTGTAACATTTTTAAGAAAAAGCAATGATTTTGAAAATGACAAAAAAGACCAAAAAAGTGAGAGTGTAATCTAGAAATACATTCAATATATTTCATGTTCATAACTGTTTTCCCTGTACTAACAGTCTGTGAAAGTTGTACATGGTGCTAGCATCACATGGGGAGAACAGTAGGTGGTAAAATTTTCTGTTTCTATGTACAAGAAGTAGAACTAAAAAAAAAGGAAATTATTATTATTATTTTTCTTTCTTTTTCATATTTGAAATTGCATCAAGAATGAAATGAAATGCAGTGTAGACCAGTGACACTTTACTAATCACACAAAAGGCTTTGCTATGAATGACATTTCCATTATGCCCCTGCACTTACAAAGAATACTTTCTGTCCGTCAGTTTGTGTTTCACAGTGAGATTCTTTACAGCGGCTGAGACAAATACACAGACTACAGAACCTGTCTGACTGACTGATGGGCTGACTGACTTACTGACTGACTGTATGCTGTGGACCCATGTAGCAGCAAATGCACCCTATTTTCCAACCCATCCGCAGTCCCTCTCTGCTTGTACCCATCCATCAGCAGCACGCCGCCCTGTCCGTCCGAATCCATCTCTGTCCACTTACAGTCCCAGCCGTCACTCTAAATGCAGCTGTCTGCCAGGAGGCTTGCTCTGTCACCTTCATGGTGATGGGGTGTAAGACAGAGGAAATAATGTGTGTGTGTTGGTGTGTGTGCTTGTGTGTGTGTGTGTGTGTGTGTGTGTGTGTGTGTGTGTGGGCCTGTGTGTGTGTGTGTGTGTGTGTGTGTGTGCGCTATGGGCCAGCAGTAGGATGAATGATGAGTCAGGCTGTTTGTTTGATAGTTGGACTCTGCTGAAGGGAGAGCCATGGGAGAAAAGGACAAAATTGCCTGCTGGATGAGATGGAGGGGAAAAGGACAGAGACAGAGTGGAGGAGGGATGGAAGCCCATTATGCCCTTGATGATGAGGATGAAGATGATGAATATATGAAAATATAAAGATGGAAATATTATCTTGATCAGTTTGAAGCTGAAGACTATGATGAGCTGTACATCAGTGATGTAGTCATTCATTTTCATAAAACTGGTTGATTCACAAGGGGCAGTTTTTTGGTCAAAATTGAAGCAGCAGAGACTGACATATCCTGATTTTATGTCACGAGGATGAGTCGAAGGAATACACTGGAGCCTACATTTCCCATAATGCAACTAATAGCATCTTTTGCCCATGTCTTTCAGACTTCATGTCACCTGTTTGTACAACAAGCAACCAGTGTCTAAACTCAGACCAAGATGACATCATTGTGTGCTAGTTTTCTCAAACTTGACAAAGGTCCTCAAGAGCCACAGAAAATACAGTATTATGTAACTATTTTCATGGGAGGGATAGTACTCCCTGTGACTAGTTAGGTGACCTTGACATGTAAAAGTTCAGCTTTGTAATCACTATGTTAGATGAGCATCTTTCAGTAGTGTACACTATTGTCAGCGACGGTGTCCTACCAGTGTGGGCAGGACACCAAAGTCAGAAATTTCTAAAATCCTGCACATAGCGACTCACAAAACGTATTGCTCCATTTGTGTATTATAACCTCTTGTATTATAAAGACAAAATGGCTGAAGCTCTTGTCCATCGAAAATCACCACCACCTGCTCCCGGCAAGAAACCACGTTCAGAGGCCGAGAAAACTTACAAACAACCCCTTTAATTAGATAAAAGATGGATTCTATTCTATTGATAGCCAGACCGATTTTAAATCAGTCTGGCAATATTCTACATTTTTCTTATTGTTAACAAAACCCAAGTGAATACCAAAACCAACCATAAATAGAATCGATTTGACTAACAAGTATTGACTGTGTAGCCAAAGCCTGATATTCCTCTGTGCGATAGAACTCCACTGTTGTCAAAAAACAACTTAAAACACAGAAATGAGCCACGCAGTTGCACTTGTGACGTGTTCCTTCATCGGAAAGGATAGTGGATAGTGTAGCTTATTTAGAGTTAGCCACATATGCCATCCTGCTGCTGTAAATACTCACCAACACATCAAATCCACAGCTGAAGATAATCCCCAACAAATACACAATTTACTCTTGTCTGAGTAAAGTTTGTTTTAGGAAATAATTCAACCTTAAAAAATGACAGTAATTATTTGTGACCCATTTTTAAAGGTTTGTGTTGGTAGGAAGTATGTTCAGCTGAAATGAATGAGCTTGAGAATGAGGGCCACAGTCAAGATGTTCTGACAATTTTTGAGAAAATACATTGTTGTTGAAAACAAAAATATAGAATATAGAACCTTGTCCTTTAGATAGGTTTACCCTTTTCTAACCTTCACATCCAAACAAAAATATTGGTCTGTTTATAGAGAAAGCTAGCGCGCCTCCACACTCGAACACCTGTATTGAACACTGTATTGATCTTACATGGATCTTCCTCAGTTTAAAATGAAGAATAGTGCACTCAGTCCCAGAAGCAAGTGGCTGTTCATCTATATTTGCTGAAATAGTATATTGTCGTGCGCGTAAGGATTTTTTCTGTTTGTGCCATGAGCCTCAAGCACCTATGCTGTTATTTCTGACTATTCTTATGGCTGCTCTTTCAAGGCCTTTTCATGTAAAGCGCAGGCACTGTGACAGCCACAGGCAGCCAGACTTCAGAGAAGAAAATAACCAGCTCAGCACTTCTCAAAACAAGCTGGGAGTCCAAATTACACCAAGTCCTTCTGGTGTAGCTACAACCTTGACATAATGTGCTACACACCTGAATCTGATATCCCTCAGTCTCCTGCGAGAAAATACCCAGCAGCACTAGAGGGAAACAGAGGTCGGCACAGACGCACTGAAATCCAAGCTGCTCAGGATACTCTGATTGAAACACTACTCACTCAATGTACAGTAAGCCACCCCAGGTCCACTCATGTGGCTATTTTATAGAAGGGAGCTTATGTATGTATGAGGATCGCCTTGAGTGGAGGCAGAGCTGAGTGTACTACTGGCTGCTCTTGAGTGTAGTCCGCAGCAGGATCTAGGTATTGATCCATTCATGAGTGACCTTCAGACGCATGGCCACAAGCAACTGCAACTGATTGATGAGGCAGAGAAGGTGCTTATCCTGTAGTCGTGAGTCCAACCCCAGCACAGGCCAACAAATGCTACGCACATTTCATACCTTTATCTAAATAAGCCTTTGATGGTGTGGTTCTAAGAATGAAGGAATAATAAAGGAAATGTACTCAAAACATATTTGAAAACCACATCAGGGATGCAAATTATGACTAATAGTCCCTCTCTGGAGTTAAAACACACACACACACACACACACACACACACACACACACACACACACACACACACAGACCTAGAAATATTTATAGATACATATAACTTCTATTTGAGATACATCGGGTTCTCATCATTTTTCCTCAGAAAAGATTAAACACAGACTATCCGGAAGGTGGATATATTTAGGATCTGATAATCACAACAAGTGGGCCATTGTTCCCTGCAAACCACTGTAATCTCCTGACTGAAAACAACCACAGAGGTAAATGTTGTCTTTTACGCACAAGAGACAATTAGGATTTACGCACGAACAGCGCGCGGGGGACCGAACTGGGGAAGAAAGAGGAAGGTTTGGGTTGCCAGATAAGCAGACACCATTAGTGCATTAACTGTCACGGTCCAAAAGCTCCCAGCTGTCAAAAGGTCTCCTAGCAACAGGCCAGCGCCTCGGTCCACAAACTATGGGGACGGAGAACAGAATAACCTTCCCTCGTACGAGCAGAATAATCCTGTTGCATTCATCACGGAGCGCGCTCCGACGATCCACACCAAATTCCTTTTAGAGCACATTTCGGCTTTGCAGGAATTTACTGTATTCAGCTCCCTCTTATCTTAATGTGCCACAGGCTTACGCACCTCATATGAATGTGTTATGAGTCAGTCCCGTCCCCTTTGGCGTCTCCTCCGTTACAAATGTCATTTGATGTCCGAGGTTGGTCTCTTCTGCATCCGCGGCGAGAGAAAGGAAGAGCGCAGCGGCGAGCAGATGCGCTCACTTCTCACGGACACTTTATTGCTTACACTGTAGCACCTAAATTGTTACATTATAACCCCGCCTCTCTACGGCGGTCACATGAATAATATGGACACAGAGGGGATACAGCGCCTCCAGGTGGATAATTGGAAATTGCAACTTCTGTGAAAGTCTGTATGATTACTACATAGAGTAAGACAGGCGCCTATAGGGACACAAGGGGTCCTCTTAGGATTTCCAGGGGGTGCACAACATGAGGAATAGTCTGCCTTCTTAATTACTTACCCTGTGGACAGTTTTATACTCAACTGTGTTATTATCATAGCCTACATGTACATTAGGGTTTTTATATTTTTCTGGATACTTCAGTACTCTATCAATAAGATTAATCTGTGACTAATAGTATGTAATTTCATAAAATTTACTGAATATTCTGTGGTATTTCTTAGATATTCCCTAAAGGCACTGCTGTGTTTTAGTCCTTTAGAATAATTTGATAAATACCGCTGAATGAAAGTCACACCATCTAGCGGTATGTAGGAAAACTACACCTGGATCCTCGCTCACTTATCTCTTCATCTTTCCACGAAAAAGCAATAGCACCTCCTCTTGATATGGATGTAAAAAAGTTTAACCAAAAAAAGCTAATATTGTCTAAATGAACATTCAAATTCCCTTTCTTAAGTAAACCTGGAAAACAGTCTAATGCCACATATTTTAGATAGAGAAATTAAATCCATAGCTCTGCTTTTTACCGTCGGACTGGGATTGTCCCATCATTGATCTGCCAGCTGCACACATGCTGCGTTCAAGTGCTCCCCGTCAATTCTTACGTTCAGGGCATCCTACTGTTGAATTCAACTGTTTTTAGTCTATCAAGTGACAAACTTGACTTAGAACTGGCTATCATCTGTACAGTGGCTATAGTTTATACTAGGTAGATGAAACTTGAAAATATTCAGTTCGATTAGAACATTTGCATATTTGCAAATAGCCTACGCTTTCTATATGTGATATCCTCTAATTATTGGTTTAATAATTTAATGCAACACACTTATATTTAGGTCTGTCTCTCTGTTGTTGGCAAATAGTTTCTATGCCGAAAATACACAGGAGAAAAGAGCGATGAAAACACATATTATTTCAACATTAATCTGTTTACATCGGTTCATATGCGTTTGTGATGAAATTGTCACATTTCCAACTGCACGTGAAGGCAGCTTCAGTTCAGAGCAGCCAGACAAGAAAAGACAGAGGGACCGTGCTGGAGCTTATCGCAGGAAACACACTACCAAATTCCCCACAGATTTGTTCGGACGAGTGTCCATGTAGTCAGCTGTTATATGAACTCCTGGGCAGTTGAGGGTAAGTGTTTGTGGATGGTTTTTTTTTTACCCTTCATAGTTTTCTAACTTTGTTGTTGCCACCGAAGTTGTTTCGGGCCCCCGTCCCATGGCAGCGACCGAGGCAGGGATGTTTACTGTACTCTCTCCCGGCAGTTGGTGTCCAATTTACGGGAAAACGACTTTCCTGCTCGCGGTAAACTGACATATTCTTAAAATGAATTACTTTTATTGATATATAAGGAATAAAGTTGTGAAATTAAGTTTTCAGTTATTGTTTTACTAACCTGCACATGTCTGCTTGTTAAACTAAAGTGTTGTTGGTTGGTACGTGTCAAATTTTTGCTTCGCTAAATTTAGTCTTTTTAATCATTGCTGCCGTGCTAACCGAAAAGTTTTTGCTACTAGCCAAGCACAATGTGCTTACCCTGCTTACCCTAGTAGTAGTCTGCACTATGAAGATTGTTGAAGGTGGTTACTTTACATATAAACAGGGAAATACTAAGTGAACTCTTACCACCAATGATATCAGCATGTAATCATCAGCAACTATATAAACAACTTATCTAGTCATTATTATAAGACCATATCTTTATGTAAATAACTTCAAATACTACTTGATATAATACACATGTACACGTGTCAGTAAACAGAATATAACCAGAACTGACTCAAATTAATTCTATTTGGACCCCTACACAAAGCTAAACCTACAGATGCTTTTGTATTTACTGGGAAAGTATTACACCCTGTGAGGCTTTAAGATTCTTAGTTGAATATACAAGTGAGTATGTGAAGCTGTGACACTTTTATGTGAAGCCTAATGTGCATCAACAAGCTGAGACTCATTCTACTGAATCAGCCTGGATCTCTAGCATTCCCCACCCCATGTAAATGCATGCCCTTTAAGTTTGCACGAGGATTGAATGGATTTTGGTCTCTGAATTCCACCTGCCTGATGCGTCTCTAAACAGCACTTCCCAAACTGGAGCCCGGGGACTTCAAGGAACCTGTAGAGGTGAACAGAAAAAAATGAGTAGTTAAATTTCATTCTTTAGGTGATAGTGCAATTAGAGGCTGCATGGTAGACTGTTTTGATGATAGGGCTACAGTCTGTCTCCTCTCTGCAATTCTGTGGTAAATGCAGTAATAACCAGCTACAAAAATCTTCTCAGATGGGGTTCCTGAAGACACATTTTCATGAAATGCAGGTTGTGGTCTAAAACAAACCTCTTTGTCCTTGTTTTGCTGAAAGTTTAAATTCAGTTCAGTAAAATTACTTTCATTTCAGGGATGTGGGATTCCTATCTGTGACCCAAAGGCACATGCTGACCAACCAGGGGGCTGATGGGAAAGCTTTACCTGCTTCAACGCCCACGGGCTCCACTGAGATGTCCCCAGGAGGAGTGAAATGTGGATGACAGCGTGAGCTGGGGAATTCAACGTTTGGGCCAAGATATCCTCACACTGAGCCAAAAAGAAATCTGTTCGAGTTTACACAAAAAAACATACACTCACATACTCGCTCCCAATCAGCCATCACCATGCTGATGCCAGGACCACTGTGGGTGTGTCTGGCACTGATATGGGTTGGAAGCTGCAGTTCCCACAGCCTGTTTACCTGTGAGCCGATTAAGGTGCATCGGTGCTTGGGGATGTCCTACAACATGACCTTCTTTCCCAACATGATGGAGCACTATGATCAGGATATTGCAACCAGTAATATGGAGGTGAGTACTCATAACATTACATATATCAGTTTGTTGATATACCAATATTTGACTTGTTGGGCATTAGCTAATCAATCTTGTTGACTGCCACTAAAATTAGTTTTTTCCTAAAATCAGATTCATCAGACAGTCTGTATAATATGCTGTGACATTTGATCTTTAATGCACATTTTTTTTATTGTTCAGTTAAGATTTATCTTTCAGTTCTTAATTTAAAGTCCCAATTTATTACGGATTTAATCCTGCCTTTTAATTTTGGTATTGGGTGGGCCAGTCAATACAAACCCATGTTGTGGGTGTGAACAGAATTGGCCAAAAACAAAACATTGTTCAGACCCACAGAACTTTATCCTAAACTCCAGGGGATATCAGCTCCAAGAACATAAGTCAGACTGAATTTGGGTGAAATGTTGAACACATTGATACAGAATATATCTGTGACATTTGGAACAGGTGGTATTCACAACCTTGAATCTCTTAAGGGGGAACTTTACATTAAGGGATTTAACAGCTGCTGACCCATGTTAAAGAATCTCATTAGTCTGGGTTTCCATTATGAGTTGTAATTATTATCAGCCTTTGATTAAGGAAAAAAAAGCTTCCTCTGCTTGTAAATAAAAATTATAATTCAACTCACATTTAAAGATAATGAATATCATCTCAAAATGATTGCCATTATTACTACTATCATTTCAGCAGCATTCATGGCTCCAGTCCATAAATGTCAGTGTCTGCCAGCACTCAGAAGTGCATATTGATTGAACTGTAATTACCATTTTGTAATGGTCATCAACAGGCAGACACAAATTACCAGCCACAGTTTGTCCACAAATCAAGCCTGATTGTTATAGAGCACTATCTAGTGAATAAACAGTTGAAATTGTATTGTTGTGTGCATGATAACCATGAATCTGTATGCCTGGTTTGAATTCTCAGCTCTCATACATAATGGATTTTAAAAACATTGCTAGATTGGAATTAAGAGGGGAATTACTGTACGGAAAAGGGAATGTCTTGACATAAAGTTTCCTTAAACAGGAAGAATAGATTAAGAAAGAATGACGTTATTTGTGGCAGCAACCTACTGTACAAGGCAGGAGTTACAGAGGAGGGGTTACAGTAGGCAGCTGTCATGGGAAACCCACAGTAAAGTTAAACACTGTTTCCACAAATATGTCCAAAAAAGATTTATTTAAATGAAAAAAATGTGCACTAAAGCTGCAGTATCATTGTAATTGCTATTATCTTACACAAAAATCGAGGAGAATTCAAAATTGTGTTTTGTTTTCATGTTAATCATCATTTCTCCGTGTAAAAGTTGTGCCTAATGCAACTTAGTCAAATATTAGTAGTGTTTGAGTTGTCTGTCACAAAACACATTCTCTGTGTTGTCTTATTCCTAATACCTAATACTTAGCTTTATGATGGCTACCAACATGTTTTTATCCAATACGTCTGTAGACCCAGTGTTGCCTTGTGTCTCTCCTCAGAAGTGAACTGTGTCTCAGTCGTAGTTACATCCTGTGTCTTAGCATTCCTCAAGGCCAGGGTTTGGGTTACACATGTTTGGTGTTAGAGCACTGAGCATGAACAGTGATCTGTTGAAGGAATCTTTTGTGTGGCATCTGGCAAAGGTATAGGCTTCTTATTTCACAGTCACCATGCCACGGGCAACTTCATCGACTTTGTTGTGAGAGGCCTTTGATTTCTGGAGGAAGGGGAGGGACACACCCAGTCCTACACAAAGCTGCATACCACAATGAGTATTCTCTCTGTTAATCACTCACTCATTTCCCCCCTGTACACAAGCTTACCTCCACAGTCCTGTCTCTCAGGTGACGGGCTTACACTCTATGGCCTACATTCAGCATTACATATTACACATAGCTCTCTCTCTCTCTCTGAAAGTGTGCAGTGATTTATCACAAAGCCCAGATGCTGTAATCAAGCAGGCTTGTGCTTCGTACTGGGCTCAGTCCAGCCTATCAGTAGGATTTTCCGGAGGAGGGTTAACCTTTTCCGCCCTTGATCCCAGATTCCACTGCTGTTTGCCAGCTTTTAAATCAGAAAAGTTTGAAGTGTTAGAATACAAAGAGAACAGAAAGGCTAATTGACGTAAGAGACAGGGCACACTTGAGGCTCTTAAAAAATCTGAGCTAGAGTTTTAAAAGTGAGACTTTAGCCATTTTTTTGAATCAGTTAATCCTTGAAGTACTTTGCTATGAAATTCTCTGCAGAGGATTTTCCCTTTAAGACCAAATCAACTCGACTTGTACTGCTGGCCCTGGTTGAAGCTTTCTGAAACGAGGGCAGTTTTTACAGTAACTCTGCTGTAAAGCAAATAAAGGTCAGATTGTTGAGCAATGGGGAGCTCACTGACAAGGAGTCCAGGACCTCCACAGGAGAGAAACAAGGACACTTACTGTCAGAGGGGGCAAGCCCAGGGCCCAGAGACATGGGCCTACTGCCAGACTGGATTTCAGGGGAAAAAAAGAGAGGAAACATTGAATAGTGGACTGTGTGGACTAGAGTGTATGTGTGTGTTTTGTGTCCAAATATTGGCAGCATAGACTGACATGAGTCTGTCTGCAGATGAAGGTGTGATGATGGTTGATGAGGTCCAAACCATGAGTCCCCACAACTCTAAAATGTCCACATGATTTAAGCAGTGTGAACACAGAATCCTGGCTGATATAGCTGGTTAACAGGCAATAATAATAGAGAAACCTCTGCTAGTCTACACAGTGTACAGTTACTTGAAATCCAAGGTTACAGAAACAACAGCACAGACATGATTTGGACTTGTTTAACTGGAATCAAGTCTTCCGGGTAAGCTGTGTATCCCACTGATAATCCACACACCCCGCAGACACACTAATACTGTGGCTCCTCAGCAGCCTAACCTATCAACAGCTGTGTGCATTCCAGCCTTCCTGGCCTGTTGTGTGTTTCCCAACGTCCATACACTCATTTCCTGCCACCTACACTGCACCCCCTTCTCCTTCCCCTCTCACAAGCTCCTGACCACTGTGTTGAAACGGAAGAACATGGTTCCCAGCCAGTGAATGGGCTCCTTTGTGTGGCGCTATAGAGCAATGCAGCTCAACAAAATGAAGTTAATACTTTATGTAGAGCAGTGGTTCCCAATGTTTTTGACTTTTAACTCCTTAAAATAAAGCAACGTTAACTTGACAAATCATCACCAGTTTATATGTCTATTGACCAGGGACCGTGTCAACCAAAGTATGATTCATTTTTTTTTCTGTTTTAACCTTTTTATGTCACAAAGATTGTGATGTGTGATATGCTTCTTTTTGAAAAGTGAAAAGTGTTCAAACTCACAAACTTTAAATATATTGAACAAGTTAATGTATTTTCAGATTAACCTCAGATGTGGATCATAAGCTCTCATTTTCAGTGTTACATAACTTTTCTCTGGATCCCCAGCCATTCATGCCCCTGGCAAACCTGCGCTGCTCTCCAGACGTCCACCACTTCCTTTGCCAAGCCTTTATCCCAGCATGCAGTGAGGAGGATAAGGTGATCCGTCCGTGCCGAGAGCAGTGTGAGACTGTTCTGTCCGACTGCGAAGAGAATATTCGAATCTTTGGCATCACCTGGCCCCCTGAGCTACAGTGTGACAAGTAAGCCTCAATTACACACAATCCACAAGAGCAAAACTAATCATCCCTGATCAATTCATTATCCTGTTACTGTTTTTATCCTCTAGATTGGACCCATGTAGCTCCCCTGATGGTTCAGTGCTTCCTGCAACCACGCCAGCGATCTCCTCCTCAGCAAAGAGGGACCTGGGCTTCTGGTGCCCTCTGCAGTTAAAGACCAAGCCTGGCCATGGATCATCATTCCTGGGCGCCCAGGATTGCGCTCCGCCTTGCTCCAACATGTACTTCAAACCCCATGACATTGACTTTGCCAAGAGCTTCATTGGTGTGTGCTCTATCATCTGCCTGGGCGCCACACTCTTCACTTTCCTCACTTTCCTCATCGATGTCAAACGTTTCCGCTACCCTGAGCGCCCCATCATCTTCTACGCCGTCTGTTACAGCTTTGTCTCGCTCATATATTTCATCGGGTTCCTGCTGGGGAACAATGCAGCCTGTACCAAGGCGACACATCCTGCAGGTGTTGATACAGTCGTGCTCGGCTCTCAAAGCAAAGGGTGCACTTTGCTTTTCATGCTCCTCTACTTCTTCTCCATCGCCGGTATTGTCTGGTGGGTCATACTCACCATCACCTGGTTCTTGGCAGCTGGACCCAAATGGAGCTGTGAGGCGATAGAGAAGAAAGCGGTAAGCTTTTTAAGAGTATATGGTCATGTGTTAGTAGCAAATACCAAGAAAATACAGAGAGGAAGTGTAGAAATAAAAATATAAAATGAGCAAAAACAGGCTATTAACAACCAGGAGGATGGTGCACACTCCAAAACATTGTTCTTTGTTCTCCGTCTGCAGGTGTGGTTCCACTCTGCTGCTTGGGGGATCCCGGGGACGCTCACTGTCATGCTGCTTGCTCTGAACAAGGTTGAAGGGGACAACATCAGTGGGGTTTGTTTCGTGGGACTCTATGACCTGGACGCCCTGCGCTACTTTGTTCTGGCTCCGCTGTGTGTGGGCGTCATAGTCGGCCTCTTCCTCATCCTGGCAGGCATCGTTTCTCTCAACCATGTCCGGCAGGTCATTCAACACGACGAGCGTAACCAGGAGAAGCTGAAGAAATTCATGATCCGCATCGGTGTGTTCAGCTGCCTCTACCTGGTCCCGCTGGTCACCTTGTTAGCCTGCTACACCTACGAACAGAGCCACCGCAGCACCTGGGAGAATACCTGGATCAACGACCGCTGTCAGGAGTACAGCATCCCCTGTTCCTACAAGGTAGACAGTCAAAGACAGATTAGAAGAGGCTTTCCAACTCACTACATTCGTTTCCTTGGTTGATGCGATTGATTGAACATCTGTGGTTTGTTATGGACTAGATGAGAGCAGAAGGCACTTGTGCTGGTATGTGAAAAACAAGGGCAAAGTCAAAGCACGTTGTAAACTTGCAAAAACTGATCAAGGATGAAAAGACCGTATAAATAAGGTTGGATACTAAAAAATGAAACTACAATCAGTAGTTGAAAAATGTTCTGTCTGTGTTTTGTCAATAATATTAACACACTTACCTTTGTTGAAAGGTCACTGGACCCTGGTGAACCCAAACATATCCATTACCAAAAAGCTAAGAGCGCAGTTTCCCACACACTCTTAATTACTTTAAAAATAAACTCACATTCCAGTGTGGCCAATCCCTGAATGGGCTGCTACATGTGTTGAAAGTTTTATGTCCAATGTGAAATTTGAAGTAACTAAATATAAATATTTAGGCAGATGTTTTAAGAAAGGCCTGACGGTCAATGTCACTTTGCATGGGATTTAACTAACAGAGCTAAAACAGACCAAGTACATAAAACTCACAGCAGGGGAACTAACACAAAAATGACAGTATATTGCATTTCTGTATAATTTGATAAATAAAAATGGCTGTTCATTTAGAAATCCAAAAACATAAAATGGACAGTGTAAAAAATTTCAAATGTTAAATGTCAGTCTCTGAGCCGAAAAGTTCAGAAAGCTTGGTTTTGTCTGAAGTAAAGAAAATTGAATTTGTTAATTTACACACTTGCTTAAAATCACAAGGATTTTGTTTCCATCTGAGTTTGTCTCTTTGTTTCAGACAACGGAGCACGACCGTCCTGACCTCTCTCTGTTTTTGGTGAAATACTTGATGACACTGGTGGTTGGAATATCGGCAGTGTTTTGGGTCAGCAGCAAGAAAACATGCTCTGAGTGGGCTTACTTCTTCAACAGGACCCGCAAGAGAGAGTAAGACCCCTTCAAATCCATGTTTCCATGAGATATAAATATGTAGTTCCACTGAAAATTTCATGTTCTGTAATCGACAGTCCCATCAGCGAGAGCCGCCGGGTGCTCCAGGAGTCCTGTGAGTTCTTCCTCAAGCACAACAGCCGCGTCCAGCACAAGAAAAAGCACTACAAGCCCAGCTCCCACAAGCTGAAGGTCATCTCCAAGTCCATGGGCACGAGCACAGGCGCTGCTCCCACCAATCCCTCCACAGCAGCCAATACCAACAGTCAAGGAACCTCTGCAGTGGGCAATCACGAGCCCCATGTGCAAGGTTCTCTGTCCGAGACCTCAGCCAGGGAGCACATGGACAGGGGCACCTCCAGCCGAAGCTCCAGGAGGGGGGAGAGGGACAGAGAGAGGGAGCGGGAGGGGGGAGAGAGACGCAGCAAAGGTGGAAGCTCCAGTAAGGTCAGCAGCCGTTCAGAGAGCATGCACAGGGTCCCAGATGGCAGGTAAGTGAGACAGATCTGAGATAACTGTGATAGAACTGTTGAAAGTTTTACCTTTTCTGTACTTTTATGTTTCTTAGAAACACAGACGTAACACTTTTACTATTTTTAGTATTTTTTTTCCTTACATGATAGATATTTCTGTTGCATCTCAGCTCTGTTTAGGTTGTTTGTTCATCTTTATGGTGAAAATGTGAACTGAAGCTACATCTGTATAAGCAATAACCACCAATAACCTCGAATGTGTCCTGGCCGGTTTAGGATGACCCCGAGGAGCGAGCTGTCAGAGGCCAGGCAGGTTCCCAGTGGACAGCAGCATCCAGCTTTAAACCTATCACACAGCAGCAGCTTCATCCAAGACTCCACCCACCAGCTGGTGCACCAGGTGCATGAGGAGAGCAAGGACACAAAGGACAGCAGCTGCTGAGACATCTGACCCTGAAGTTTATCTGTTGTTCCATCCATCCATCCATCCATCCATCCATCCATCCATCCATCCATCCATCCATCCATCCATCTATCCACCCATCCATCCATGATACCACTGAGAAAACAGTCACTTGATGATGGTTGATGTAACCATTTATTTGTCTTGTCATACATCATGTAAGATCCATACATCAGATTATGATTGTATTGGTTGCTTTATGGTCAGTGAATGTCCGTTGCCAACAAAATGTAACAAACCTTGAGTATTTCAAATGTGATATGTTGGACCAGAATCTGAGTGTAAGTGTAAAGGCGTTAGATGATTTAGTTTGGGTGACAGCTTTGTTTTTCAGCTTTACTGAACTTTTAGCCGTACACCTGAATGTTGCAGAGCAGTGCAGCTCTATCCCAACTATACAACTGCCAGTTAAATTTTATAGCATGCATAAAGTCTGCTGTTGTGTAGATTGGTAATTCAGAGGTATTAAATGCATACTAGTGAACAAAAGCAATATTAATGTAAATATTCTGTTTTTTAGAAAGTCTTTCACTGGACGAGTCGCTACACTGAGAGTTGTGTTAGAAAGGTCATGATATTGCCAAACATTCAACATCTTCCTGTGTTTTTTGAATGTCTTATTGTTCTTGCTGGAAAGATGGTTTGTCTTAAAACCTCATTTTGTAATACACACTGTGCTACTTTTTTTCTCCTTTGAAAAAAGGCATACTCTTAAACTTGATATAGTTGATTTTTTTAGTTTTCTTAAAAGATGTGCTTTTATTTTGTGTTTTTTTTACTTGTTTCTGTTGTGTAAACACTGATTCTGCAGAGGTTGGTCCCTGTAAGGATTTTCAAACATGCGTCCTGTGACTTTGGATAAAGTATAGCTTTATAGTTTTCTAAAAGAACGTGCCTTCCTTTGAGTAGCTCCTCATCTTCAAAGAACCTACAGATGTTCTGCATGTGTGATGTGTCTACCTGTGTTCTTGTTGCAGGGGTAAATTCTTATGATCTTCAAGCAAATTGAGGAAATAAATCAAACAGGTTTTGCACTATTTGACATTAGAGGCACAAACCACTAATTATTAAGTATGAATAGTCATGAAGAAATAAAAAAAACAGGATTTGGGGATTGTTCAGGGCTTATTTATAACAAGGGCCACGGGCCATATATCTGTCCAAGAATTTCTAGAAGAATTTCTGTGGATTATTTGAACATCTGTCATGCTGTACTGTCTTTTAAGGGACTGATTCTTCCCTCAAGTTTCTTTACCTTTTATATTTGGGAGTCACGTGACAATACCAGTAACACTAATTTAAAGGGATTCATTGTCAGTCTATTTCTACTGTATATTCTCAGTCTGGCCTGTGGACAGGGGTCTTTGCTCATGTTGTACCAAGACTTACTGTCGCCTATGAAATGCTCTCTACAGTTCTGTGAGCTGTTTTTACTATTTTTATGTAGCCTGTCTTTTCAGTCAAGTTTTTATATCCGTACAATTTCATTTTGATAAAATACTGAATAATAAAAGATTGAATTTTTGTTTTTGTCTTTGTCAATAATTAATAGAATTTAGTAAAGATTTTACTTTATCAACACTAACAAATAAAAAACAGTAACAGAACAGTATTAACTTTTCTTTGCACACGGGCCTACACTGGTGTATGAATGTCACAGGGATGTTATGGGTTGTTTTTTCTGTTTTTTTTTTTTTCCTGAGTAGCAACTTCACTGGCTCCTTCCCTCTCGTCCTGCCCTCCTCTGGACTGAAAGTGGCTGGAGTTGGAGTCAAACTGTCTCAGATCTCTGACGGAGCTCACAGTGCTCCGCTGTCTGTTGGAAGATGTCTCCCCTCGTTGCCCGCCTGCTGCTTCTTGTCTGCCTGGCTTTACCTCTGTATGGCGTGGAAAAGGTGAGAAATAGAGGATACCGAAAGGATCCTGACGCTGACAAGGTAAGAGAGAGCAGATAAGATATAACCATGCAGCCGCTATCATCATGTCCAAAAGTTGTGGCAGTCCACAGGAGATTTATGCTTTGTGACTTTTCATAACGATAAATTTAAAAACAAAAACAAAAAAAACCCGGATTACATCAAAGTATTCTTCTTCTTAAACGACTGAATTGCCATTTAGCCGCGTTGTTGTATTTTCAATGTATCTCCATTAACATCCATGTGGCACTTGGCATGTTTTGTCCTTTAAACTCATCATGGGATTAACTTTTTCTCTTGCCACGCACTGCTGTTTGCCAGAAATATATTTAAACGACTAAATCCCCCCCAAAAGAAAAAAAAGTAACATGCTGATTCAGCCACATGATCCACTTCAATGAGTGCGGTCACCACTTGGGCAAAATGGCCTTCAAAATTACCTGGTAGATGAGAAATGCTGTTACATAGCTTTTGTATGGTCAGCTGGTTCTCTATTATTCCAGGTCTGGCTGCTCTCCAGCGGGTTGAATGGACAGGGGGAAAAAAATCCCAAACAGGAAGTTGGGGTCTGGCTCACTGTCTGTCTGCCTTTCTTTGTTATCTGTCTGCCTGGTTGACAAATTTAAAAAGATTCATGCATATTTTTGATGGTGGGTGAAAGTTGTGATTGATATTATAAGGCTGATAAATGTATTATCTTTTTATTATCTGCAATTATATTTTTTAATATTCTCAAAAATACCTAAAATTCACTGGTTCTCACCACCCCTAATCTTAGACTATTTTTGGTCACAATTACATAACCCTCTACACTGTAGGTGGGGAGTGGAGGAACAGAGTGGACACACATTCTCTCTTTAATCTCTTGGGAATCAAATGAAAGTGAAACTTGTGTTTATTTTGCTGGGACTCTGTGGACCCCCCCCTAACAACCCCCACCACACAGACTCCTAAAAGTCTACCCACCCCACACTGAGAACCACTGAGCACAAGCAGTTGCTCTTCATTATCCCCCAAAGTCATATTCTGCAGTTGGGGACCACAGTGGAAGGGTATAATGAATAGCATCTTATGTTACCATCTGTATCTAGTGCACTGGAAATGATGCAGAAAAGCCCAACTGCACTAGGCACTCTGGAGAAGGAAGATCTTCTTATTTGAACAACATGGTAATCAGAAAATCCTGCTTTGATTCCTCTTGAGATCCTCTGAATGTAAAAACTCTCGAAGCCAAGCATTATATCCACGCTCTGCATGCTCGAGGAGCGCCTCGGTCCTCGCCTCAGTTTTGACTAATGCATGAAATACTACTGATTCCTCAGCACTTTGGGGCAAATACAGCTTTTATGCTTCAGTTACAGTAATGGACTGTGTGCTACTAATATTCAGCAGGGCTGGATTGTAATTCATGCAGGCAGGCGTCACCACTATAGAAACGGCGGACTGGAAGCTAATATAAAAGTCATCTGTGTGGCTAAGTGGACAGAGGTTCCATTCAGCAGTCTGCTTTCAAAGGTCTCCAAAAATCCAAACCTTATTAAAACAGAGTCATTTCCCTGTTGAATATCAACCAAGCGGACTTCATGGAGTATGTGCGACATTTCCACATTTTCCCACCTATTAGCCAAGAGGCTTGGACGTTTAGTCCCTTTTCTTTAAGGATAAATTCCAGTACTATTACAGCACTTGCATACCAATACCACAACCTACTGGGGTAATCACAGACTTCTCAGTTTCCTATAGAGATGATGTCAGACCTTACATCTTCAGGTTGCTCCAGCAAAGCCACTTGATGGATAAAACAGACTCTCAAACATCTGTTCCACAGCAGCTGATTTTAAAATACTGTAATTCTCTCCACATTTAGCCAAAACTTCAGATTCACATGCTTTGAAATAGATTTTTCTGCTTTACCCCAGAGACTCAAGACTCAGGACAAGATTTTGAGACTGGAGTAAAAGCTCTTTGTTCTCTCTTGCCTCTGGACTTTTTTTTTTTGCCTTAATGCCTTTTGGCCATGTGCCCCCTATAACTGCTCCACAGCTGCATGCTGAGCAAGAAGGGCAGCGATGACCAAACAAAAACCCAGACCCAAATGCTTTTGGCATCAGTGTTTGCTTAAGGGCTTACGTGTCAGTTTACGTCTGTCCTGACTAAACAAATGAGTTTATGACGCTCACAAATCACCACCAAAAATTAAAAACCCAAGTCCAACTAAAAAAAGCTTTAACAGTTAACCTACGCGCTGCCGTCCGTTGGTCAAATTGTTTCTTTGAAAAACACATTACACGACGCTATTTGGATCTTCATTGTGTTTTTCTCTGTATGTGGTAGGTTTTTGGCAAGCTCCCCTGTCTCTGTGTGTGTGTCTGTGTGTATTTGAGTCAGCTTGAGTAAGATGCAGCATCTGTTTAAACATAGCAAGAGATTCTGGAGGACAATGAATCACACCGAGAGACGTGTGGCCAGACATCTACCAATTTAGGCTGTCACCAAGGCTTCAGTTCCTCATTAACACACGATCTGTCTCTCACTTGCTTCATGGCTTCATGGTTGCTGGTTCAATTGCTTTGCCTGGGGTTGGATCACATCTGTTTTTAAACTCATTTCAGCCTGATGGCAGTGTGTTTGTTTATATGACTTGTAAATGAGGTATAATCTGGCTTCTTGTGTGTGATGGTTGGATGGATGGCAGCGTTTAGGTGCCTGCGGAGCATGCAGCCCCAACAGGGATTTAACCCCGAGGAAGAAAAAAGAAAATCTGAAACAAGAAGTGTGATAGCAATAGGCTGATGTTGTTTTATCAACTTTACCTCTACTTCTTCTCCTCCTTGTTTTTACAGTTTGGCAGCTGCATGCAGGGGCCATCCGGCACCCCTGGCAGAGACGGTAACCCTGGGGCCAATGGCATTCCGGGGACGCCGGGCATCCCTGGCCGTGACGGGCTCAAAGGTGAGAAAGGCGAGTGCATCAGCGAGATCTTCGAGGAGCCCTGGAGGCCTAACTACAAGCAGTGCGCCTGGAACTCTCTGAATTATGGGATCGACCTGGGGAAAGTAGCTGTGAGTATTTTGCCGCAGAGAGTGACATGTTTCTGAGGAATGTGGGTGGAGGTGTGGGTGTTATACAGCCTACACGATGCATATCAGTGGAACAGTTACTTTATGCTGGTGTTGCAGGACTGTACGTTCACCAAGCTGCGCTCAGACAGCGCCCTCAGAGTCCTCTTCAGTGGTTCCCTCAGACTGAAGTGTAAGAACGCATGCTGCCAGAGGTGGTACTTCACCTTCAACGGAGCAGAGTGTACAGGACCCCTCCCCATTGAGTCAATCATCTACTTAGACCAGGGAAGCCCAGAGCTCAACTCAACCATCAACATCCACAGAACATCCTCAGGTATGACCCGAGTCAGAGGCTTTGTTGTGCAATCAAGAAACTTGCTGCTTTACTTATTATTTTGTGTTTATTATTAAAATTGTTATAGTTTAAAGCAATAGGTCAACGTTTTGGCAGATATGCTTTTGCTTTCTTGGTGAGAGTCAGATGAGAAGCTCAATACCACACCTATCTGTACGGTTAGTAAGTTGCTAGAGCCAGCTGCGGAGCTAGGGTACAGGGATAACGACTGACGTGTTCAGACAGCATTCATTGTATTGGACCCCGAATATTAACATGAAAAGTGAAAGCACTAGTTGTGTCAAGGATGAAAATGAGAGCTGAGAAAGAAGTTCAAACCGTGGCTTTTTCTCACCTCTGCACAGCTGAACCAATCAGAGTGTAAAGTGGGCGTGAGTGTTGAATCTTCGGTTTTGTAAAGTAACAGAAATGGTTGGACATATTCATGTCTATCGTGGAAAAGGGGTACGGGGAGGAGGTTTCCGGAGCTGTTTGACCATACAACAAGCACTTCTCTGGAAGCATTCTGACACCTTTGATATGTAACTAGCTTAGCATAAAGACTGGGACCAGTGGGAAACAGCTAGCCTGGCTCTGTGCACAGGTAGCAGAATCTACCTACCAACACCTCTAAAGCTCACTAAATACATTATACCATGATTATATGTGATTAATACAAAAACCAAAGTGCAAAAACTACAAGTTTTGTTTTATTTGGTGGTGGGGAAGGGGCTGGGGTTAGTAACTTCCTGAAGTCTTCACAGGTCACTGTCAGGATGTTACTGCTCTTGGTTTTAGTTATCTTTGTTTCCTGCAGGTACACACCAGCTTTTTATTTATGTGTTTTGTCTTGTTTTTATCAACTGTTGCTAGTTTTGTCAAGCTAAATATTCCGTTTCCCCTCTTTGTGCTATGCTAAGTGGCTGCTGACTGTAGCTGTATATTTACCAGCTATAATTAGAAGTAGTACCAATCTTCTCATCTAACTCTTGGCAAGAGAGCAAATAAATATTTTTATTGAAGTGACAGACTGTTTCTTTAAGTGGTTATTTAACTGCTTTGGATCCTGGGAAGCAACAATTTTCAAACTTTAAAGCAAACTTACACTCCTCCAATTAGACTTTGAAAAGTTCACCACTGTGTCAGAAAACAAAACAATTAACAAATTTCCATCTGTGGAGCTGGTCTGGGTGTTCCCTGAAGTTTATTTGCACCGTCTTGTCTGTTGTTTTCTCCTCAGTTGAAGGCCTGTGTGAGGGCGTGAAAGCAGGGCTGGTGGATGTGGCCGTGTGGGTGGGGACGTGCGCCGACTATCCCAGAGGTGACGCGTCTACAGGCTGGAATTCAGTATCCAGGATTATCATTGAGGAACTGCCTAAATAAAATAAAAAAAAAACAGTCGTGCTGGTATAAAAGTATGTTATCTGGCCCTCCAAAATGATCAGGTATGGTTTTTGCTGAGGCACCGCAGCATCACTGATGGTAACTTGAATGTTTTTTTTGTTTTGTTAAAATACTATACTAGATGTCAGGCCTGTAAACAAGAATACTGTGCCATTCTGTCGCCCAGAAATAAACATTGTACTGTAGCTTTTCTGCTTGTGGGTGCTGTAGAGTTCAGTGACCAAATAACAGACTTTGTGACAAGACATTGACGATATTTAAAGTATGTACTCATGTGACCTGTTTATATTCATTATTACTTTTAATAAAACAATCTTTTTTTTTAAGAATTTAACTCAATGATGCGTCAATTTATAATCACTGCAATGTATTAGAGGCTCTAACATCATGTAGTAAATTTAATTTAGCCACAGTCATATATTTATTATATTTACATATGTGAAACATAAAACAATGAGACAATAAAGATAAAGCATAACTTGGATTTTATAACAAAATGTTATAAAGCAATGCAGTCACAATCTGTTGCAAGAAAACAAAGATAATGTCAACCTAGAATGCATTTTTGAAGACATGTTGGTGCATTTAGACAAAACACCATCTCCATTTTTTCTGTTCACATACAGAAATAATTTAAGAGACAAACTAATATTACATACACATGCAACTAGAAACCTGAGGAGATCTCTATTTGCTGTTCATAATCAGCTTTTAACATTTCAGCTTGTGTCCCTTTCTGCCGCAAGAAAACAAAATGTAAACATACTACACTACTGTATGATGAAATATTTCACTTATCTCTCTTCCCTGATACAAGCCCAAAAAACAGACACAGACATCAGTTTAACACAACAGCATTGCATCCACTGGGGTGAACAGTCATGGTGAGAGTTTCGGATGAATCAGAGACAGATGATACCTCGTCATCACATTCCAGGATCTGTCTTGAAAGGAAGAAAATCCACTGTTGATTCTGTTACTCAGTTTGGCAACTTTCTCATTCATTTTCAGTGCAGATGAAAGCTTTTCACATCTCACATCAGCACATCTACATGTACTGTGGGAGTTCACTTTCAGTCTGCTTTCCTCTTTGTGTGTGTGAACTCAGGAGTCTTTGCAGCTCTGTGCTCTTCTTCTAAGCCTCATTTATTTTGTCCCAGAAGGAAGCGAGACACATTCTCATACACTAAAAAGGTGATGCAGCAGGCAGGAGTGACACGTATCAAATTGGGGAATATGCCTTTGTAGAAACCGGCGGCGCCTTCGTTCCTGCAGAGAAAGTGACAGAATAATGACCCTGAATCAAATTGGACACAACAGCCAAATTTAGAGACTGATACTAGGATGGCATGTTCAGTCATTTGTGAGAAGATTGCTATCATACCTCCATGTCCGTCTTATGACATCAATAACTCCATTGTATCTATTGTGCTGGTCTTGCAGGCGAGCTCGCACCACCTGATACGGGTATGTTGTGGCCACAGCAAATATTTTGGATAATGCCGCCATTGTGATATATTCCAATGCATTCTGTTTACAAAGACATACAAATGGAGAGAGAGTGAGGGAAGAAGAAATGAGCAGAGTAGAGTGGGAAAACTGATGCGTCATGTTTTCAACTGGTAGTCATAAACTGCGGGCTCAGTCTTACTAATCTGAAAAGTTACAAGCCGTAAGCTTGAGTTTTATTTCACGCTGAGCATGTTTCCAGTCAGTCTGTGGCTCCTGAGGTTAATGACTCACCAGCTTTGCATCGGAAGGCACTTTCTTGTACTTGCTGTAGTCTCTCTTGAGCTCCTCGTAGGCCATGAACTGCAGCGCTCCATGCGACGTGCCAAACAGACCGGGAACATAACCCTTTGAATTGTACACACTCTGTAAGTCAGTCACTGAAAAAACCCACAGCATATATTATATATAAATAGAAAAAAACCCTCCACTATGTCTGTAGCTCTATTTCTATTTAAATATATCTTCTGTCAGGTTGACACTGAGTAATCTGGTCACAGTTGTTCTGCCAGGCTAATAAAATTCCAACAGTCCTGAAGGAGCTGAAATGCAGTTAGAAATTCCTTTAGCAGAGATTAGTGCTCTACTACAACCAGAGGGTCGCAATGCCCTCTAGTGGTGAACCAATTACTCCAACACAAAACTTCATTACAGTCCAGCAAGACTTAGGGCAGTCTGGGCTGCAAATTTAGTTATAGTAATGACTTATTACCACTTTTCCTCTTGTGACACTCCACAAAAAAACTTATCTTACTGTTTTCATTAGCTGTCTCCAACTAAGATGAGTATTTCTTGTGTTTCTACAATACATAAAAGGCCAAAAATACACTGTCGTCTTACCTTGTATAGTCCAGGCACTCCTTCATGGCGGTAGATCTTGACCAGAGCATCCACCATCCCATTGTACTGTTTCCTGGTCGGGTCAGCATTGTACTGCAGCACCAACCGGGTCTTTGTCACCCAGATCGGGTTGGTCAGGGTGAGTGTTAGGACACCTGGGTAAAGAATAGTAGGGGATTGTTAGAGTGAAGCTTATAACATGTGAAAGACATTTTAAAGTACATTCAGCAGCCACTTTATTAGATACACATGACTGTTAACAAATACAATCATCTACTTCCAACAGTTAATGAGCTGTGTGGCTGCAAATTAAAATCGAAGTTCTGCAGACAGGATCAGATGGCTCAGTTACTCTAAAACCAAACAGAAAAGAGACCTGATTTAAGTTAATTGTAAAAATACAATTAACAAAATGTAAATACAAATACTTTAATATTCTCTTGACCAGAACTCAAGATAAGGTCATTTTGTATCAGTGTTATAGCATCTTTTTGCTTAGATGCAATTAAAGCAGCTACGAAAAACTTTCTCACTACCTTCAACACTTTTTGCTGGGACACTATGAGAAGGCTAATTTTCAACTCCTGGCTTAATCTAATTAAAAGTAAACGCATCCATGTGACCCTGTAGGGCTAAAATGAAGAGAGGGGCGATATACTAATTTGTATCTGCCTCCTGTCGGCCGAGGCCCGCCCAGAGCAGTATTATCTAGCTTTCTGCTGTTGACTGTGAGCTGATTGTGTGAGAATGTCAGCAGTGTTGGGATAAATGTAGTACGAACCTGCTTCAGCTGCAGACACCAGGTGTTCTGTGGCACTCAGTTCAGTTTGACGACCTTCCTTTGTGTACCCTTTGATTGCATTGTAGCTGCAAGGGAAGATTTGAGTCATAATGTAATGAAAGAAATTGGGAACTAAGACATGTCAGCGTTACAGAACATTTTAAATGTCAAAACAATTAACGAGAAATCTCGCAATACAGACATGATCGGACAGGCTTATTGCTTACGTACAAAAAGAAGTAGAGACCCCATGACGCTCCGGCACCCCAAATATTGGGTGTCACTCCTTGATACAGTCCTCTCAGTCCCTCCTGCTGCCAGATACTTTTCATACAGTGCAGTATGCCATTGTACTTCGGTCGTAATTCTAAGCCATCACTCACTGCAATACACAGACATTTAAGACCCTTGTTGAATCATATTTACATGCAGTATATTATTACTTGTGTCAAATAATACATTATTTAGAACAGTCACGTCACTGAAGCATACTGTATATTGTAGTGTTTAATGGTGGCCTCAGAGATATGACACTAGTGTGCTGCTTGGATGATCTATCTGCTCAAAACTTAACACCTGAAGAGTTTGTAAAATGAGCAGCACGGTGCCTTTGCAAATGAATCCTACATATCAGATTTCTAACCACAGTTCTGCATACATTTACTTCCATTTAAGGGAAAGAGATACAGCTCCTCACTGGCAGGCAACTGTGGGATTGCAGATTACTCAAATTACATTATTACAATAGACAATAACCAATACATTAAATATTATTTAATACTGTACCTGCAAATCTGATTTTGACCAGGTCCAGTGGGTGAAGCGCCAGTGTTGACACCACTCCCCCACTGAGTCCTGCGACCAGGTTTTCAATCTTCACATGGCCTAAGACCTGCTGGACATGAGCGACTACCGAGACAGCAGACACGGGTTTGCTGGGCAGTCCTGTCTCTGTTACGTTAACGGTGCCGTGATTGGGAGCGGAGCCCATGTTTATGTGTAAATAACTGAGCTAGCTGCTGTCAGCTAGCTGTGTTTACAACGCGACGTAAAGCTAAAATCTTACACTCACACGATAACTCATTGACAATGCTGCAAAAAGAAAATACGGTAGACAGTCGGTACTAACTCCCTGAAACGTCCTCATGCTTACTGCATGTCAGCAACTGAACCACGTTTTTGACATGCGGTAGCAGCCCATGACTAAAGTAAGATTACCCAAAATGTCAAGCTTCGGTACCTGAGCTCGACCTTGCTGATAGTGTTGAGTAAAAGTTAAGATACCACAATCAGCGATTCCGGCCACAACCTTCAAAATAAAACAACGCTCGCACATAAAATTAAGAAAGTATGTACTTTGAAAACCAAATGGCTTTATTTCCGCCTTCCTCGTGCTAAATGTTGACAACAGTTTCTTGACTTAAACGGGAGGACTGAACATCCCACAATGCAACGCGGTGTGACTGAAGCTCTTCCTCATCCACACATGGCTGGATTAACCAGTGCTTGCTAATATTTTTGTTGTTTAAATTAACTCAACTGCTTTTCAAAGCGTGTTTGTACTTTACTCAGCTACCAAATGAAAGTTAAACTCCTCTCGAGGAACCCGGATGACTATGTCCGGGAAACAAAGCTAGATATTCAGCGTGGTAAGTGATAAACTTTAAACTCGGAAAGGCTAAACATAGTTTGCTAGCAGGATGTTAGCTACTCTTCTCATCAAACAACAGCTGAAACACACATACATACACAATCTAATAAATAATGCCACTCAGAATTTATTGAACTTATTGAATTTAAGTCGCGTAATTATCTCTGTAGGAACTTTTGTTGTCTTGGATAAGAATAGGAACATAGTAAATAGCACACATTTCAAGATAGGCTGCAACATTAATACCCATTACAGGTTACTGAATGAAAACTGTAAATTAGCCTACAGCATGTGTGCCCCGAAGTAATATAAGACATAAGCGTTAGTTACATGTATGAATTGCTACAAAGAAATATCGCCACAATCAAAATAAAGTGTATTCACATAAACGCAAACATCGGATATATAACTATTTCAAAACTGTGTGGAAATTAACATGTATTGATGAGTGCAATTTTATAAAAAAAAAAAAAAAATGTTGTTGTCATCAATGCAAGTGAAATGTTCTGTCAACTCATTACCAAATGGCTACTCTCTTTTTAGTCCCTAGAAACTATGACCCAACTCTGCATCCGTTTGAGGTGAGCAGAGAGTACACCCGGGCTCTAAATGCCACTAAGCTGGAGAGGGTGTTTGCCAAGCCTTTCCTGGCCTCACTGGATGGACACAGGGATGGTGTAAACTGCATGGCCAAGCACACCAAGAGCCTATCCACCTTGTTTTCCGGTTCATGTGATGGAGAGGTAACCATCTGATGAAGTTTACTTTTTTTTTTTCTTCAGATAATTTGATTTGTTGTGATTTGAAGTGTTACATTGTACACACACCATTGACAGGATGTTTAATGTGATCCTCAGGTGAAAGTGTGGGATCTGACCAAACACGAATGTGTCCGCACGCTCCAAGCACATGAAGGGTTTGTTCGGGGAATGGTTGTCCGCTATTGTGGAACTTCTTTTTTTACGGTGACTGCTGCCCTTCAGAGAAAAGTTTTCAGAATTACATTTTTTCAAGCTGGTTTCTTATAAAGCTTTTATTTTACACCCTGGCATGCTCTCTGTGACAGGTTGGTGATGACAAAACAATCAAGCAGTGGAAAATGGAGGCACCAGGTTACGGAGAGGAAGAAGAGCCACTCAACACTATTCTAGGCAAGGTATGAGCAGTGGGCATCTGATTATCAAGGACAATTATGGTTACATCATCATACATCAGTGAAGTTACATTATGACTATCTTAAAAATCCTTGTTCCTTGTAGACTGTGTTCACAGGACTGGACCATCATCAGAAGGAGGGTGTGTTTGCAACATGTGGCCAGCAGGTGGACATCTGGGACGAGCAGAGGAGTAGCCCAGTCCGTTCTTTCACCTGGGGCGTAGACAGCTTCAGCTCTGTCCGCTTCAACCCTGTGGAGGTAAGACACCATGTATCCACCTTACTCAGACAGGTCTCACACTGCCACAGAATAAAGGACAGATTTCTCCACGTTCAAACTTTCCCCAATGTGTTCACTGTCAGACTCATTCAAAGCTGCTGATACCTACAAACGGTTTTGGTGTCTTTCCACAGACTGAACTTCTCGCAAGCTGTGCCTCTGACAGAAGTATAGTGCTGTATGACATGAGAGAATCTGCACCACTCAAAAAGGTAGGGGTCCATCATTCAGTTGATGCAGGTGTGTACTCCTCTCACTCCCCTTCTCTTCACAAGGATATGACATGATGTGTATCTACTGTATGTTTTCATTTTCTTGTTAGGTTATCATGACAATGAGGAGCAACACATTATGCTGGAACCCTATGGAAGCATATTACTTCACATGCTCAAATGAGGACTACAAGTGAGTTTAAGAAGGAACTCATTTGATTTATTTCCATTCGAACATTGTTATTGGAACTATATAAGAGCCGGTATGAACTGTCACTAAAAGGGCTAATTTTTGTGTCTCGTTAGCCTCTACACATACGACATGAGGCATCTGGACCGGCCAATCACAGTGCACATGGACCATGTCTCTGCAGTACTGGACCTTGACTACTCTCCCACTGGCAAAGAGTTTGTATCTGCCAGTTTTGACAAGACCATCCGCATCTTCCCCAAGGACGGCGGCCACAGCAGGTCAGTAACAGCAGGCAAAAATGACCATCCTAGTCACTGGTCACAGGTCTAAATAACAAAATGATTATATCATATCTTATTGTGCACTTTGGCTAATTGTCACCCCGTCATGGCTTATTGGGCCTCTTGAATGGAATTGAGCCATTGTTAATGTTATTAGTAACACCTGTGCTTTTCCTATTATGACCACTCAGAATGTGTGCTGTCTGTTGTTCTGATAATTGTAGCATGTTGGCGGCAGAGCTAATGCGATGTGCTTGTTTTGACTGACCTTCTCAACCCAAAACACACAGCCATTGTTTGGTTGCTATGTGACGTAATTGTACATGGAGTATTGTTTGTACACTTGTCAAGCTCCAGAACAAATAGCCACATTTGTGTTACTGTAGTGTTGTCGGACAGCCTGACAGCATGGGTAGGTCAGGGCTTAGAATGCTACATAAATAGCAAGTGATGTAGGAACTCGACTGGAAGCAGAATTATGGTATTTTTTTAGCCAATATAATCTATAGACATTTTTCGCAGCAGATGTTTTGACTGCGTCATGGCAGGTAAAGCACAGGTGTTGCTAATAACTGTACCGATAGCTAACGATGGCCCCAATTAGTCTCATCAGTGAGTGGACAATACCATGACCCCAGTACTAGCTCAGCTAAATTGAATGCAGTCGTTAAATGTTATTAAATACACCTGGGCCGTACTTGCACCATAGTAAAGGTCTATTTGGAAAGAAAACACACAGGAACAAACCTTAAATAAATAAAACTTGTAACTGAACAAGAAATCTGTCACATGAAAATACAGTACACCTATGTTTTAGTGTTCCCTAGTAATAGTCAGTTTTATAACCATGATCGTGATTGTCCCTGAACCTTAACCATGTGTTTATTACTGTAACCATGACGACGGAGGTCCTCAAACTATAACAAAGTAGTCATGTAGAAGACAGCTGTATGTTTCCTGTTTCCAACCAACAGTCAGCGTTGGTTGTGTTAACTGTTACTGCAGTTGTTCCCGAACCTTCACAAAGTATTTTTAACCCAAACTTTCCCTAAATCTAACCAAGTATTTTTTTGTGCCTCAACCTAACTTTGTTACGGTTTTAGAAAGCACTGAAATACGATGCTGTCCTGACGACTGGGGCATCAGGTCAAGAAACATTTGTACGTGTTCTTCTAGAAGACATGGACAAACAACTTATGTTGTCATTTAATTCAGAGGATTTGTTGGTTTTGGCTGGCCTGAGTAAACAATGACATAAGTTTTATTTTTAAGCAATTCAGTGCCTTAATTTCCACAATCTAACTTTATGATGAGTGCTATAGTATCAGTATGGGAATTGCAAAAGCATTTATTTCCTTATTTCCTTTGTTTTTCTTTTTTCTTTTTTGAAACTCAGGGAAGTCTACCACACCAAACGCATGCAGCATGTCATCTGCATTAAGTGGTCAGCAGACAACAAGTACATCCTGAGCGGCTCCGACGAAATGAACATCCGACTGTGGAAAGCCAACGCAGCTGAGAAACTAGGAGTGGTGAGTCCCGCTCGTCTTCTCAATATCACTCCTGCTTTCATGATTTCTTACTAAAGGCAACTTGCTTCTTCTTGCCTGCTTCTTGATAATTCCTCATCATAATGTCTGCGATCAATCAGTAGCTGTATTTTCCTCTGCTGTCAGACATACTGTATACTGTATCTCTCTCCAGTGTATTACCTGATCTTGTTTTATGAGTTAGCTGCATTTTTCGACACAGCCGTGGCCCCGTGCCCATCTCAGCAGGGTAAGAGTGGGTGACAATGCCAGGAGCTACGGCACTGCTGTTGCCAAATGCCCTGATAGATGCTGACTTAGGGTAGAATCACTCTCAATAAGTACAATGTACCAATTGGCACAGTAGCTCTTGTGGCAGGTGGAAGTCCAAAAAACTCAAAAGCATGTGCAGTTGTTCGACAAACCACTAACAAAAGATTCAGATGAAAGACTGCTTCTTTTTCCAGACACATCTCCACAGACATTTAATATCTTTGTTAGTGAGTGCCCAGTGTATTGTATCAGATGATATAGGCTGTGTTAGCAGAACTGATGGCTTTAATGTTATATTATGCTCAACTGTCAAATAATGCTCCAGTTAAATGCTGGGAAGTGTTCCAGTGCCCCAAATCCCAGTTATGGCTCAGTAATAAAGATCAGTGGCATCTTGTGTGCCATCTCCAGCAGCCATCTTTCATTCCTAATCGGATTCACTCTTGCTTATTCTCTTAATGCAGCCTCAGAGTGGAAAATTGGCCCGCTTTTGGCACTTGTTTTACTGTCACTGTGTAAGAGAAGATTTATTCGCAAGCTTTGCACTTAAAGAGATCAGACAAGGGCTGCTCCTATCAGCAGTTTAAATCGGCCAATCACTTAAAGCGGGCTACTCTGAACATAATGAAGCATTAACAATCAAGTTGTTCTGGGAGGGTCTTTAATTATCATGAAATGCTGAAATGCTGAATCAAGGCTTTGGTTGTGTCTGAAGGCATCACACTGAACTGATGGGGACTTCTCTGTCAGCTGATGCACACCACTCATTTTTGTGTGAAAACTTTGCACACAGTGGCCTTTGACTCCAGCGTAAATTAGACCAACACATTGAATCAGTCAGTTCCTGTTTATTTTCAGTTGGTTAAATGTAATTTCATCTGTTCTGGAAAAAATTGACTCAAAACCCATTTTATTTAAGGTTGAAAAGCCAACTGAACCTTTTTGAAACATTTGGATTAATTGACATTAACGTGCTGTACTATATATATTCTTAACAGATATATTAAGAATACATGAATAAGTTCATGTGTTTACAGTGTGATAAAATTGATTATGTAGCAAGGATTGTTTTATTATACATTTTTTTTTTGGTTTTCTCTTCGTTATGGTAACATTTTCAGTTGATTACTGACACCAGAGAACATGGTGACATTGCTAAAACATAAGCCAGAGAGGACATCACCCAGTCTACACAGGCTGTGTAGTGACAGCAGTGCAGCAACAACAGTTTAGTTCTCCATCAGTGTCTAGGATAGGATGCATTCAGTCACAGTTCTACTGTGTTGTCACCCACAATTTGAGCCCAGTACCCAGTCACTGTAGTTACATATGGAAGAATTTAATAAGATAGACTTGAAGTCTGTAAAAAATACCTTAGGTTATGCTTACGTGTGTCAAGCATAGTGAAATGGATGCCATTGCACAGCCTGTGTTTACAGGTGCATTGATTCGAACAGAAGAGGATCAGTTCCATCAAACGTGTGAGATGAACGAGTAGAATCAAGCGTAACAAATGCATCCTGTGTGGCCAGAGTGTGAGACAGACTATCCTACAGCTTTTACACAAACCTGTAAAGAGGAAAACATGAACGGTAAATTATAACCCAAACTTTGTAACCATAATCGTAATCATCACTTGCCATAGTTGTGCGCAGACACCTCTAAGAGATTATTACTAACATTTCAGGTGCTTTCACTTTTGGTTTTACCTTTTTAAATGAAGTGATTTAAGCAATCTAAGAAAACTGTTGGCTTGTTTACAGCCTGTTTTATCCTTTGCTAGTGGGAAAAAGATCCATGGCATAATTGTGACATACAGAGCAAGCATTTTTAAGTACATGTACAATAAAAGTGACAGTGATGCCTCCTCTTGATGAATGCTGCCCTGGTGGCTGTACTTCACCTCACAGCCTCGCCCTGCAGTCCGTCAAGTATGCTTCACCTGCAGTTAACGCAGATGACCTGCTCATGCTGCGATTGTTGTTTTGTTTTTTTAATCCTGACCTGCACTGTTGAAGGGACATGTTGGTTTTGTTGTTGCTTTGCAGGTACTGCTGGCACCTTGTTGTAGCCCAGTCAGCTTTTGGATAGAAAAGATTACAAAGTAGATTCACCTCTTCACTTTCAACAATGAAATTCTAGCAAAGTTCTCACGGTCTCCCAGTTCAGCTGCTTTCTAAATGCTTCAGCAGCTTTTTTTTTCGTCACGATGTTGCATTTTCTAACACATGGAGTTCATGGATTCTGTAGGCTTCACTAAACAAAACAAAATCAAAGTGAAGGATGTTCCTCTGCTCTGCCATATCCATCTTGTTGAGATTATACAAACACTTTGTTTAGCAGGCTAACCATGTGGGTATCCAGGGGAATTAGTTTTGTCGAACAGGATCAGCATCTAACAGATCTTCTCCAACAAATTGAATCTGAAACAAATCATTGCTTTTAATTAGAATAAAAGCCTTCGAGGAGGGCGGCCTCAGCCAAAACGAGTCTGAGTAGCTGCTGGTTTTTATGAGAGACGGAGAGGGAGGGATGTTGTTGAGCTGGTGTCTTCACTTTTTAACGGACATTGATTCAGTTTTGAATGAGGACATTGTCAAGCTGAAGTTACTGCTTACTGCACTGGCCAACATTTTATGATGTGAAACACCATACAGCAGCTGTCAGTATTTAACAAAACACCAGCTGAGCTGAAAGCAAACCACATCTTTTTAAACTTGTATGTTTAAGTAGCAAAAGTAAAATGATATAATTTGATGAATCTTGTCGTCAGCAACAAACTCCAGATTTACAATTGTCTACTGGAAATACTCATCATTACTGAAATCAAGACATTTAAGAAAACACCTCTTAACACTTATCTCACCAAGATGCTATAAGTGATATAATTCCCACTCGTGCTACAACTTTCCAAGTTAAATGCCTGTGATGAGGTCACTGAGTCATCTTCAACAGGTCAGAGTCAGCAACGGTCATCTTCTCTGGCCTGTTCTGATCTTCAGTAGAAGCCTGTTCATGGTTGGCCTTTTATTCAAATGTCTAAAACAATGTGTATCCCTGAAAACAACCGCTCAGGTCGTGTCATTTATGTTCTCAGAAACAACATTTTTGTAAATACACAATTGCTTTTGCTACCACTCTCATATCTGACTGGAAAATATGAAGCTACAGCCAGCAGTCTGTTAGCTTAGCACAACGACTGGAAACTATGGGAAGCCGTTAGCCTGGCTCTGTCCAGAAGTAATAAAAATCTGCCTGCTGGCACTTCTTAAATTCACTAATGTGTTATATCTTGTTTGTTTAATCTGTACAAAATCAAAGTGTAAAAACAACAAGTTTGCAGCATTATGCAGGTTGTGTGCCAGACTATTTCTTGGCCAGTTGCAGTATCTACACTGTAGCCAGTGTGCGTCTCCTCAAAAATGTAACTACACGTTAGGGATGTGGAGACCACATGTACTGTGTTTGGTCAGCTCGGCACTTAAAAGCTTGTGACTTTGATATGGACAACATTGTTACCAGCAGTCATTGATTTCTTTTCACTAAGTAATTGACAAAACCATCTCGCCCACAAGGTCTGTTGAGCTTTTGTTTACATCATGTGATCAGCTGGAATTTGCCCAGTTATCGTAGAATTAGTCAAGCAAGAATTTTAAATCTCAATTTTTAAGACAACTTGTATGAAAAGTTGAAAAATGTTTTTCTCCCAACTGGGCCAACTTAATGTGTCCATGAAGTGATCATGTGAAATGAAACCTACAGTTAGTTAACATTAGTCGACAGTCACCTGCTGTTTCCAAGGTCGAGAACAAACATTGAATCTCAATGTAACCAAGTATATTTTAACTTGATCAAATAGGTTTATGGTTTAAGGTTTAATAGGTTTCTGAATCTAATCAAGCCATAACGATGGCAGATCAGAAAGCATTATTGTAATTACCGACAGGGGTGTCGGATTAAAAAATGTTTATGTGTCATATTGGAACTATTTTGCTATTTAGTTTGGAGAGTGTCTTTCTAAAAAAAAAAAAAAAACAGGTTCTGAGAATGCTGTTGCTGTAAAACTTGAGTTGTATAGGGATAGTGTTGTGGAATGAGCAGCGTGTCATCTCGTCTCCTGTGTCATTGTGGTCCACTCCACTCCACTTCACCACATCATCTATTTCTTATCACTTTGTCTTGTTCTGCCTCTCAATCCACTCTCCTGTTTTCCCTCTTTTATTTTTCCACAATTTTCTCCATTTGTTTAATTTCATTTCATCTTCTCTTCCTCTCTGGTGTGATGTAGCTCAGCCCCAGAGAGAGGGAGGCTACCAACTACAGTCAGAAGCTGAAGGAGAAGTTCCAGCACCACCCGCAGATCCGACGCATCGCTCATCACCGACACCTACCCAAGAACATCTACCACCAGACCAAAGAGCTGAGGATTATGAAGGAGGCTCGCCGTAGGAAGTATGTGTTCATAATCTTCCTCTTTCAACAGTAATTATCTGCTGGGATAGAGGTTGTCATTCAGGGGTTCAGGGATGGCATGAAGTTCCCTCTGTGTCCATGTAGAGGTGATGTTGATTTGGGCTGCTGCCAGGATAGGTCTGACCTATGCAGTCACACCAGCCTAATGGAAAATCTCACAGATGGGACTGCCCCCCCCCCCCATGACATGATCTCAATAGGCCTTACATACGCATTTACCGCTTGTATGGTGGATTGATTGTCCCAGTTTGCCGTGTCGTCCAGTGATTCATAGCTCAGTCTGAGGCTCTTTTTTGTAATTACTGGCAGGATTGTGATATGTCAGATGTGTGTTTGGACTTGTGAATGATTTACCATCTATGCTTTATGCATTATTTTCAGGGTACATTAGTGCGGTCAGTGACGTAGGTGTTAGGTCAATAGTCTCATATTCAATCTGTTCCTCCCTCCTCCTTTCTGTTTGCTGACCTCTCCCTCCCTCCCCCATCCTTTCCTGAATATTCTCACGAGCAGATCGAGTTATTCATGACTCTTCTATTTTGTTTTTTAGGGAGAGGAATGTCCGCAAGCACAGCAGACCAGGAGCTGTTCCTGTGGTGTCTGAGAAGGAGAAGCATATTGTCACTGTGTTGAAATAAACAGAAGACCCGGGGACTGCCAGCAGGAGATGAGGTGGAGCCCAATATCACACCCATATGGGACTTTCACTTTCACACTGCTCTATTTCAAGAATAAAAAAAACGCTACAACCTGTTAATTGGGGAAGGACTTTCACTTAACAAGTTGTGCATCAGTCCAAGTACAAGGACACAGACTGTAAATGCATACGAGAACAACAAATCTTGTAAAGCCTTTACCTTCTGCCACAAAGGAAAAGATCAGCTATGCTTTTTCATTTGATTTCATTCTTATGATTCCTTTTAGTCAGGGTTTGGACTAACTTCCAGTTCAAGTGACTGAATGTGTTTTACTTTGGACAAGTTTTCATTTTCCATCACAGCATCCAAGACCTCCATAGCAATATAAGGACAGATTAAACTGATCCAGTGTTACAGAATGTCCCTTGACTTGGTATCTATTTGCATCATCCTTGCAACAATTAATGTTCCTCGTGTTTAATTATATATAGAAGTCTCTTTTAAATGAATAAAGTACAGATCAAAAATAAAATACAGTTCATTATTAAATAAATGTTTAAAACAAACCAGCTTGTATACGGTGTCATCCAACCATGTCTAAAGGCAAAAGTGGTTATATCTGCTCTGAGTGGCCACATGCGAATGCGAGTCAAAAAGCCTGTTGTCATAACCCCCTCCTGGCTGTATCCACGATCACTTTCCAACACCTCTGTGTCTTTTAATTTCAATTCAATGAATTACACAAATGGAGATAATGGCACACAATGGGATGGTTGTCATGACGCAGTCTCTCATTATTAATCATTAAATGATGATTGATAATGATGTTTGTAGAATATTCAGCCTTAAAGAGCAAGAACAGATATCTTGGTTTACTAGTACAAACAGCAAGCATTTTTTTTTTTTTTGGGATCACTTTTTCCATGTTTCCTCTCTGTTTTGGAAAACCTAATTCCCTTCTTGCAATCTGTACACATGGGACCGACACTGTTTGCTGATGTGTATTTATAATAAACTTTTAAACTAATGTTTTGCTTTGTAAAAATGTCAATTGTCATGATCTGAATAATTTAGAATTCAAACTTAATACCATCTTCCCTTTTGGACGCGTTGCAGCAGATCACTGCGCTGGTGCTAATTTACTTACAGCCCACTAATGAGGTAGAGGCTCTATCCTCTTTATGTTGCCCTTCAAATCCTATCAATTCTGCAGCCTGAGAGAGAGCAATGGCCATCTTTAGGCAATCAAGTGGAGGGACTTTTAGCTGGGGTCAGAGCTAAGAGATACAAGATGGGTCACCCCATGAGTGGCTATGGAAAGGCTTTGCCAACATGATGGTGTAATCAAAGTCTGATTGATGGATGTCCAGAGTTGCTCAAAAAGTCAGTTTTGGTTTAACTAATAGTAGTTGTTTAATACAGTTAAATGTGGAAACCTGGAGTCTTAAATTCAGCTTTTGATGCCTTTCTGGTTTTTGCTGTGAGCCCATGAGTCCAGTTATTTATTTGAAATAGGAATGAAACTAACGATTATTGTCATTATAAATTAATCTACCAATTATTTTCTCTTATTGTAGTCAATAAAATGTAAAAATAGTCCAAAGTGTCCATCTGAAGTTTCTAAAGCCCACTGTGGTGAACAGTCCTAAAACTCTACTCCAGAACAAAACGGGTTGAAAGTCAAGTTAAAATCTTTATTTTCCTCAGTGAGCAGCATCTCCTCTGCTGACAGGGCTTGTGGAACTGTTTGAGCTGTATTTTCCTCCATTTATCATCACAGAATTTCTCACATCAGCTGGCAACAGAAGCCAGTGTGTCATATAGTACTCGCGCACAAAAAAACAGCACTGAGTGGAACCACAGCCGCACCTGCAGCTACAGTCATTGTCACTAGTCATATTCTGTATTTATCTTCCCACTTCACATTTCCCCCTTTCACGGAGCTCATGATCTGGTTATGAAATATGCATGATGCTCTTCCTGCTCTCAGAGCTGCTCCAGCTCGCACTCAGTCCCTCCAGTCCGCGTTTTTGCGGCCGCTATCTGCCTGCTGTCAATGAACATCCAGCGCGTCCTCTCGGCTTTATTCTTCTACGTGTTTCCATCGCTCCGCCTCTTCTTCCTATCTGGATTTTTTCCCCTCCTTTCTATCTCCCCCCCCCCCCATCTCCCTCTCTCTCTCTCCCTCCCTCTCTCTCTCACTCTCTCTCTCTCTCTCTCCCTCTCATTGCATCCATTTTTGTGCATTTAAGAAATCTCCAAGAATTACCAACCTGGAGGAAAGCGAGCTTACCAGAGTGACAGAGGAGGGTTAAGGACTCCAAACGAAAACAAACAAGGACGGACCGGGCATCTTTTATTCCAACATGCGAGTGAAACCTTTCTAAAGAATGGCAGCGATGGGTTAGACAGGATTTAACATGACTGCAAAATAAAAGGCAAGAGTTGTTTTTTTAAATCCTCTGTATTTTTCTACTTTTTTTTATCCCTGGAAGGATGGAGGCTTGTGTTTGGAATACCTGGAGGTTGTAGCCTACAGCATGTGCACTCATGCTTCTTTCAGGGGCATCTATTTCTAATCTTGAGTGTTTTCTGTTTCAGAAAATTTCATGTGTAAAATTGGCATCTCAACCTGCAACAGCTTGGATGTTGCGAATCCCCTGTTTGCAGGCAGCGCTCAGGCGGCTGCAGCGTAGTTGATAACCCTATCATGAGCATTTAATAGCTGGGATGAAGCCTGTAATGAATATTTTTGACGCTTATTTCTGCAGCACAGTGTAATATGTGCATGATACTCCTAACCGAGATGTCATGCCGTGTGTAAGCCACGGTGCCTCCAGCAAACCCGACCGCCAATTTGAATTTTGACCGCATGAAATGTAAGGGAAAAAAAATCGCCCAGAATGCCGCTGGTTGATGGTGCTTTTCTCGTTTTTTAGCCACTGTGTGTAAAAGATGTCTGCTCCACACGGGCCCCGGGGCGGCCCTGGCCCTGCTGCTGCTGCTGCTGCCTCAGCGGCCGGCGCCATGCCGGAGATGCCGGACCTCAGCCACCTCACCGAGGAGGAGAGAAAGATCATCCTCGGTGTCATGGACCGACAGAAGAAGGAGGAAGCGAAGGAACAGTCGATGTTAAAGTAAGAAAAAGGCGGAGATAGCGGGAGCTGTTGGTGCTGAATAACCCCGGGTGTTTGTGGGTTGTTATTACAGTGTGAATTTCTATAATTGTCTCTCTGTGTGATACTGGTGGGTCATGTTGCCTCTTGACATCCAAGCTAGAGCTTTAATAGTCGACTACTAGCCAACGGGACCAAGGTGAGATGGATCTTCCCCTCACCTGGTCATCACTCCTGGACTCCCCCTTAAGAAAGTACTACATTTTAATGTCTGAGTATCATTTTATAATGCGGCATGCACTCCAGCCTCTTTCCCCCCATACTTTGTTGTAGCTACAGCTGTACTATAATGGGCTGGGTTAGCAGCAACGGGCGCCATTTTCACGTAAAAAGCACGCCAAATTGCTTAACCTTTCCCCACGAACGTCACCGAGATTACACAATATGACACTGGAAAGATCATTTAAGGTGTCCTTTGTGGCGATGGCGCACGCGGGGTGTGTGTGATTTCAACGTTAAAGTCTCGGTAGATCCTGTGAACCCCCCACCCCCCTCTCACCACCCCCACCCCCCCTGCTCCTCTTGTGTACAGATGTCGCTCGGAGCTGTTTCAGCACCACGGCGCTGTCCACTGTAGGGTTTTAGTTTTTAAGGTGGACTGGAGCGTTTCCGCCGTCATCGCTTTAACCTTTAACTGTGTCAGCCATAACTCTGCTTTATGGTGGAATACTACACCCTGTCGACTTGCCCTGGTTATAGAAACACAAAAAGTTGATGTATTGTAAATTTAAAAAAAAATGGTTTGACCTTCTTTGGGAAGGCAGGCTAGTGAGGAGTAAGGGATTTCGGGGTGGTGGCCTTAAATGTTTCAATCCTGTTGATTTTCTTGTAGTTTTCCTTCTTCAATGAAAAGGAAGCACATGTTTGCATGCTCACAAGCCAGGAGATATTGTCTTTTGACTATTTTATTTGACTGCAGCGTGAATATCAGGCTACATTGTGGGTGATACAGTAAATACATCCACATTTCTGCACGAGATCTGTGGCTGGTGTACTGGTGCTGCAGCCTCCCAGGCTTTAGTGGAAGGTGTGTGTGCCACTATCACTGGGAGCTTTTTAGAAGCATTAGAGCTGTTGTTTTCCATCATCAGGTAAATGTTTGCACTAAGGCAGCATTCCTAATGGAGGGAGAGTTGTGCAATCCCTATGCTGCTGCATGATAAACATGACTCATGTACTCCAAGACACGGCTACCTCAGCCGCTGCGGTGCGTGCTGTGTGATTCATCCAGGCCTTTTCCGCCTTCCCTTCCCTTCCATTCCCTTCCCTTCCCTTCCCTTTCACTGCCCCCCCACCCCCATCCCCTTCTTCTCCCCAATAGCTGAGTGTTTTTCCTATTTCTCTTTCTCTGAGGTAAAGGGGATTGTCAGTTTTAGTCACTCTTAGTCTCACAGTGATGTCAAAGCCTTGTCATGACTGAGCATGGGCAGAAGAGGCTGTTCTTTGCGAGGGACATGACTGACTGACTGTCTCATCATAATGTTAAGTAACTCTGATTCCGGGCCACATAAGCTGAAAACATACAAGACGTCATGAGGTCAAAGAGGCCTTTGAGTGGATCGCTGGCATCCTCATTTGCATGAGAATTATGTTTCTAGTATGGCCTCTCTCCTGGACACACTGGTTACCTGGGGTTTTATCTCAGTAGCAGGGCTATACATAACATCTGACAAAAGACATGGAGTTAATACCAAAGGCTGGCTGCCAGCATTTCACTGTTTGTTCTGACACTCTCGTTACACCTCCTGACCCCTTTGTGGCCTAATAGTAAAGTTTTCTTTCAGTTTTTCATACAGCAAAACCATACTGGTTTGGTTTTAATGTGCTCTGTCTATACATACAAGATGACTCATCATGAGTCATCAAAACAGTAAATCCCCACTTTCTTTACCTATGAATCACACAAGCATAACATATCCTGAAGCAGCATTAATTTGTTCAGCCCTGGCATAGGTACAACTGCAGCGGATTAACTTGTCATTGGATGTTTCGTAGCATTTCCAGCAGTGTCGGAAACAAACACCCACACTGCAATATCCAACCCTATAGCCTGTGCATCTGCGCTGTCACGGTCCAATCCCACAGTGGCTTGGATGGCTGTTCGGGAAAGTGGCAGTTTGAACATCGAAGTGTGTAATCTAACAGAGGGAATCCTGGGAGGATGGAGGGATGGAGAAGAGAGGGAGAGAGAGAAGCCTCCAGCTGCAGGGCTTGCCAACTTGCTGTCATCTCACTGGAGGTGCTACAGAGAGCGTGGATGGAAATCCAGCGCTGCTGACTCGCATGTAATTAGCTACTCTCTCTTAGGCTGCTCATTCTTAGCAGGCCTGTGTATGTGTGTGTCTGCATGTAGAAAATGTGCTGCACCAATGAGAAGTCAGTTTCATGAAGTCCATAAGGCGGCGCTTATTCTTAGATGTCTCTCCTAGAAAGCTCCTCAAAGCTGCAGCCGTACAAGTTTATTCAGTTCAGAAATCTTAACATTCCTACACACAAAAACAGGCTTTCCATGCATCAGTGAGTCCCTGAGCAGTACAGCAACGATGGTTATGGGACCCCACCCCCTCCCATCCAGACACTGTGTATCCTACAGGCAAGCATCAGCTGCCTGCGATGGGGTGACCCACAGAATGCCTGGGGCTCCACTTCTCCTTTCTCCCTCCTCCTTCAGTCCTCCAGGGCCACTTGCTGGTTTTGCTTGGTGGCTAGGAAGGGAGAGTGTAGGAGGGTCAGGTGGGGGTGGTGATGTTCTCCACCCTAACTCTGACGTTCTCACTCACATTTCTACCCTCTATCACTTTGTCGTTGTTTCTATTTCTCTTGCTCCAAATAGCAGTACCTGTATTATACCTGTATTATATTTATATAGGTATGAGCTGATATCTGTGCATAAACACACACACATGTATATTACATGTATACTGTATATATATAGATATATATTTATATACTGACCTCAGAAAGATGGTTAAACTGTGACCTCTAGGTGATAATTAAGATACTAATAGACATATAGTCAAATTTTGCTTTCTTTCCTTAACTAACATCCCAGTGAATATCCCAGCTCCTCTTGCCTCTGACACTTTTCAACTCATGGATCGGGGGACTGTGTCATTTGCTCAGGGACCTAGTTTGACAGCGCTAATTATACTGGCTGCCTTGTATGAGGGACTTCCACTGAGATGCAGTGATTCCAGGGCTCTGAGGTGTCTGCTGGCAACAGAATATATGGTATATTCAGTGTAGTTGTATTGTGGCAGTATGGTGATGATATCGTAAACTGACGATTGTTGAAGGAGTTAGCTGCATGTTGTTATAATCCAAAAAAAATGACCAAGGTATTACCAATAATAGGGGCCACTCCAGCACAAAAAAGGTCATAATCAAAGCGTCAGAGGCTGAGGTGTCCTGACTTTAAGTCCATAATATAGGTCAAGCTCTAAAAACACTGTATCCTACAATTCCCACAATGCAACTTGAAAGCACCCTCTGCTAGACCCCACCATATCTGGTAAAAGCTCTTGACTTTTGAAATTTGCCACCCCCAGTTTGTCATCAACATCAACTTCCTGTTAAACATCAACTTGTAGTCTGTAGGTAGCCGAGGCAACCATGATGACATCATCAGGATTATTTTTTCAGACTTTTGAAAGCACCTTCCAGAGCCACAGAAGACACCATACACCAGTTTTCACAGGATGAGAAACTTGGTGGAGCGCTTCTTTAATTTTAGCCATATTGCCCAGCCCTGTTTTCAATATCATGTTGTTGCTATGTGTACTGTTACACTGTAACAGTAATAATGGTACTACACATAATGGTACTTACAGTACACCATTATTGTTTACACCATTACACTGTACTGTGCACAATGAGGTAATAGTGATGAGAGAGACTAACTAGACAATATATTCCTTATTTGATCTGAACATTTTATAATGACTGTAACTTTAGTGAAACTTTAAGGGTTAGGAATCTTACTTTAGAGATCACAATTTCAAATCAACTGGTGTCTTCTGAAGTCTATACTTACCTCTATATCTATTGGCTATCAGTTGTCTCCATTATGAGTTAGAAAAAAATGTATCATGTTCCCGGTTAGCATGTAAAACGGCTGTGTTGAGAGGTATGGGGGTTGGTGTGTGTGTGTTCAACATGAAGAGCATTGACCTAGAATTAGCTTTGATTGATCACATCCCATTTCCTTTTTCTGTTGCTCCCTCCCTCCCACCCCCCACCACACACACACACACACACACTCACACATTCACACACCTCGTCCCCCCATCCTGGTCATTTATCTGATAGTGCTAGAGAGCTCAGTGTACCAGCTGGGGTCAGCGCTACAGAGAGGCCCTGTGTCCCTAGAGGCTGTAGAGTCTCTGCCCCTCTAAGAGAGTTACAGTGGTAGTGTGCTGCATACACATGTTGCAGAGGTTTAAGCGGCTGATATTCCGATCATAATGTGCTTCTTTTAAAGTAAACCTGATTGCTATTTAGCACTGAGCAGACAGTAGGAAGTGGCAGATTATTCAGGCACCATAATTGACCGGAAACCGAGAGAAACATTAACCAAACACAAACCACAACCAACCCAGGGAAACTTGTGGACACAGACCAAACCTGGCAACCCAGAGAAAACACACTGTGTCAGTTCTGCAAACAAGAGCTAGAGGCAGAGAAACACTTCCTGGTACACTGTAGTCTCTATAAAGAAAGGCAAGACATTTTATTTTTTTTACCAAAATTAAATCAAGTGAAATGCCAAGAACAACAAAAACATTTCTCAGACCAAAACAGTTATTAGTATACTGTCATGGAAGCAGCAGAGTATGAGAAAACCATTGAAAAAATAGTTAAAACTGTACTGAACTCCTTCACAGTGTGATTTTATCTGTGTCACATAACATAATGCAAAGTATATTGTTTAGTGTAAAGTCTTATATGGCGTGTGTTGTAGTAATATAGTGTATTTTTCTTCTTACAGTCTAAATGATTATACTTACATTATGAACCTTGTAAAACCTGCTACTGTACTAAGTTATGTTCCTGCCAATAAAGCAAATTTGACTTAAAAAAAGGGGGGAGAGAGAGAGAAAGAGAGAGAGACCTATGGTTGTGAAATGAGGCGAGGTAATGCTCAGAATCTTCCCACTGGACAATATACAGTATACACACACTCTCTCTCCCCCTCTCTCTCCCTGCCTTTCTCTTGTTCCCTTAGCTCACTCACCCATGCTCACTTGCCTTCCCATGCAAAGAGCAGATTCTGTCATGAACGTTGTAGAGTCTCCCATCCCCCATCACTTTCCCCAAGGGAAAGAGAGAGAGAGAGAGAGAGAGAGAGAGAGAGAGAGAGAGACAGAAAGAGAGGGAAGGAAGAGTGGATGCTGTCTTGACTCTATAAAGCAGAACGCACGCCAGATGAATACATCATCATGCTAATTAAAGTAACAATGTGTTTTGGTTATGGAAGGTTGGCATGCTGTCAAGTAGTTTGGCTTAGCTGGACAGGAAATCTAGTTAGAACACAATTGCCATCATTAAAATGATATATACAATAATGTATAAAATATTTACAAGTTTCTCATAAGCTGTGCTGTTGTTGAAGTTAAGTTGCATTAGTGTCAAGGTCCTCTGGTGCTCTCTTATCCGTCTGCTGTTTTTTTTTTTCATTTCAGCCATTAACCTACTGTATCTGTCAAATTGCCTCTAGCCCTGTACTTGCATGTGCTCTTTTTCTCTCTAAATTTGCCTTTCATTATGTTTTATTTTATATACCTTCCCAGTTGACCAATGTATCAGAATGTAGGCTACAGATTTTCCTCACAGTCACAATCACAGTGTTAACATTTCCTTTAATGGATAAGTCTAGTGTTCTTCCATATTTACCTTGTTGTCATTAACTCAGATGCCACAAAGTGTCCGCCTCTCATTACTTTCTGACTTCCCTTCCACGTTTGGGGCAAGTGTTTTTCCTCTCTCGTGAAATCTGCTGCTAAGTGCTCCACTGTTTCCACCACACAGTTGCAAACTTTGTCTGTCATTGGTGCTGGTTGCTATGGCTAAAAACAAGGTTGATGAGAGTTGTGAGATTGAACAAAAACAGTTACATGTCATGGGCCAAAAAACCAAAACAATGAGCTGAAAGACACTAAAGCGCTCCTCTGAGCTGAGGTAAACTGTAAGGTTGGATGGTGGATTCGTCACTATTTCACTTTTGACCTATTGTTACTGTAAAAATGTTTATTAATGAGGCTTTAAACAGTTGGGCACAGTAGTTTTTAGCTCAATCGGATGTAAACAGTTCATGTATGGAACTATTTTCAGTGGAGGATTAATATTTATGCAGTTTAGAGCACTGGGAACATGTATGCGGCTTTACAATATGTCAACATGTCACTCAGTGCAACAGTGTGGCTTGGTGTGTTTAATAGGTTTAGGATGATAATATACAGTAAATCTATGAAACAGAGGAAATAACCTTTGCTACACATACAATACTTGATAGTAGGATCAATTCATTTTTGGTTTTAGTCTTTTCATAGGATGTGATTTTGAAGAAAAATACAGAATACTAACTTGTTTTATGGTCTGACACACTTACAAGGTTTAGAAAAATGAAAGGAGAGGACACTTGAGGATAAGCTATGAAGGGATAGCAAAGGAGAACAGAGGGCAGGGTGAGAGGAAAGTGTAGGGCAGGCTAGCATGGGAGAGAAGAGAGGAAATGAGAAGGGACGAGGGGCCGAGAAGAGAAGAGAGGACAGGAAAGGAGAAGAGAACATCAGAGAGAAAATGAGAGGAGAGACAGTGACGTCTGAGATGCTATCAGGTCTCGTTGCTGATATGACAGCCTTAGTCCCCATTGACAGAGCAATCAGCCTGCCATCTCCCATAGCCTGCTATTCTCCTGTGTGGCACAGCACAGCATCGGGCTCTATTGTCTTTCAGGGCTTTGTTCTAAATAACATCTGCATTCGTCAGCATAGGTTTTATTCTCTTCTGGGCTCTTATCCCTCAAGCAAAGTTTGAAGGGATTTTCCTGCCCCTGGCTGCGCAATTTGAAATGCCCTTGGTGAAACCTGACAGTGGGAAAATGTTTTAGAGTGAGGTTGTGGTAAGTGGTACAAGGGATGTTTTGTATTTCTAGAAATGTATAATACAATGTTACACCACAGCACAGGAAGAAGAAGAAGACATTTGTTAACTAATTAGTTCCTCAACAGCTGTAATGTTTGGATAATTGACAGTATTCAAGCACTTAGTGTTGGAGTGTTAAAATCATAAGCTGATAACTAATATAATAAGGTCGCCAGTTCAAATCCCAGGACCAGAATGCATTGTGTTTATCCCGGCTTGCATGTGAAAAAGTATTTGAAGAATTTGATGTACTGTATCACTTTCCCCAGAAATGATGAATGAATTCAAAAGTACAGTAGTAGAGTGCAATATTAGTAACTGGTGATCCTGACTCAGAACACAACCCAACTACAGATCCACTACCAGCACATCTGGCCTGTTATTACATAAGCCTCCTCGCATGAGGTGCAAGAGTAGTCTGAATGAGACCAACACAATGCAAGAGAAATTCAGACAAAACTGAATAGCACTTTACAAAGGGTAAAAACAAAAAAAAGAGAAAAATAGATGAATAGAAAATGAAGAAGATAGCCCCAGCTAACAAGAGCAAAGAGAATAGAAACGTGACAGTGAAAGGCACCAAGAAGCGGCCACTTTATCACTTTTATTGCCCATCCCCTGTCCCCATACACCCTGAGTGGAGTCAATGCAGAGCAAGATATATAGCATCTGACCCTGTAAGGGAAGCCCAGGGCTTCTGAGGAACATATGTGCCTGCTGTAGAATAGCTGGCAGCGTTGATGTTAAATGTATCTCTCAAAACCCCGGGGTAGTGTGACGATGAAACGAATGCAGAACAACACCCTAATGGGCTCTACACCACACACACTAATTGAGGAAGCAAAACAGGAAATATGTCTGCTACTGAAACTGTTTCAAAATGGAAGGCTGTGTGAGTGTAGATAGTTACAACTAGCAAGGTGTGATGCCTTTTCTCTCCCCTGTGATATTACCTCAGGGTTTGTTTTATGATGGCTGAACCCTGAAAGGTCAGAGAAAAGACACCTCTCCGCTATGTACAGGTCAGGTCTAAACTCACGTGCTCTGGAGGGCCCATATTATCCAGGTTTTCGTTTAGACTAAACTACACTAGTTAGTTCTTACTTCTGTAGGGTTTCTGAATCAGCTAAATTGGACTGGAGGACAGTTGAGTCTAGTTTTATATGTTTTTTGTCTGAGGGTCTGTGTACCTGTTCATAGTGTGGCAGTTAATGCAATCAAGGAATATTTACTGTTAAAATCTGTAGATGTAGCGTGAGCGAGTGAGTGAGAAAAACAGAGTGAACACAGAGAGGGACACAGAGATACCTGGATAGAGAAAGTGAGAGACAGTTACGAGGCTGCTGAATGGCCGGTTACTAAAGGTGAAACGTGGCACTGGGTCATCTCAAGCTGATTGTGCTCAAAGAGTGAGAACCCTCATGCTGTTCGCTAGACTATTAATAGTGGAGACATTCAGCTTTCTGCAGTGGCCGGCAAGCAGCCAGGCATCTAAAGAGGCAGCAAAGCCTGTGGTCATTTAGGCGTCCAGGAAAGCCAGGCAGCAAGACAAAGAAGCTTACAGGACAAGTTCCGACCAACAATAAGACAGAAGACCTCCACATAAAGACAGAGTAGATTCAGTTTAATTTTAATCAGCAAAGCTCATGAAAGTGCACTGGAAGTGATAAAGTCACTCTTAAAATTTTGTGTGCGATGTAAAGAAATCATTTCATGTGAAAAAACATTTTTATTGTTAGCCATAGCTCTGTTGGCCATTTATCGTTATAGTTTGTACTGTTGTGTGTCATCCTAGTTTTCTGATTTTGATTTACACACCTGTTGTAAACTGGTTGTACTAAACAGTAATATAACACTGTTTTCTTCTGCTAGCTTGTCTGGGTTTGAATGTAGGTACAGTAGTAGGCGAGGCAATCAATGCTTCACAAAACTCGTGTCTAAGCAGTATAACAGCAAAACACTTTAACAGGTCACACGGCAACTAGCTGCTAAGTGCCGCAACAGCTACACTAGCATACTTAACCTATGGCATTAACACACAAGCTTAAATGAATGTTGCTGCTACTGGAAGAAGTTTTTTATAAGTTTTTTAGGACATAACTCAAGGAAAGTTAGACTCACCCCAGAATGCAAGCTCATATATTTCATATGGGCCACCTTAATAAGTCCTATTTTAGGTAAACTAAGACCCAAAATAAGCTAGTTTTCATGTTGCAGATCCTTAAAAAGAGACACAAAACAGCACAAACCATTGTAAAGGTTTTTGTTCCAGATTGTGACCCCGTGGTGAGAGTGAAACTGAATGAAAAAGTCTGTATACTGGATATGGGCCTAAAAACAGTGAGTCTGGCGACTTTCTACAAATTTAAATCATGGTATTGCGGCTAATCCATGTGGATATTTAAAATGAAATGAATAAAAGGTTGTCAATAGTTCTTACCCCAGATGCTTTGCTCAGTGTGCAAGCTGGTATATTTACTAGCGGTAGTTTACACAGGGCACACTAATCTCTCCTTCACTGTGTGTGTGTTTGTGTGTCTGTCCATGTTCTGCTCATTCAAGACTCAGCTGGTAGGAGCAGGTGCAAGCCGGTGACTCAAACACGTGCATGCTGCCTAGCCGGTCCTTCTAATACGCCTTTGTGTGGCCAAAAACTCAAACCATCCAGGGCTTTCTATAAACAAATGCAGCCGCCCTGTATTCATATGCCACACACACAAACACACAGATGTAGTACACTCAATGAAACACACACCTCACAGTCAGACAGTGGACAGACAGTGTGTAATGTAATGAGTGGTGCAGTGATTCTGTTGGGAAACTTTTTGTTTGCTTATGCAGTTTTTATTTATTTATTTATTTTTAGAAAATACATGCTGTAATTATATGATACGCTTTTGATTTACTGTGAAACTGCTTGCTTTTAATGCTTTTCTCTACACATAATTTTAATTCCAACTTATTTGCTCTCTTGTGCCATCATAATTCTCCCCCTATGCTCCTAATGCAGCTGTTTAACTGGATATTGTTCTTGGAGGTCTAGCAAGGATCAAAGGTTAGATGTTCAGTAGCATTATAGCCTTTTACATGCACAGTAGATGCTGCTGTAGGTAGATTACAGAAGCAGCCAACTGACATAAATAGGGGAGGATAAAGAGTAGCCGTTTTCATGACGTCACTAATGCAGCCGTGGCCCTTATATAAGTCCACTGTTTGAACACCACACACAGGCACTACCATGTAACCTACACTAGGACATACTTTACAGCATATAGACCACTGCTTACACTGCCTACGGCCGACGGTGGCTTTGTGGGAGCTTTAAATGCATTATTCCAGAGATTCAGTGTCTGTGTGTGTGCATATGTGTTCACGGTTGCTCGGTTTGTGTAGTCTAGCGTGTACAACAGTAGCTACCATGAAAATAACAGTGAAGAGGCCTGTTTTTCATCCCCATCATCTGACACTGATCAGGAGGGAGACAGAGAGAGTCGATGTTGTGATCCCGGGATCGTGCTCCTCGACCGAAGTCTGATGGAGGATCTCCCACTAATCCCTTAATATCACTCGTCCCACTGAGATACTGCTGCCATTGCCATGGTGATACTGAGATGGCCTGGATGTGTAGTAGTGGAACGAGGAGGGAGCTGGGAGGGGGCTGGTGGAAGAGGGTTGCTGCATGGATACATAGAAATCCTCATTTGTGAAGTATAAATACAATCATTTGAACTAGTATCTCAAGGAAGGAAATGCAGGCATTTAAAGTCACCAGGCGTCAGGCCATGAGGAGGAGGGGCAGTTGACCGTGTATGACAAGTAGAAGCTGGTCGCCTTAACCTCGAGTGGGCGGCTGCTTGGTTGGTTGGCTGGTTGGGTTTAAATCTTTGCAGAGAAGCAGCTAATGCAAGGGAATCCTTTGATTTGGGATTTTACAGCAGCCAAAGTCAAACTTATTTTCTGCCATTGGACAGATGTTGAGAGCCATCAAGTTCAAGTTAATTTCAGTCGCACAGTGCTGTGGTCACATCTGTTTATTTGACTGAATGCGTGCCACAAAGCCCTCACTGTATGTCCTATGCAACCTTTGCAGTATATGTTAACTTCACGAGGTAACGGATACGATTCCAGGGTGTGTAACATCATAGGGTAGGCCTATCTACAGCAATATTTTTGCAACGTGATGGGTGTAACCTGTATGCAGCGAGGTGATATCAGATTGCCCCTGTGCTTGTCTGCCTGTGTACACTGTATGCAGTTTAGTTAAGCGAGCTAATAGTGACGTGCTGTAGCGATGAATTGGGACAGGAAGGAGTAGAGCAGGCCGGGCCAACAATAGGCAGGGTATCTATTACCTCTCTATTGTTAGCCATGGCCAGGCTATTATTATAGCCCTGAGTGAGACAGACAGCTGAGTGCAGTTTCAGTACAGCCCACCTATTGCTCCCAGCCAGGGACAACAACACTATCATGTTTTTTTATGTTTGAGGATGGCCCTGTTGGGAGTGTAGTTGAGGGTAAGGTTTGGTAAGTGGCAAAGAACTGGAATATGATCATGATCATCACTACTACTCCTACAATTTAGTTTTTTTTTTATCTTAAACATCAAGATTAAACCCAAGATGTTCCAGTTATGGGATAGTCCCTCACCAGGGAAACCTGGAGGAAAGGCTGAAACTAGGTTTTTGCTGATGAGATTGGAAATAATATGGCAAAAGTGAGACTTGACAGAACTGGTGCTTTATGGCTCCTCCCATATAGTATAGGGTTAGAGGAAGACATTGAGCTGCATTCAGCAGCCGCTGTCTGGGCTATTGGAGCTAGAGATTGGGCTAATGCAGAGGGCGGTGACCTAACCGTGGTGGGGTTAGAGCTGAGTTTCTAGAGTATTCCCAGTGGAGCCGTTCAGCTGTGTATGGGAGGAGTTGTGACGTTAGCTTGGGACAATGTCAGCTGCCAAGAAAATGCTGATCACAGCCAGAATAAAATGTATCTGTGTCAGGATGAATAAAGTGGGCTGACAGGAGAAGCAACCAGCATTCACACACAAATAAAGACGTGTTCGTGCACACACCATTACCTCAGCAAAAGAGCACATATGTGTTAAAATACAAACAGCATATCACTACATCTGACTAAATGTTGCTCATATAGTTGGTGTGTTTTACCGTATAATAAAATGAATATTGTACATATGTTTCCTGTGAGCCTTTGCATGGAAATACACTTGTGAATGTGTGGGCTGCTGGGTGATTAGCTGACTCTTTGCCACTTGGAAATCTCTCAGGAGGGGAGATATGGAGCAGCTCAATTGAATCCTGGCAGGTAATCTAAGGAAACAGATGGATTTTAGTTATATTTGGCAGCAGATTAGCCACTTCCCCGTTGCTCAGAGAAATCTGCTGTTGCCAACTCCTGTTTGACAATCTGAATATTAGTCCTTGGTCAGGAGGTCTGGCTGTTAGATTGCCTATTCTGATGAGTGTGCCCCGCGGATTCAATCCTATCTGTGCTTTCTAAGGCCCAGCTGTGGTGGCTGGCCAACCCTTCCACACCGAGGCGCTTGCCCTGTCGCCGTCCCTCCTGCCCTGCCTATCATGCCGTGCCAGCGCAAAGTGCCAGAGGAAGTTATCACCACTCTATCCCCTACCCCTAATCCTGTCTTAGGTGGAGAGAAAGTGTTAAGTAGCACTTCTCCTGGCATTTATTGAAGAGGGAGAATGAACAGGTGTCACAAGACCTAATCGTCTGTCTTTAAATAAGCTGCTATTTTTAGTGCATACTCTCATTTTCTTGGAGATTTACAGGTAATGTACAGTAGAGGTGGTACAATAGGGGAATTCTGTTTTATATATCCTGCAGGGATGTTGCTGACACGGTCATACACCGTGTATGTTGATTTTCCTTATGTGGCTGGAGTACAGTAACACAGTCTGCAGGGGTTTTGTAATATAATGTGGCCGGAGTCTGTTAGATTTTATAGTAATTACATTTTTTTTCCAACTAACTATCCAACATTCGGATTCAATATGTGTGTTATTACCTGTTGTATACACTATAGTGGACCTCAGTAAATCCTGGATTGTGTCCTCAGATTATTTGATATGTAGGCTTATAGATACATGATTCAATACATAAACGATAGAGATACATTTTAAGACTACAATACAGTGCAATTCAAAGCTGATTAATTTATTAATATTTGAACTGTAATTTGATTCAACTCAGGTTTGATATTTTTATTTGTTAATTAACTAAAGTGCATTATTAACATTTTGTATTAACATTAATATTCACTTCATTTTCATTTGAAAGTACTAATTTTACTAATTAGAAGAAACAATGGTGACTGTTAATGACTTACCTCAGTTCTCAGGTCAGTGTCACCCACGCATTCATAATGTAAATTTTTAACAGAGCAGTATGGGGACATATCTTTGTAAATAAAACAGTAATATGGCTTTAGTTATTACCTTCAACCCTGGAGGAGGTTGGGGTCAGTGACCTTTGTCAGCAGTTAGCTGCTAATGCTAGCACTCCCTTTGGTTACTTTATCGTCAGCACCTGCGTATTTCTGATAAATGAGCTGAGGTCTCTGTGTTGTGTGCCACCAGTATATGTTAAGATGCTACTGTGTTTTGTGTGGTTTGAGGACTGCAATAGAAATCAACTCTTTTAACAGTGGGACGGGAGGAGAGGGCAGGTCGCACACAGACACAAAGGCACAGCTGCACGGAGTGAGAGAGAGAAACACACCACACAAATAAAGTCAGGTCCAAGTCATAACACCCCAGAGAGTGAAACAAGTCTGACATCTTTAATAAAAGGTCTGGCGTCCAAGACCAGACTTGTACTACAGCCCTACATACTGAAGTAGGTTACTAAGGCTTTTTACCATGACTCCATTGCAGGTGACATTAAGAAAAAAATTCCTATGTAATGCACCATCATATACTGTATGCTGCACTAATAATAATATTTGTATCATACTGTTAAGGTCGAGACAAGAAGAGAATTCAGCAGCACCACAGCCTCCAAGTGAGAGTTTTCCCTGTTGCCTCTGAGTGATTTCAGACAGACATTAACCTCATCTCCTGGCGGACTGACTAGCTGGGATGGTGTTAATGATGTATGTAGTTGGTATTTACCCACTGAGCCAGATTACTCCCTTATGATCCAATTACCACTCAGTCTGTAGTAGACTCAGAGGGCCTGCAGGGTCACTGCTTAGCCATGAGATCCTCTATGACAGATTTTCTACTCCAGTGTTGATGCCAAGACAAGGCTACGTCTCACTATCTGTTTAAAAACTGTTTAGCACTGTGTGATGTTGATACCGTACTCTAAAATTATTTGAGGAAACATTTGTAACTTTTCATTGGAGTGTCTCCACTGAGTTGTGCTGTCGGTCAGTCTGGCCTGCAATCTGCAAGAAAGTTTGGAGTGGAAAGAATCTAGAAAAGACATTTTTTAATTACTTTGATCAATGCATTAGGCCTTAAAATAAAAATACTGTTGATTTGCCACATTCACGTCAAACTCACTGATGCATGTAGGTCTCTAGACATACAGTGGAGACAGCTTCATAGCACTCTAACGGGCCTTTTTGAGGGATATTTGGCCATGCTCAGGCTTGTTTTCTGCTCTTGGTTGGTAATCAGTGAAAAGTCACACTTTCCCTGAGGAGTACAACTCACCATATCCCTACTGTTCTTAGCTGTTCCATCAACATCTGGCTGACTTTTGAGAAGGAAATCTAAAGGTCCCAAGCAGCAGTTTACTCAAAGACAAGACTGGAGCGAGAGAGAGAGAGAGAGAGAGAGAGAGAGAGAGAGAGAGAGAGAGAGACAGACTGGGCAGGCTTCATACACTTTGGGCAGGGGGTTGGTGTAATTGGAAAGGAATTGCGCCTTGGGTGGCATGTGTGGAAGCACAGTGCAGTGTGATAGAACATACTGTGTGTGGGTCCACTGTTAGTGCCCAAAATGAACAGAAGTAGATTGTTGTTGTTGATCTAAGCTCAGCAATCTGCATCACTTTCTAGTGCTGGCACCTAAAGATCTTTTTCTGAGAACAGTTTTAAAGGACAAGGCCAAAAACAGTTCAAAACACATCAGTGAGCCACATTGTTGCACTGGGTGACATGTTCAAGGAACATGAGCCACTTCATCTTGAGCCACAACAGTGCTGTAAATATTCAAATGTAATTTGTGGCTGAAAATCATCCAGCAAATGCACCCCTCTGCAGAGAAGCAGGTGTGCATCGTGGCAGTAGAGTTCATTGATGGTTCAGCCATTAATCTCAGCGACTGAATCAAAACAGTGAAGTTGTGGGTGATAAAACTGAAACGATGAGCTAAATTAAACAACGCTGAAAAGCTCCGTAGAGCTGGGGGAAATTAAAGAGCTGGGTGATAATTCTGTGAATGAAAAAAAAGATCATCAAAAGATGTATGTTGCATTCACTAGGGCTGGTCTGACATACTTTGTTACGTTAGTTTGGGATGGACAACAGGTGAACTTTAAACACTAGTTTGACGGTCTCATCTCATCTTGCTGTCAGTCTGTTGTTGTTGACATTTGGGTGGCAACTACTGCGGGTACACAGATTTCAGGAGTTGGAGTTGTCCCACTCCTTTGACATGTTCCTTTATATTTTTATATGTCGTTATTGGTTGTGATATGAGCAGAATTTATACAGTGAGTTTTATATGTGCATCCTCTGACTGTCTTTTGCAATAATTGAAGTGCTTTGTAAACTTCCATGTTTAAAAGAAAGATTCACTCTGTTCCTCAAAATGTCTCTTAAGGTGGACAATGACATTTGTTTTAAAGATCTGTAATTTATCAGCTGATTCGACAGTCTGTGCCTTAATGTTTTTGGCTGCAGTATTAATGAATTGTTGTGCCCCTGTGCCAGAGCCTTTACTTGCCATCCTCCACTGACTGACTCTAAGTAGGTTTTGTTTCTGCTGCCCATCACAAGATGTTAGATGCACATTAGCTGTTGCTGGACCTGCTGTGGTGCATGTGACATGTTGCCAACCTTGTTCTAGTTGTGGGGGAATGTGATGATTCAGGGCTCGTTGTACAGCTGTCACATCAGTGTATTTATCTTAACACAACTGTGACAAAAGAGTAGCAGCTTATGGGTGCAAGAGAGAGTGCACAGTTAAAGGCATTTTAGGGTCTCCTTTCCTTTCCTTTCCTTTCCTTTCCTTTCCTCTCCTCTGCTTATTAGCAAAGATATCTTCAGAGGGCTCAGATTAATTAAATCTCTGGGATCTTACTAAAGTGTTCAGGTCTTTGTGACAGCCCGCTGTGTAATCGTCCTGCTGCCTGTGCAGGAGGAGCTGCACCAAGCCGGCTCTCCTCAGGATCTCGCTCCTATATGAGTAAGCTGAAATGTGCAACAAACGTGTTGCCAACTCGTTTGTTATTTACTAGGATACCATCTAGTTTGGCATCACAGCGTGTAGGTTTTTGGTTTGCCTTTCCTCAGAATCAGTGTAATCATTAAGTCACCCTTTAAAGAGGCAATGCATGAGCTTCAGGTAGATTTTTCATTTTGCTGCCATCTTTGGTGTTGAGCAGTGTAACTGAAGTGTTTTGAGTGCACAGATACAGAACATTGAGAGCAATGGTGTCCTTTTCCCTTTATTTCCTTGATGTTTTGTGTTTGTCTAGCAAGTGTCTCCTCATTTCTTTGTCTCCTCCACCAGGGTGGCTATTGCTACTCATACTAGTAACCCATTTTCTTGTGTGGTGATTGGTGTTGTCGCTTCACCTAGCGACTGTTTTTAACTGGGAAAGTCCTTAGGCTGCTTATAGTTTCAGCTTCTGTTGTGTTACACACAATAAATTGGCAATTAAGACAAAGCAAAACTTCAGATTATGACATTAAAACATGTTCTTACATGTGCAGTTACTGTAAGGATTTCTTTGTTATGCTATGTTGTACCTTCATATTTGTAGTACGAGTTTATTGTCATCACTTATTGATCTGCTGATTATTTTCTTGATGAATGGATTAGTTGGTTTGTCAGGAATTTTGAAAAATGCACTCAAATTCCCAGAGGTGACAAATTGTATTTTAAAGATTTTAAATTTGCAATGACAGGAAGTAACAGTAAGTTGGTATTAGCAAATGTTCAGCTAGTTTGCTTGAAAAGTGACTCTAAAGATGAATCAATGACCTTAATAGTTGATTTACTAACTGATAATTCAACTAATTTGTAGGTATAATCACACCCTGCTTCTTCACCTAATCTGTCCCAGCCTCTAGGACCCAGTGCGCTGCTGTGCACACTGTCAGCTGGCCACAGGCGTGTGCAGATGAACAGAAAGGGATCTAGAGATTCTTTGGATGACTAAAATACTAAAAGGCTGCTTTCAGAAATAACCAGTTTCACTTCACTTTTCTCTCCTTTATCTCTCTTCCTCAATCTGTTGCAAAAGACACCATAGAGTAGCACAGGAATTAAATCAAAATGGCATAAAAAATAACTTATGTTCCCTCATAAAACTTCAGGAGTCTAGTTCTTATAAGTTTATGCAGCATGTCTGTCCACTAGAGAGCAGTGTAGTATCAGTCTCTGTCAGTCCTGGCTGCTTCTCCATGCAAAGGCAGTGAGTCAGAGTACGTGGAACAAAATAACATCAGAGACCAAAAATAACAGCAGCATGTGGCTTATTAAGACTTCAAACTGCCAGTCTCACATAAAAAAAGATCATTCAAAAAAATCATACATTGAGATATGGAGATGTTCTACACAAATGGATCCCTAATACTGTACGAGTGTGTGTTTTTTTGTTTGTTTTGTGTGTGTTTGGGGGGCTCATGGGAAGTAGAGAGCAGGTTAAAGAGATGGAAAACAGAGACTGTATCTGCCCTGCAGCCCTCCTCTGCAGCCAGGATACTGAATACGTCACTTGTGACATTTTACACTCACTCATTTTACTGCCCCATGTCAAATAATACACTGTACGCACACACACACACACATACACACACACACACACACACACTCACTCACTCACTCACATATGCACACGTATGAGTACAGTACACACATGGATACGGACGGATACTCACACAAACACTCTGTCCGGCAGCCGTCCAGGCAGGCAGGCAGGCAGGCAGGCAGCAAGCTCCATCAGATAAATATGAGGCTTGTAATGCGACCACAGAGACGGGGCTGATGGGATCAATAAAGAACGGTGCTGCAGGTCATCGGGAGAACACAGTGAGAGGATAAATATGGACTGGCTCATTGGAAAACAGAGCAGCGAGACTGATGGGTACGCAGGACTATATCTTCTCTCGTGTGTTCTCTCACCCATCTGACACAGATCAGACAGACAGATTTGTTGCTCTGCTGTGCTCTACCTCTAGCTAAAGTAGACTGTTGGGAGGCTTCGTTGTGCATTAGAACTGTTTTAGCCTTAGCGCTTGTTGGGGAGTTGAATGGCATCTACTTAGTGTGCACAGTGGGATTAGTCTGACGAATTGGATTTTTACTTGGAGGAATATTGTTTTCTGTCAACTTTTTATTCACTTCTCAGTAGATTTTGTAAATTAATTCTTTATTATAAAGCACCTATCAGCTATTGTATTGGAGTAGTTTATAACTCCTAATAGTTTTTTTGTGGAGAATTTAGCATGAAAGCTATTTCAAAGGCTTTTAATTTCTGGAGTAAAAGAACTTTTTGTTTAATTTGCTGCTTTTAGCTTCTCAAATGTGAGGATTTGCTGCCTCAATGTTTCATGTCATTGTAATTTGAATATCCTTAGATCTCTGACTGTTAACTGGACACAACTGACAATATAAGAACGTCACCTTAAGCCCTGGGAAATTGTGATGGCTATTTTTCTCAGTAATTAATTGAAAAGAATTAATAAATTAACTTATAATGAAAACAGCCTTTTGTTGCAACACTTTAAAAAAAATAATTATCAGCGCACTCATACAGAAACAGAGAAAATTCAATTAACACATTCAATTTCACACAGCTATATAAAGCTGACTATGTACTTATCATAAGTGGCGAGGAGGTGTGTGAAGTTCTGATTTGTGATTTTTGGCTGCAGCCAGTCTGTTTTGCTTAAAGTGACATCTGCTCTTAAACCAGGAGAGAACGGCTGAATTGGCAGCACCAGTGTTAGATGGTAGACTGATGCTAGACAGTCATGTGATGGTTGCTGTGTGTGTGTGTATGTGTGTGTTTGAATGCTGGCTTTGCTGCCTTGGTTTTCCTTGGTACATGATACACATTATAAATGTGTAATGTAAAGGCTATGCAGGTTTAGTAACGGTGTTCAGTATTTGTATCTGAGCCAATGTGGTCATCGGCCACTTAAAGGAGCTACTTGTAAGTTATGCTGTTGCTACATAGCCAGCGTTAGCATTAACAGCTGTTTTTACCAGTCTAGAGGAAACATTGCTAGTTCAGCATCGAACTTAATTTCTTTCCTGACCAACAGTTGTGTCCAGTGGTGAAGACCTCTTTTCTTCTACAGACGCTAGCATGCTAACCAACCATCCCCCGGCCTGTCTCATCACTTTCCGATAGCGACTCAGTGCAGCCTCCAATCTGCCCTGAAGACGTGCTGCTGCTCAGAGGGCTTATCATAACCTCTTGTCTTGTAAACACAATGGCATTTCGGCGTTTGCCACAAAGAAAACTTACAAATAGCCCCTTAAATAAATGTTATTGTAAGAAACAGTCATAACAGTTTAATATTTTCTAGCCTTTTGCTACTGATTTACTCCATTTCTTTCCATTACATACAAAATTTGGTTTATTAATGCAATGTAAACTTTATACAATATCATCCGAAGTCGTTAATGTACAGACGGTGGTAGAAAGAATATTATTTGTAGATTAAAATATATGCCCAATTTTGAAGAACCGCCAATCGAAAAACAATCAAACTTTAGCTTTTGTAGAATGGCTCAGTAAACATGTTTTGAATCTCAATACATCAGTTAATAGTTGTTGAACATATTTTGTCTTCTATTTATTTACTAAAGCAGCTCTCTCTCTCTCTCTCTCTCTCTCTCTCTCTCTCTATATATATATATATATATATATATATGTCTATGTACTGTATATTTTAAAGTCCACTTGTAAATCAAACCAAGATAATATCAAGTGCATAACCTGTTCTCAATCCTGTGTTTACATTTACATTCCAACTAGCTAGTTTATTTGATAATGGTGTTAATGGCTATGATCTCAGTCATTGTGGAATCTAATCTAGCATGTGTTGCTGACTCGGCTGAGTAGAAGTTCACACTGAATGAGCTGCTGCTGCCATCCTCAGCGTCTGATGCAGCTCGGTGTGAGATTCAAGGCGGTGCTCAAATGACACTCAGCTGGACTGCTCTGCTCTGTGGTTCCTCTCAACCTGTGTAGATGCTCTTCTTTGCTTCTGGGAACTCGTGTGCTCGTGGTGGTCGGGGCTGCAATCAATTATAGATTGAAAAACTCCTGGTGCTGATTTAAAAAAAAAAACTTGCAGTACTGAGGTGGACAAACACTATCCACCATTTGTTGTAGCAGGCCAAAGTGCTATAAAAAGTAACGTCCAAGCTAGTGCAGAGTATGAGAGAGGGTGTTACTCACATGAAGCAGTCATTTCTAAGTTTAAGTTGGTTCAAATCAAACTTTATGTCATTTAAAGTCACTCTGAAAGTTCATATTTTTCTTGTTGCTTACATCATTACCATTATCATTGCATTGTCATCGTCATCAAATCATCATCTATAATATCCTGAATATCATTCATATTATGTTTTAAGTATGTTTTATGTCATACACATCTTTAGTATCATCACTTGTGTTAGTATTTTGTCTCCTTTAGATTGTTTTTCTCATCTCTTTGTGTTCTGTATGCACTGAGCTGTGCACACTTTTTTATTTTTTTTATGTTTTAGGATCAAAGAAGAACCAAAGCCTCAGCCGGCACAGTAAGTAAACTGCATTACCCAGAGTGCTCTAGGCTTTGACACTTCTTCCTGTCAGTTGGTGCTGTGTGCTTCATGTGGCTTTCTCCTCTTTGTCTGGGAGGAAAATGAAAGAAATGTCACTAATGTCATGGAAGGCTGCTGTGGTAGCATGACGGCTGCACAGCTGCATTTTATTTTTAGAGGCTTTGAATGAGCAGCATTGATCAGATTGTTGAATTTTGCGCTGGACACTAAACAGCCGACTTCCATGACATCAATGACAACAGCTTTTCCTTTCAACCAGCTTTGTTATAGCCAGGCCCCCAAACCCATTTCCCTTGTCCCTGGTCTCTAACTGGCTGCCCATTCTCATCAAGTGTCACATCTGCTCTCTGATTGGCTTGTGCAGCCTCGTAATCCCATCATAAGTGTGGACTATATGCATCTATCCTGCTCTACTGAGCTGTAGCTGCATTTTGACAAAATCTACCTGCAGGGCTAACCAGTCTGACAACCTGACCCCTACTGCACCACCAAGCTGGAATAAATGACACTCCTGTTACCCTCGGCTGAGCATTTGATGCAGCTCTCATTTCCATTGGCTGTAGAGCTTTCCTGCTTCTTCTCTCCTACCCTCTACTGTAAGGCTGTCTGTATCATCTTTCTCTCTTCTTCTGTCTTTCTCACTGTATTTCTGACACTGTGTCTGGTTGTTAATGTTCCACCAATCGCCGCTCTGCCCATGTCCCGGCCTTTTTCCTCTCTGCGCTGGTTGTAGTGAATGTCCCTGCTATTGTTCACTCCTTAGAAACTGACCTGCTTCCTAAAAAAAAAAAAAAAAAACCCTTTTCAGGACAGATTGTTTTCTCCCATGATGACTCATTGCGATGTTTCAGTCACACTTTGCTTATTTGAACAGGTGGTTTCCCTTTAGTGGGATCACTGAGCTGGTAAATAACGTTCTTCAGCCCCAGCAAAAGTCCCAAAATGACAAGGAGCCAGAGCCAGACGCGTAAGTAATAGTACAGACCCCTTTTGATCTCCTCCCAGCAGGCACAAACATACAGTGGTGACCTCAGCAGCTGGATGCACAGTCTGTTCGACCCCAGTGGAGATTAGAATATTTTATACAATTTCTCAGGATGTTTGATGAAGCATATGAGAGAGTGATGGTGTGGGAGTGATGTGCCATGAAGGATTGTACTTTTATAAATGACATAATGCTCTCTGGGGGGGGGAGTACCAATATACTCAACTAAACAGAGGACAATTGTTATACATATGCTATGATAAATGATGAATTATTATCATTATTTATACATTGATTAAAATAGCCAAAAGAACAGCGTTTTGGCTAATGTTAAATAAGCTCATGTCATCGATAGAATGCTGTTTTGTTATAGTCAATAGGGTAAAGGTTTAATATAAATTAATTTGAATGTGGACAAAGAGTAAGTTGATACTGCAACAACCTGTCTCCTCCACTGGTCTAAGAGCTGCTAACTCTGCCTCACCTCGCAGAACCATGTGACCAATTCAGCAATATGGTTAAAGTTAAAAACTCTTTGGTTCAGTTTTTTTAAAATTCTTTCTAATCAGTGACTAATTTACATCCACTGCCCCAGGTTAAAGTAATTAATGCACAAGTACAATAGATAAGGAGCTGTGCTGGACCCGAGTTACCTGAGACTGGGTGCGTGAAGATAGGCTACTGAATGAAACTCCGTTTGTACAGTAAAGCTATTTTTGCTTTTGGTCTGGTCTAAAAAAAAAAAGAAAACCCAAGACAACTCCAGAACTGAAATGTGTGTGTTTTTTTTTTTTATTGTAGCAACTTGTGTCACAGACAATGACATAATAAGAGAAGAATGTGTGCTTGTTTGTGTTGTAAAGAGCATAGGACGTATGTAACCCCTTCATTATATATGTTATATTTAGTTTCATATATTTGATTTATTTGTATTTTTACAAGTAAGTGGTGGTGAGTAGCCGGAGGTTTTGAGCAGTGGAGCTATATCTGAATTTAATCCCATTAGTGATCTGCTTTCTTCTCCCACCACTTCACATGAGTGTTAGACTTATGTATGTATGTAATCTATATTGAACCTTCAAAATTTTGCATAGTATAAAACAAGAAAGTTACGTCTGTAGCAGGTAGCCTTCAATACTTTTCGCTAAAAATGCAAAAAAAATGCACCTTTGAAGCTGCAGGTCAGTGGTGACACAAAGTGACTGAAAACTTCCTACTCACTATAGAGTAAACTACAGAGTGTTCATTATACAATGAGTAGTGAATGAGTGATTTGAGGCTAAATCTATTTCACATTCACATTTTGATTTGTCAAAAAGCACAGTTGTAGGTAATGACATTGATAGTGAGTCCGTTCTTTTAAGTGTCTCTGTAAGACATGCATATGGATCGGAATCAAGAACCGGATCCAGTTGAGAACCGGTTCCAAGTTGTCCTCACCGTCAGGATCATATTGACATTGACAACTGATTAGATATATGAATTTAAAATGTTGATTAGCTGGGCATACCCGGCAATATGGATTCACATCTCTTAGTAAATAATAACCATCATGTATTCAGCCAGGCTATAGTATGAATAGTATTTTATAATTGAACATTTCTAGAAGGGAAGCTGATGAAAAAAATACTAAAGCTGCAGTCATCTGTCTGTAGGCTTATGTTTACATTGTATAGCCAAAGCTCAGTCAGGTGTGACTGTGTGGCAAAAACCTGTGTAAGGGTGTTAAGGGAATCGATAAAGCATCGGACTGATTAGCAGAATCGATAATGGCTTTGGCATCGATAAATCTGAACAATTCCCATCCCTTTCCATGAACTATCATGACCAATACCAGGACCCTGCCACCAAAGTGTGCTGCATTCATCATTAATGTTAGGTTGCCTTGGAAACGTCAAACATTTTGACTTGTAGCTAACTGGCCTAATATTCCACTGTGACTGAGCCATCGTTAATGTTATGAGCTACACCTGTGCTTTTCCAGCTGCAAATCAAAACGTGTCTGCAGAGGCAGGTGAAGGGCTGTGACAGGCCACAGTGGTCCCTTAGAAGACACATGCTGGAGTGAATGGAATTTAACATATTGGGGTAAATTTAATTTTTTCTAAAATACATAACAAAAGAATTAATATATTATTATGACTAAGTGTAATGTAAAAATGTTTGGTCTCACTGACACACCTGTAAAAAATTATCATACAGCTCTGCAACGCTGCAGAGCATTTAGCCTATTTTAGCTTAATTTTGTGGGACTCACAGCCTGCAAAATACTGTGTATGTTTCAGTGTTTCCACTCTCATCAGCCTTGTTTTAGCAAAAAAAAAATCTCAGAAAAACCCACGGTAAGCTACATGCTCAGCACCAAACTGCAGCTAGACAAAGCTAGCAACTCGCTTGGGAGAATAGTAAAGCAGCTAGCAAGTTAGGATGGATATTTCTTCTTAAAAGTTAGTAGGGACCAAATAAGAACAGAGAGGGCAGAATTAATTTTGGACTGAAAATTTGAGCTGCAACTTGATTTAAAATGAATGGTAATGTTGTTCTGTATCAGCTAAACGTGTAAATAGACAATTGTTTGTTAATGTGTTAGCCATGCACCTTTGTAAGGTGATATGTCCAGGCAGTAGGTTTGTCAGCTTGTTGTGTTCTTCTCTTGTCAAATGGCCAATAAATCAATAATGTCACATTAGCTTTAAATCAAGGGCCAGAGAACTTTGTTGTATATGATACCACTGCTTAAAACACAATCCCAGCCTCAGTTTTATTACTTGAAGTTGTTTCAGACTGGATGAATTCAAGATGTTACTGTCCCTTTTTAATGAATGCTGTGAATACAGAGATATGCAAGCCAGTTAATACACTCTAATGTCTGACAGTTGTGCAAACATGATGTATTAGAGATGATAGAGGAGTAAATATTCAGCTCAGTTTGTGGCAGAAGTAGAATCCAGACTCTTGTAGACAGCTTGTAGTTCAGCCTTGCTGTCATATGTCCAAGACAGAGGCTCATGTTACCTGCTGTGTGTAGCTGCTCTGGTGCGGCCCAGAGGTAAGAGAGCTCCGATACGCTAGCATGGGATGGGACAATGAGCAGCGTATGATTACTCGTCAGCAGTGTCACCTACATTTGACCGTGTTTGACCGAATAAGTAAACCCTTTGGAATGGGCACTGTGTACCAGCTGCCTGCTGCCACTTGAGTCTACTCTCACTCCACATTAATTCTTTGTTTTCTTCTTCATGCTCCACTTGATAACTCATTTGCTCTGTTTAAATATCCTGCATACATTTTCTCTTTAAATATGAGCGCTCTCCTTTACACAAATTCTTTAGTCTCTACTTATTCTGTTCATTCTTACTCCCTCATATCTATCTCTTAGAATCAACACAGTTGATAAAAAAAACTCTTCTTTATAACCTCTATTTGGCCCCCCAAGAGGTGAGCGAGCGTTACAAGAGGTGACCCGATACAGTGGAAGGCAGAGGTAATCATTGGTTATCTTTAACAGCTCTTTTCAGTGACCTTGTCTGTCAACAGAGCAGTGGCCCTTAGCCCATGTAGTGGCCCAGTATTGAGCGCATGTTTCTATAAACGTGTGAGCGTAAGCAGAGATTAATGAGAATAAAACATGATTATTTGTAGTCTTATTTCCTTGATCCTCTGAGACAGTGGCTTTACCTCTTGTATCACAGTCTTCATCACTCTGTTATCAGGCCGTCTGTCAGTAAATGAGATTTGGTGGGATGTGTTAAACAAGGCTACATACTAATCTCTGCTTGGTAAACACACAAAGGCTGTGACACAATTAGCCCTTTAATCCCTTAGTGGGTACAACAAGGGGCATGCCACTGGCACTCTATCTAATGTTTAGATTGCACGGAGACTTGCTCCTGAATCCACACACACATTTCAGGTGGTGTGTGGCTGTTCCGTTTGGGCTCTAAAGGTCTGGTTGTGGGTAAAGGAAGCGCGTTTATCTCAAATGCAGAGCTGTATGTGGTAAAAGGATAGCGCTGCTCAATAATTCACAAGTGCTAATGAATGTTGCAGGGGATATGTGGGGCGAAACCAATTCTAATCGCCATATTATGAAGTCAGCCCAGTGTTTAGTTTCCAAGGAGACGCTCAATTGACATGTGTCATACAAAATGCATGCGAAGAGTCCATGCAGGTTTTTTTCAGTAGTCTCTCAGGAGTTGTTAGGAGTTAAGGATCCACTGTATAAGATCAGGTGTAATGTATCAGTAGGAGGCCATCTATAGGACACAAACAATAACACAATAGAGGCTGCACTGCTAAAAGCAAACAGGGTGGTGGGCTCTACTGTGTGTGACCACCAATGATTTCCTACAAGTAACACAACGGAGAAAATACCAACGGCGTGTATTGGTAATATCATTATCTAACATTATGGCTCTACGGTGCTCTCTGGCTCACCTTACGACTGTCCTGTTATAGAAACACAGGTGCAAATGATTCATTAAACGCAGGGGAACCTGAGAAAGTGGAATTAAGTGATGTTCTTAAACTTGCAAAGCAAATTTGATACCCCCCCCCCCCACTTTTAGGAGAGGTGCAGTATCAAAGGAGGAACTCAGCTTTGAAGCTTCTTAGGTCATAGTATCTGCTTTTCCTTTCAAAATCTCACACACTGCAAACGTCTGAGGTGATACCAGTTAGTCAGATGAGAGTAGGAGCTTATTGTGGAAGTGTGATTTCTAGAAAAGAGCTATGAATCGGGGTGGTGGTAATGAAGATAATTCTGATGCAAGATTGTTTGCCATAAAATTTACATTTTTCTGCCAGTTGTACTACAGCAGAAAAACTAGTAATAATTCATCCTAATAATTCATTCTCTGTGTCAAGACTGATTACACTGTGTAGTTGCTTCTCTAAACATTTAAACAAAAACAACCCATTTGGACACATGAAGTCACATAATACTATATACTGGGTCCTTCGGTCAGTGTTATTCTGATAAATGTGTATTTTAAGGGACCGTCAATGGATGCGCATTGCCAATTATCTTGGGGTGTAAATGCTGTAGAGTGCTATATACTTATCCCTGTACAAATAACCATTAGATAAATGAATCAAACATAAACTTCATTTTTTATTGGTCAAGCCTTATCTCCTTTTTCCTAACATCTGTCCTTCCCTTTCGCTTACAGAAAGTTGCACCAGCAGTTTGAATCGTACAAGGACCAGGTTAAGAAGATGGGGGAGGAGTCTAAGCAGGTTCAGGACCAGAAGAGCGAAGCCCCAACCTGCGGGATATGCCACAAAACCAAGTTTGCCGATGGCTGTGGCCACCTCTGTTCATATTGCCAAACGAAATTCTGTGCTCGGTGCGGAGGACGAGTGTCTCTGCGGTCAAATAAGGTAATGCTGGATCGCATGCTCGGTACTCTCCATTTATGAAGACACACACACACACACACACACACACACATACAGATGTCCCACCCTCTGGCAAATTTCTCCCTACGCTACTATTTGAAATCCAAGGTTATGAAACATTGCAGTGAAATCATAATCTGGGAATTGAGCCAACAGTGTCTTTCTAATGGCAACTAATGTTTTTTTCAGATTATCAACATCAGCTCCAGTCACAGACTTTCTGCATGCCTTTGATCTAATTCTGTTCACCCTGATGTGTTCATTCAAAGCTGTAGATTTTCTGTTCATGTTTACTGTAACTTACAGTTGTTCAGCTTCACCACTGGAGGGAACTCTTCCTCCTTTTCTTTCCCCCATAAAGGAACCTGATGTCTGCTTTTGTATAATGTGGCACTCCAGTGCCTAACTAACCTCTGTCAAATCCTCCCCTCAGACTAAGCCACAGCTTTTAGTGTTAGACCGCTTAAATTTGAATCATGAGCTTGAGTGTTTTTATGTGATGCCATCCAATCCTCTGCTGTTGGAGTATGTGAAAATGCTACCAGGACCTACTAATGCCACTCACAATCTCTCTCTCCCTATCTTTCCTGCTCTCCTCCCTCTCCCTCCCTCTGTCTCCCTCTTCTCTTTCTGCTGCATTCCTGCTCTCATGGAATTGCAACAGGAGGACAAAGTGGTTAGCAAATCCTTTTCTGCGTTTCTTGGGACTGTATCCGAACACGAGCATTGTTCATGAAATGCTTTGATATGTGTACATACACATACAGCAGCCAATGACATGAAAAAATCAAGGAAAGTCCTGACCAAGCTTGCCTGTGAGTCTATCATAAACATTATGGTTATACAAAAGAAAACAAAGAAGCCAGTGTAGTGCTTCTCAAACAGAGATACAAAGAGTGCTGAAGGACAAAATACAGCAAGGGTTGGAATTAAAAGGGATAAAGCTTAAACAAGACTCAAGGAAAAAAAATAGTCCAATATTAATGGAGCACTCCACCGATTTTACACATGAACTTTACTCGTCAGGAGGAGGAGTAATCAGACTGTGATAACAGTTGAATACTGAATATGAATTACTACACTGAATCACATGGGTGCTCACCATGCAGGGAGGGTGTGATGAAAGACGCCATTGTGTTGCACTATGGAAACATCCAGCATTTTGGACATTCGCCTCCTGCACAGATTTTGATAGTTTTTAAAATCTGTCTCTTGTGAGTCCTTGAACTTTGGAGGAGGAGAAATACTAATTTAGTGGAGTACCCCTTTCAAGCATAATACTGGCATTCAAATTGGACCTCACTTTAAACATTTAGTTGGTAATGTGCCAGGAGAGCTCATTTGCATTATTGTTGTAGATTAATATTGTTTTATAATAACAATAATTCAAACAAGCAGAGGAAGGAAGGAAATAGCTTACCTAATCAGACTTTGTTGAAAAATTGATTGATTGATGAATGAAAACACACCCTCTCCAAACCATCCAAATCCAAAGCTAACTTGTAGTCCTATGAGTGATGTGTACAGCAATATAAATCAGAAAGGGAAAGTTATAATTACAGAAATAATGGCAGTATTAAATCCCCTTGGGGGGGGTATCTATATCAGTGCAACTAACTAAACAACTTTAGCATCACAAAGACAGCTAGATGCACATATCTGAGGGGTCATATCATTGTTGTCCTTGTATAATATAGATTTTCCACAGTTGCCTCAGCTATAATCTGCTCATGTTTAGCTGCTGACTGTCAAACAGTAACTAAACCGTCTGTAGCCCACACTGGACGGAGTTACTGTACATACCAGCAGATTCCATCAAAACAACAGAGCAGCAAAAGCACTGGGAGAGACCTCTGCTCTGTTGCTCCCTCCAGTTGTACAGGCTGCCATTGTTCCCGAGTAGATAATAGCTAGGAGATCGGTTACTGTGTTGTACAGATGGTGTTGAGTAATAACAGTGGCAGCAGGCTGGCGATGGATGGTGAAGGGGCATTGGCAGAGAGGCCACGGGATGTACCTCTGAGGCCTTGTAGTGTCCTGCCCTCCTGGCACTCAAGGTAAACAAGAGTTGTTCAAAAATTACTTTGATAACACAAACGTAAAATCACTCTATGATTGTGTATGCTGAGTTATAGCTGCGAACCTCAGAGGAATATGCAGGGGTAAACATTTGATCCCTGTCTAAAGGAGCATATGTGGCTCCTTTGGTCACCATATTTCAAATGTTTTTTGCAGATGTACGTTCAGAATGAGTTGAAAATCCAAGAATTGCTTATACATAGACTTCTTGAGCGTGGGAGCCGAGTAAGTGTTTATGGCAGCATGTAGAAGTTCAGATGACAGGGTCAGTCAGAGCAATGGAGAGCCAGCATGGGAATGAGCAGGAGGAGGTTGCGGGGTATGAAGGGTGTAAAAGGAGGTGTGTTAATTCACTAGTCACAGACTGGTCACACACATGACAGTATACTGTCATATACTGTTCTCTGTTTGTCCGGTATTAGAGTCCAGTGTCTCAGGGCTGACAGGGGCTGTTAGGAGCCAGCAGGGGTCATCAGGGGCCAGTGTGGGTTTTAGCTCAATCTAGATGAAAACATTATTTTACAGTTGTGTGAGGAGCTGAAGTGAAGGTTAACCACATAAACATCTGAGAGTAAGTTTACAACTGAGCTGATGTCAGCATAGGTGACTTGGGTTGGTTGTCATCTGCATTTTAGATTAATGCATCATTGAAATGTTCATGTGGACATTCTGATAAAGAGTAGAATTTATGCAGATGTAGAACTGCAGAAGTGAGTGGTTTTGCTAACTGCACATTATTGGCCAATACAGAAGACTACGCAGGGTATTCATTGTTAGTTAGATTTGTGGCACAGCATACGCAGCATGACAACACCAGGACTATTGTGATATTGATTGCTGATTGTTTATATGATCGCACTTGTAGCAGACGCTTTAATTACTCTGCGACCAACGACAGACCATATTTTTGGTGTTCCTGACCAGCTTGTGTGAAAGCGTGTGTGTCAGTGAAAAGAGGTGGCGGTGGTGAAATCTGTTCTTTTTCCATCCGTCTACTCTTTCCCTCTCTCGCATATGGTGACAGCAGTGGCGCGAGAGATCTTGTTCTGTGAAACGCCATTGAATATTTACAAGTCTCTATGTCTGGGGCAGCTAGCAGAGCTATGGTACACTGGAATATGATATAGACTGAGAGTTAAACAGCTGGTAAAGGGATGTAAGCTTTGAAAGATGGAGGACTCTGCTCAGTAACCCTGTTTAGCTGAAACCATGACACTCTTGATAGAGTCACATTAATCATTGTGTCTTATCACAACAAGCTGAATAATAGATAGAAAAACGCTGATAAAATATCTTTGTTGATAACAATCACTGCTCATTAATCGTGCTGGGTAGCTTAGCCTCTGCTGTAGATGCTTGAAGTGCGGAGTGACTTTTTGGGGATGAAAATATAAAATGCCTCTGATATAGATAAACTGTGTGTCAGTGTTGTGAAGTCTTCAGAATCCCTGCTTGTAGCAGTGGAGCTCCCCACCATTTCCTCTGATGTGGCTTCAAAAGGGCCTGAGGAATCAACAGTCTCCGGGGAGGAAGTCATTTGTGATTAAAGCATCTCTTGAAGACGTTACATGTGTTTCTTTGCCCCTCAACATTTCTGCAATAAAACTCAGGGGGAAGGACTGCAGTATTTTATAGGGACCTCTTTCAATTCTAAACAGCATTATAGTGAATAGCATGTTGTTGCAGTAAATAAAATAGATTGGTGAGTCCCTGAACAGCTTCACAGAAATCATCTGCATCATTAGAAGATACCTCATAGACTCTCTTCATTCCACATACCTGTTGGACAGTGGTTTGCAATTGTCCATTACATCATTATATAATTGGTTTTGAGAATAGAAATTCATACATACATACATAAATGTGTTAAACACCTCTTGATAACTAACTTATTAAACCCTATGAACTGCATGTAGTGTTACAGTATCTTTGTAGTGAAGTAGATAGTGTGTAATGCAAATTAGAGATGCCCAGAATATAATTAAATGTGTTATAATGTGTTGAAAGTGAAGGAACAGGTCAAATTCATTTTTAGCTCCTCAGCTTGGAAGTTGTGGCATACGTCATTCACCTCTATGCTGCAGAACTTGAAAACATATGGCGGAGTCTACAGTGTCTTCAGCTGTATTTATGGCTGAACAATTAATCGAAATATGATCAAAATCGCAAAATGGCCAAGTACAATATCCAAATTTCAAGACCTGCAATTTTTTGATGAAGGTAAAATGTGTGACAGCATAAATGAAGCATTGTGGTGCTACAGAAATGCCCAGGTATACAAATCATATTCTCCAGACGTGAAGGAACATGCTTGTTTGGTAAAGACTCAACAAATATTACATCGTCATCATTTCTATATTTTTACCTGTGAAAAATGACATGGAAAAATGACATTCTAACTGAAATCGTGGTTCATATCATAATTGGAAAATCTTCCAAATAATCCCATTATTATTTTTTTGCATATAATTCAGCCGTGGTTCTATTTGAGATTTTTATGTTCACAGAAAGAGGCATAACTCCACACTTTAAACTGATTGTACAAGGACCTTTACAGGGTTCTATTGCTACATTTTTGCTGTATTTTCCGTGATAAAATGCTGCATGCTCATGTCACATGGGAAAGATGGTGGGCATAGGGTTATTGATAATTGATCATTGATGATTGATAATTTGGGATCTTGGTTTGGTTTGACAATAGTAACCCCACCCCCATAAATTCCTTAATTGATATGGCCATTGTATGACTAACTATGTGCCTGTTTGCTAGAGATTTAACAACAGCTAAAACAGCCCAAGAAAAAATAACTCGTGTTGTCTCGAGTGCGTCACAGATCTTCTAACATGTGAACATTTCAAGTCGCTTTAATCCACATGTACAAGACAGTTATTTTCCCACAGCACCTGGACGCAGCGCAGTTTCCTGGCACCACGGTTTTACGCAGTTGTCTGACAACATAAAGAGAATGGATGATGGCGATGACACGAGCTGTCAGTGTTGTGTGTTTTATTGATCGGGATTTGGTCACAGATCAGTGAGTTAGGCTGAAATGACAAACTGTGCTTGTTAACACTAACACAAGGAAAGCAGTGCCAATCAGCGTAACCGCGTTTCTGCATCTTCCTATTGGTCGGTGGGAGCAGAGCTGGGACGCGCCGCATATGTAATGAGCTCTCATCAACTCCAGCACAGCTCTGACTCTCTGTTACAGATGAACTAATACAGCAGTGCTGGGAAACAACGTGATTTGACGCGTTATTGCTCACATGTTTTCTCCCCGTAGACCTACTGACATTGACTCTGGGATTGTTTGCACGGTTTCATGGTTCCGCTGTGACGATTCAAGACGGAAATTTGTCATTTTTTGGCGTCTTTGGATTCTGCAATTTCTCTGTTGATAGAAACAGAGAAGAAGACCGTGTTGGTGTTATTGGATCGGATTTGGTCAGTTGAGTCTCCGGTATAACCTTCACGGTGTTTTCGGCTGCCGCTGTCCGGCAGGCAGCCTGTTGTCTGGACTCGGAGCTGTCCGCGGTGCTGAAGGTCGGAGCAGTTCCTTCGTTTTTAGGAGCAGGAGCTGCGGACAGTCGTCACTAGATTATCGGGACTTACTGACGGCGATCTTTCTGCACATAGACACTGTTTTCCCTCAGCGGCACCATGGGTAAGCTGAGTGAGCATGAGGCTGTGACTGCAGCGCGTTTTCACCGGTCATTTTGTTTGTCAGAAATGGGACCATTTCAGCTCTCTCGGGGAAATTGTACTGCTGTAATTCTTTTCAGAAAATCTGTCCTCAGGCGAGTTCAGTCGCCTTCACCCTTTCGAAGATGGAACATTTCTGTCGCGTTAATGTTTTCAATGCAGTATTTTGCCGACATGTATTTTTGCGTCCAAAAAATAAGTGAGTGCTAGTCCTACTTATCCAAAATGTGAACACGTTTATGTACTGTAGGTCTGAGTGAGGCTGAAGGGTAGGGAATGTGGGTCTAACAGACATCAGCCATTTCCATGTACAACCACATTTCGGATCTCTACAGTATTTCCCTCCTCTTCCTCTGTCTCTGAACTTCAAACAAGGAACATAAATATTCATCAAGTCTATTATTATTACTGGCGTGCACACTAAAATTAGAAGCTCATTAAAATGTAATTCACCACGTGCAGTCAGTGTTGGAGCATGTGAATGTAGGCCTACCCTTTTTATTCTCATTGGCCGCTTTATGAATCACACAAAAAAAGCCCTGTAAACTTTTAATTCTGCAGAACTGCATCAAAGGGCTTAATTCCATATACAGCGTCAATGAAACTTATTTATATTTATATTATATATTTGCTTTATGGAAACTGCATCATTCACCTTTGATGTAGAGAAGAAGGTTAGGGAAAATCTATGCAGGGATAATCAGAATATTAAAAATCCACAGTTTCATCAGTCTTGATAGACATCATTCAATGGCCTACATGTGCATTGCAATGCCTGTCATTGCAGCCTATTACACTGTGTAGCCCCTGGCTGTGACAATAATTTGCTGTGGAGTTTAGTAGATAGTATCCTTATTGATGCCTGTGTCCTCAATCTGGACTCAGTCCAGACAAGGATGTTCCGAGGAACACTTCACTCCCTGAACAATGAGTCTTTAATGAGTGGTTCAGTTCACCTCAGTTCGGGTGAAGGAGAGAAACACCAAGGCAATATGATACCTATGACAGTTCATTTACCGCCACATCAATATTGCAGCATGTGCCATCTCTAGGCTTTACTTCAGCTCTTTTTGTGAAGATTAATTTTCTGGCATCTTTGCCTTCATTAGACGGCTGATATGAGGCAGGGTGGGAGAAGATATGAAAAGATATGAAATGTGTTTCCCAGAAAGAAGGATAGTATAGAGGTCATGGTTACATTGGATGCAGGGTGTCCACGTGATTTGTTTTAACTCTAATAAAATTAATGCGGCAGCGATCACAACAAAGGCCCTCTCTAAATTTTAAAGAGCCTCCTGTGAAATTAAGAGAAGAGTAATTTAGCAAATAAATTACACATATCGTTATGAATGAATGAATGTAAAATGAATGAATGCAAAAATGTCATTGATGTAATTTAACATTAGAGCTGCCTTTCCATTTGAGCACACTGTGATATGCCTGGAAGGATACTGCTGATTCACTCTGGAGCCTCTGTTAAGTAACGCTGTAGTGCAGTTTAATGGCCACAAGAGAGAGCTCAGTGCTCTCTCTTACTGCAAACCCAGCTGGTTTGTGTATGTGTGTATGACTCCTCCAGGAAAATTTTGAATGGAGCAGACAAATAGGGAACATGTAAAGTACATTGCTGAAGGATACATATTATTTTCTATGTAGTTATGTGTAGTATACTGTATGTACGATACAGGCCAGGGCTATTCACCACAAAAAAGGTATTTTTTTTAAAACCATGTGGTAGACTATATAGCCCACATCATAAATGTTTCCTGCCAAAGATGGTCTGTCATCCTTGGCCGGTGTATTTTTTGTTGTTCTCACCCTCCTAAGCACACACACATTTTTTGGAAGATCATATTTGCTGGTAGCAATGAAAACACCCTTGATCTGAAGAGAAAGTATTAGAAAGGAAATTATTTATTGATCCCATGGCACTGGGTGTTTGTTTCCCTTAATTCAGTGCCTCTGTAAACAGCCTATAGCACATTTAATAGAGTATATATCTTCCAGGTGTTTGCAACGCATGATAGAGTTTTTAGCTTTCTATTTTTAGCTGCAGGTTCAATGACTGTGATATGTGCAAGCACAAGGAGAAATGGCCCTGCCCGAGGGCCGCAGCCCGTAGCCCACTTCCTGCGCTCAGCTGTGAAGAGTTAAGCCGAGGTTGTTGTGTGTGTGTGTGTGTGTGTGTGTGTGTGTGTGTGTGTGTGTGTGTGTATGTGGCTGCAGTAAAAGTGAACATACCTCTGGCTTTTACAGCTGCTTGATCCGTGTGTGTATCATTGTGCATACATGCATCTGCTGTGGACTCAATGTGGTCTATTAGGGAATGAGGGGTATTAGAGTTTCCTGTTAGTGTGGGTTGAGCTCACGCTGTCTTTGCACTAGAAGGTTAGCAGCCTCATGCTGGGTGATGTCTCTGCCAATGTGACAAAAGACAGAAAAAGAGTGTAATGAATGAAACATGTTTCTGTTACTGTCACATGTCTGTACTGAGATAAAGCATTTAGGTTATTTCTATGATCTGAGGCACTGGAGAATATAGTCTTTTAGAGTAGAATCTTAATGCTAAATCACATTTCAAGCTAGATGTTGTTTGAGTCCGTTTTGCATGCTTAGCTTGAACTGCTCTTTTCCAACTAAGAAAATCCTTATAGATAGGTCATATTCCACATACCTCTCTATTAGCTGATAAAACTCTTTAACCTCTTGGGCTCATGCAGCCCTTAAAAAACCCTCAGGATAATCTCTAAAGTGCACTGTCATCAAGCTCAAAACAAGGCTGTTGTTATTTTGCAGTTCATGTAATGTTTTGGACATATGAGCATTCAGCTTGGCACTGACATTTCCTTACTTTTGCTCTTCCTGCCTGATATACTATAGAAACATCAATTCTCATTCTGACTCTGTTCCAAAGTGCAAATCAAATCCAAGTATTGATGACTGAGGCTCTGTGTGCTTAACATTTACTGGACCCATGCACGTTTTTGTTGGCCTGTTTTTTTTGGAATAGTAATATGCTATTAGATATTCACAGATGAGATAAAAGCTGAGGGCTGAGAACGTGGTTAATTATTATTGGCAGACCCGAGTGGTGCACAGCAACTGACTCTATGTTAATAGCAGTTTGGTGGGGTAAATATCTAGGTCATAGGCTGCAGTCTTCCGTGAAGAAAATGGGGTGTTTGAGAGGGAAGGGAAGATTTCAGTAAATAACCACAGGTGAAACATAATCTGTTTTATGACTATGATTATGTTTACAGAGCTCAAACTCTGAAATGCATGTTACATTATGTTATTAGGGTACATAATGTGCTAAGATAACAATTCTCCTCCATGTGAAAATGAAATAGGCGTGCTAAGTTCACCTAAATTGATGAGATTATAGAAATAACAAGGTTAAGGTTAGGAATCACCCTTTAGTCACATGGAGAAATCTTTTGCCGGACAAATAAAAACCTAAACACTCACGTAGGAATCTTTTTCACATGCTGTTGATGAATTCAGATTCAGAGCTCTCATTATTTTTACTGTATGACGTCCAGTTCAGGTACATAGGGCCAGTTACCTTTGTTTATTTTTGTTTGTTTTAGCAAATCTCTGCTCTTTGCTGCATTGCTTAATTTGAAATCTTTGCCAGGAATTGGTGGCTACATTTTTTTTTGTAATTGGTACAAGGTGTAAAACTAAGCCACTTTTACATTGGTCCATATTGGTACTCTGTAGGATGTTAGGTAGTTTTTCCCCTGTTTGAGGTGGGGCACCTGCAGCCTCCTTGGCCTCTGCAGCATAAAGCCAACAGAATTAAGATATTTCTAATTGCCCTCTCCATGTGATAATTACATTTGAGATACTTATTTTCATTTTAATTTGTAATATAAACAAAATCAGAATTTGCGTGCGTGTTCACACATGTGTAAGTGTGTATTTGTGTGTAATTTCCAGGTGCAGGAAGTGATGTTTGGTTGATTAGCAGGAAAACTGGCCTTGGTGGCTACTGGGTCTTAGCCGATGACTCATGGTTCACTGCAGAGCTCTCGCCATGACCCCAGTTAAAGAGGCAGTCATGGCCTCACTGGCTCCAATCCTCTGGGACACATAAAGCACAATTTGTAGCCTCCCTGCTTCCATTGTGTGTCAGCACACTTATAGCCCATCTGTAACATTGATAGTTGGTCATAAATGTCTTGTGTGTCAATATCACATAGTCCAGTACATGCTGCCCGCGGTGTGACTGTTCAGCTTTTTTGCACTACGTTTGAAATATTTGAAAATTCATTACTGCTCAAGCAGCTTTAAGATGAAAAGCTGTCTCTTCCAGTGCCCAGGTGATTGTTGCTGTTTCTGAACTCTAAACATAAGAGTAGAACTCCCTATCCTGCTCGTTTTCGCTATATCTGGACATTTCTACAGTACGAATCGCAGAGAGAACAGAAGGTAGATGGCAACCTTTGGACTGTCCAGTGCAGTGTCTACCTACTGCTGCTAAATCAGTGTCAACCATTGTTGTGAAAGCTGAGGCTCTTTTATGTTGTGTTGCTGCAGTTAAAAGCATGACAACTGTGCTGACAGAACATGGCTTTATTTGTTTCAATATTCCTCTGAAAATAAATGATGGTTGAAAGCTTTGGATTGTGGTTTGTGTGTTTGCTTCATCTGTGAATGTTTGCACATGTATTTGCTCCTGATTCCAAATGCCAGGTTGTGCCAGTGAGAGAATGGAGGTTCATGAAATCCTCTCAGATTTTGTAGAAGTGCTCTTCTTCTGCCTTGACCAACCAGTTAGTAAGTTACTAGTTCAGTGACGAGGACTTTGTCTTTCACTGACTCCCCACCCATGAACAGACATGTTTGATGACTGAGCCAGCCATGCCACCGACTGTCTACTTGATTGTGTAATTGGACAACTGCTTTTTTGTCTGTGTGCCATTGCCTTAACATGTTGTGCTACAGGTTGTCGACCCCCTTTTGATCATTTGGTGGGTTCTTCCACACAGTTACTGCTCTTTATCTCCCTGTGCTTCAGGTTCTGCCAGCCACTCAGATAAGCAGTTGTGGTTCATGCCATGGCTTCAAATTCAGCCTTTGAACCACTGCAGCCAGTAACTGTACAGACCGGCACAGTTTAAGCGAGTTCAGTTAATCTAGAAATAACATATCAGTCAATTTTTATTTGATTCAAGGCTTACTGAAAAAAATGGCGAGCCACAGACCGACTGAGGGTGGGTGAGGCAGCATTCAGGGCCTGCTCACACTAATAACAGTAATGCACTGACTCAGCACTGGGACTGTGGTGGGGGGGTGGGGGTTGCAGTAGCTCTTGGCCGCCCTACTGGCTGTCTGGCCTGTCAATCATTTGGCAAGCTCTTAGTCCTCTCAGAAACACTTAGCTATCACTTTAAGTTGCTCTCTGTTAACGAGGCAGGTGAGGTCACCTGGAGCAGACATGTCATATTGTGTGAGTTTTCTCCACAAGATGAGCTTTACCATGTAGTGTGTGTGTGTGTGTGTGTGTGTGTGTGTGTGTGTGTGTGTGTGTGTGTGTGTGTGTGTGTGTGTGTGTGTGTGTGTGTGTGTGTGTGCGCGTGTGCGTGTGCGTGTGCATACATGTGTGTACAATGATGAGGGCTCCTGCCCATGGATTTATGGGACCAATGTGGTGAGCTGGCTGCTGGAGCTGCAGTGTAGAGCAGATATAGGCACGACATCACAGAGCAGTAAAGACCTCCATCTCTCCAGTCCTCGTAGAGCAGAACAGAAGGGAAAGGGTCGCTTTGCTTTTCCTTTTATCTTACCAAAGTGCTTTAACCGCAATCGCACGACCTCTACTTCCTGTGCCATCGTTAGGTGATATGACTAATCTCTGCAATCAGTGGTCATGTGGGCTCTGCATTGTCGCAGTTTGCTAACCAGAAACAAGAATTTAATAGTTAATGTACTGCATCATAACAACTAAGAAAAATGATCTCTTGTCTTGTGTAAGATGTTTGATCTGTACTCTGGACTCACAGATGCAAAATATATAATAATAATAATAATAATAATAATGATAAACTGATACCTTCAGTGATTTCAAAGGCTGCTGTATGTGTAAAATATGTCATCATTCACCTCATCAACATGAATTGTCAGTACTGTTTATGAACAGTATAACTGTGGGGTGAAAACTCAATACTCAAGTTTGCTGATTATTTTTTCCAATTCAAAAGATGGTTGAAAACTACCTGAAGATTCACATTTTGGATGTAAAAAGATTTTTACTCAGCAACACTGATCTGCCTCACAGTTATGTTACAGCTTTACATAACACAAACACACAAATCACTCCATTACAGCTCATCATAGGTTATATAAGACAATCTCTGCCTATCAATCACCAATCCAAACCATTAACATCTCCTTCTCTCTTCTCTCAGGTTATGTGGGTATGCAACTTGTGCCGAAAACAACAAGAAATCCTCACCAAATCGGGGGCGTGGTTCTACAGCTCGGGGCCCGGTCAGGTGCGGGGTGTGTTTGAGGGCGGGCCACAGGGGAAGAAGGCCAAACTGCAGGACCCGTCCCTGTACCCCTACCAGGGAGCCTCAGGGGACTTGACACCAGCGTCAGACAGAAGCAGACCTCACGGTGGGCTCCTGCCCAGACAGGGGTCCCTTGACAACGGTTCGGGGCTGAGGTACTTGGGACCAGGTGACGCACCCATAGACAGGTCAGTCCTATGTGTGAAAAAAGAATATACCCACTACATGTGCCATATGGGTTGTTTTTATCATTGTGTAAAAGACGTGTAGATTGTGTGATCGCGGAATAATTTATCAGAGAAGAAAAAGAACTTCTGATGATGCCACTTAATGTCGGTGCATGGACATAACTGCATAAGAGCCTTTTAGCACTAGCACTGATCTATGTGACCGTTGTATTGGTAGTGCAGAACAGTGACTCAAGCCTAGCATAAAAGCAGTGTCTCCTAGCAAACCAGTCAAGGCCCCATATAAAACTGCTTGTACATGGAGCCCATGAGGCCTATAAAGTAGACAGAGACATAGATACTGTATCTGGCACTAACTCAGCAATTCTACAACAGTCATCCACCCACTCACTGCCTCTCTTCTTCACACACATAAAGCACACGAGCACATATGAACACAAATGGCTGCATGCCAGGCTCAGCTGTGATGGGGTGCTGGCAGGTGAAGAGTGCTTGCAAGAATTTATACTCTCTCTTCCTTTGAGAGAAACTCAATTTTTTTCAAACTTGACTAACTCTTTTGTCAGTAGGAATATTTGTAAGCCGGTGAAGACAGTGCAAGGCTTGAAAATTAAGATGTGTCCAGGGTAGAAAACCAAGAGCAGGCCTTATTATGATTCAGGACATTGTGTTCTAATTGTCATATGGACTAAATGCCCCCTCTGAGTGGAACACTCTCCGATGCTGACAACACGGACATGCTGTGCTTGTGAATCCTATATCTGGTTGCTTATTTCTTGATACTGGTGTCAAGTAAGGTAGTTACTTTGATGTCCACATGGGGGCTCTTTCCTCTTTCTTCTTCTAGGGATGAAGAGAATATTATAGTCAGAATCTACACACACTGGAATTTATCTTCCCAGCAGAAAGCTAGGGAGAGAGCCATCTCAGAAAATACATCCTTCACTCATGTCCTTGTTTGCTCCTTCTCATGTGTAAGGAAATTCGACATTTGTCCAAACTTATATGTGGACATATATGGGCCAATTAGGACTTTACCTAGGATGTCCAAAATTCTTCTGCTTTGGACAACATACCTGTGATAAAAAGAAGAAAGAGAAATGGGTAAGGTCATCATGGCAGCGTTGAAACTCTGGAAGGGAACACGCCCCTATTTCTCTCCTGCGCTACAGTAAGGCTGTGAGATCAGGTTTTGTTTTCCATAACCCTTGGGCAGTCGCAGCAAGCATAGCTTACAGACTGACAGATGTCCTTGTCTCTCTGCTGGTCCTCCAAGCCTACGAGACCAGACTTCCCAATGGGAAGTGAGGAAATGTGGGCTACATATGTTGTACCATTCAGTGGTGAAAACACCCAGAATCCAAAGGGAGGGTGGCACTGAATTAGCCCTAAGTAATGGATACAATATATACATTCTGTATAGGTGCACTCACATTTATGTGGCATGTGCAGGAGGAGAAGGAGGTGAATTTGACTCCATCCCAATTCAGCCAACCTCTGTTCCTATTCGATACTGGCCTTATATACTGTAGGTATACTTGGTGGGTCACATACCCCATTGTCTAGCGCAGAGACACAAGCCTGTGTCCACAGTCCTGTGTCCACAGCGTGTTTGGGGACGCAACTCATTAGTTCTGTGTGTCCTCTCTCTGCCATTGAACCTTGTATTTACTTCTTATACACTCAGAAGCTGCAGGCGTTGAAGAGCTCCTCTGGAAAATGTTTGATTTAATTGCCTGATATTTTGCTATATGTGTATATATCCAGCATACCTGCCCATTAACCAGCTCCGAGTGTTGGATGTAAGTGTACATACTTTTAATGCTTTTACTGTGTAGTGAAGCTATTGTGCAACAGTGACCCATACACACTCAGAAGCATGTTATCTCTCCAAAATAGGCATATTTTCTCCCCCGTCTAGGTAAAATTTTGTCCCTCTGCTATGCTTGTTGAATCTGTCATCCATTATGTTTCTATATTTTCAGTTCAAACCTACAATAGCGCAGCAAAGAGCAAAGCATTATCTGTAACTACATGGTGTAATAAAAGATACAGTACTGTAAACCTTTAAGAATCATGCAGGATAATGGTGTTTTGTGTCTCTGTGCAACTGCAGTACATTAACCATCTTCTCAAATGGCTTGCTTTTTTAAGATGCTTTTAATGGATGATCAGACTAACTATGGATCAGACCATAGATCAGACCGCCCCAAGCATTCAGTCAGTCAGTCACTGTCTATTCTAGCCCAAGCTCTCGCCACTGTATATTAATTGATTGCATGGCTAGAGAGGTAGAGGGATACCAGGTACCAGGGAGGGATTCTTGCTTTGGCATTGCCCACATTTGCAGTGACACGACAGGAAACTGGCTGTCTGAAAATTCACAGGATAATGCTGATGATGGATCGCAGAGAGTCCATAAATAGAACTCCCACTGCATAAGCACCAAAACCCACTTTCATTAATCTTAAAGAATGTTTAAATTAACTCCAGGATGTGTTCTGCTGAAGAAAGGAGGGGAAAAAGCTGACAGTCTATTTATAAGGAGAAATAACTTGGGAAGGCTTCTAATTTATCTTGGTCTCGGAGGTGTCATTTGAATGAACACACAGATACGCTGGGACAGCTGCAGTGTTGGGTGAGGCTGATGAAACAACGATTACACTGGGATTGGAACATACTCACTGGTGGAATTTCTTCAGAATCTGCATTTTTTTGAACACATTCAACCAGGCAAGAGAAACGTTAAGCCTGCCAAAATGTTAGAAGAGGAAGCAGAACACACTCAGCCTGGACTGGCTCTTTAACATCCAGCCCAGTCCAGTATAGAGTACTTAGTCTGCCTCGGTTCAGCCTTATGTACCCAAACAGGCCCTAATGTATGCACACATGTCGTCAGCCAATAATACAGTGCTCCCCTCAGCCTTAAAGTAGTACTTCACATTGATACTGAGTAAGATTTTTACTAGTTTTCATAGTTTTGGTCATCAGTCCTATGATATAAGGTAATGTTTTACTTGCAAATTGTTGTGATCAGATGATGCTGCAACACCCAAAACTTTGGACGGAGTCCAATAAGGGGCAAAGATCCTCAGTTCACCTCAGATTGTCTGAACCACTTATTTGGAAGTGAGACTCAAGAGGAGCATACCTGAAACGTCCATTATAATTGTCCTTGGCATTGTAAAACTACATGTGTGTATGACCACAGAAAGTGGTGCAGGTCTTGGCTGAACTATAAATGAAATCTTCAAGATTTATGTGATGCTTACAGCAGGTAATAACACTGATGCTCAGTTTTGTTTTTGCTTTTAAATAAGTAGTTTATAACGTGATTAGCATGTGATCTTATTTGAGTTGGACTTGTCCACTAAGTTGTAAAGCTGGTTTCAGCAGCTTGTTACATCCCCAGATCTCAGCCATAGCTCTTTCTCAAGAAAGACATTGTGACATGTGACAGGAGGAAAAGCACAGGTGTAAATAATAAAATGAATGACGGTTGAATTCCACTTAACTGCTTCAGCTTCAGGGTGCTGGTGTTGCACATGCTGGCTCACCACCATCACACTGTCATGACTTACTGGGACATGATAATGTTAACATGCCCGTTCAAATAGGACAAGTTAAAACATCTGTTGTTAAAACATCTTTTCATTTGCTGAGTAACACAATGAAATCTACAAAAATAAGACCCATATGGTAGAGATCCAGTTAATGTTGCATCAGCATAGTCATGTCAAGGTTTTTAGTGTCTTTACAGAACCTTTGACATTTTGTTCTGTCAGGAGCTCATTTTTAATTTAGGGATGTGACTTACCTGCAGTTACTGATTATAATGTGTTGGTAGCAACTGAGCATCACAATGATATTGTTCTGTACAATACATGCAGTTGTCTTACATCGTGCCTAAGATAAGGCTGCATTATTGTATTAACTGCTCAATGGCTACTTATTTAGTCACTTATACTTTGTCTCCCAGGAGTAATATATTGAAGATCTCAAACACGGACACACAGGTCATCTTCCTGCTCAAGTCGTGGTCACACAGAAGAAGCCAGAGAGGTTCATAATCGCTCCATGTTCAAGTGGTTGCACATAGACTTCCATTGTCCTGACAAAATGTTTAATAATATCAAATGCTACATCAGGATAATAAGGAACCTTCTTTTCAGCCGATCACAGTTACATGCGGAGGCACTGATTGAATAAAATGGAGAAACATTAATTAAATAAATAAGTAATCCCCCGGGAAACCCCCCTTTTATGTGTGCCCTTTCCTCACAGACAGACACGCTCTCTTCCAGAGGTATTAGGACTGTCCTCCTTTATTACTGATGAGGAGCTGATGCTCTGAGGACAGATATGGAATATAAGGAAAAAAAACCCCTGACGACAGCATCGCCTTTCTACACTATATTGTATTGTGGTCTATCTGCTGCTGTGCGCGTCCCAAAGAGTGCGTGATAGAAGATGGAGAGATATGTCAAAGAGTGCGCACGATTGCATATCAGCCCTATAGTGTGTGCTTGCGTGTGTGTGTGTGTGTGTGTGTGTGTGTGTGTGTGTGTGTGTGTGTGTGTGTGTGTGTGGGCTGGTATGTGTTGGAGAGAGAGAGTGCGAGAGAGAGAGAGATAGTGTGTGTGTGTCTGCTTGTGTTTGTGCGTGTGCTAGCGCGAGTGTGTTCTCTTCATAGGCGAATGGAAATATGAGTTGAATGTGAGGCAGCAGCTGATGCGCCGGTAAGCGATGCTGCTGCTGCCGGCTGCCGTATAGGATGCTTCTCCGCTTCTTCTCTCCTCCGGGCGCTCCTTCGCCTCTTCCTGCACACCGAGAAGAGATTTTCGCCACAGCGAGAGGAAGAAAAGGCACGTTACCGGCACCGGCACTACCTCCCTTTTCTCCCTTCAGGTCCGAAGCAATATGACCGAAGGATCCCGCCCGGAATGCGTCTCATTTAAGGACACTTTTTACCAGGAGCGGCAGCAGAAATATGGAACTTGATCGGCGCCTTTTCTGCCTTTAATGCGCCCCGGGAGATAATAATAACAAAATACTGAGGAGGTGTATGTGTGGAGGGGGGCGTCCGGAGAGAGCGCAGGCTTTGGGATGTATTGTTGGTGAAAGGAAAAAGGGTGATCACTTACTGAGGATAAAAGAAAACGGAGGGGGAAAATGCAGTTTGAGACATTGCGTCAGTTCTGTAGCTCGGTTTTATCACATTTCAACGGGGCTTTCTCGGCGCCTCAGAACATCTTACAGACGGAGCTGTTCGAGCAGGCGTTGAGCAACATCGGGTGAGTGATTCCTTTGTAAAGAAATGCCCTGATTTATGAGGAAGGGCTTCCCCGTTGGTATGTCAAACGAGTATTGGGGGGGTGGGGGTTGTTGCGTTTATCGATCTGCAGCCAGCCTGCGTAATAACAACGTACAGTATAGCCTAGTACTGTTGCTGCTGCAGATATTTCCTGGCTGGATGATGGGGCCGATCAGTGATGCTGCTGCTGCTGCCGCGGTTGGCTGTGTGCGCGCGCATGTACCGCGTTTGAATGTTTGTGAAGAGGTGGTGGTGGGGGTGATGTAGG
>NW_019174446.1:2802759-2927808 GCF_002260705.1 Seriola dumerili | reverse complement strand
GCTCAGCAGCAACAGTACTAGGCTATTTACTGTACGTTGTTATTACGCAGGCTGGACTTGCAGATCGATAAACGACCAACAACCCCACGTCCCTCCCCCCAAATACTCGTTTGACATACCAACGGGGGAAGCCCTATCCTTCATCAAATCAGGGCATTCTTTAAACAAAAGGAAATCACTCCAACCCGATGTGCCTCAACGCCTGCTCGAAAGCCTTCCGTCTGTAATATCATGTTCTCGAGCGACCAGAGTTATAATGCCCCGTGAAATGTTGATAAAACCAGCTACAGAACTAGACGCAATGTCTCAAACTGCATTTCCCCTCCGTTTTCTTTTATCCTCAGGTAAGTGATCACCCTTTTCCATTTCACCAATCCAATACAATCCCAAAGCCTGCGCTCTCTCCGACGCCCCCTCCACACATACACTCTCCTCAGATTTGTTATTTATTATCTTCCCGGGGCGCATTAAAGGCAGAAAAAGCGCACGACAAGTTCCAATATTTCTGGCTGGCCGCTCCATGGTAAAAAGTGTCCTTAAATCAGAGATCGCATTCCGGGTGCGGGATCCTTCGGTTCATATTGCTTCAGGGAACTCCTGAAGGGAGCGAGAACAAGGGGGAGGTTAGTGCCGGTGCCGGTTAACGTGCCTTTTCTTCCTCTCGCTGTGGGCGAAAATCTTCTTCTCTGGTTGCAGGAAGAGGCGAAGGAGCTGCCCGGAGGAGAGAAGAAGCGGGGGGAAAAATGCAGTTTGAGACATTGCGGTTCAGTTCTGTAGCTCCCGGTTTTATCACATTTTCAACGGCGGCTTTCTCGGCGCCTCAGAACATCTTACAGACGGAGCTGTTCGAGCAGGGCGTTGTAGCACATTCGGGTTTCTCTTTGGAGTGATTCCTTTGTTAAAGAAAATTGCCCCTGATTATTGTAGAAGGGCTTCCCCGTTGGTATGTCAAACGTGTTATTTGGGCGGGGGACGTGGGGAGTTTGTTCCAGTTTATCGATCTGTCAGCCAGCACTTCCTGTCGTAATTAACAACGTACAGTTAGCCTAGTACTGTTTTGCTGCCTTGCAGCATATTTCTGGCTGGATGATGGCCGATCAGTGATTGCTTGCGCTGCTGCCGCGCGTTGGCTGTGTGCCGCGCGCACTGTTACCGCGTTGAATGTTTGTGAAGACAACGTTGGTGGTGGGGTGATGTAGGGGTGGTGGGGGGTGGGGGGGCCTGTTGCTAAAATGAACCGTTTAGGTGGACTGTGACCATGCCGAGGTGTGACTGTGCTGTGCACGTAGCCGTGTATGTATGTGTGCGCGTGCGCGTACGCCCCAGCGCACCGCTGCTGCAGCATGTGTACACTGCCTCTGCCTCTGCTGCTGTTGTGCCTGAGAGGAGAACATGAAGGGTTGAGGAGGCTAAATGTACATTTTAAAAGAGTCCAGGGCTGGAAACACCACCCCCAACACACCCACACACCTACACATCCATGGCCAAGCTACCTACACACTCAAGTACAGGACATTATGTTTCCTGGAGCCAGCGAAAGTATAGCTACATATCAGAACAGGTATGAGTGACTGACATAATCACGTCTCAACTGCAGAAAACCATTAACTAGCATATGAGCATATTACATCCATAAGTGTTTAGACTAAGTCTCACAGAACAGTAATGAGGCTATTTTCGTTTTTTCAAAAAGCAGTATGCCAACCTTTTAGCAACGGTGTTACTGCTATTTTCATATTTGAAAAGAAGTGCTTGTGTGGTGTGTTGAGAGAGAGAGAAGTTGGATCTCACTTAGATGCATTGAAGCATATTATGATTAGTCTGCTAAATGCTCTGTTCCCCCGCGGAGAGGCCCCTGGTCATCTGGCTAGGCATGGCTGTTAGACACATTATGCAGACTGCAGAAGGGCTCCAAACTTGCAAACAGACCCATGTTCCTGCAGCCGCAGGGCTTAGAGAACATGCAGGCCTCTTTCTTGGTATAGATGCAGGCACCGTATCTCCACACCATGCACTGTCTGTCTCCGGGGACTGCATGTCTTTTCCTCTTGTCCCCCACCCTACCGTCAGAAATAATTTACAGCATTGCTGGGCTCTCTGCCACCTCACATTACATGGCCAGAACACTCAGCCACTGGAAGGACTGAACAGGGGGCTCTGTGCCTGGAAACTGTGATCCAGCAATCATCACATCTGACTGATTAAATTGAACTTATTTTCCATCACTACCCTTTTTTTCTTCTTAGCAAAATCCTTCAGTAGGAACAGTCTCTGAATGGTAGCTGATGACAGGACTAGGCTTCTTTCTTATGCTAAATGATCATATTTGAAGTTGGCTAATTGCTACACCTAAATGTGAGAAAGTCTTCATGTGAGTGGCTTCAGTGTTAATAGGGTGCTGCAGGGATGACGTATTTTTGTCGGCCAACCCAGATGTTAGAATCACCCTGGTGCCCTCGACAAAAAGCCAATGGGATTTTTACATTGGCTTTTGGATATATTGCAGAGAATAAGCTCTGTGACTAACAAAGGTGTATGTACACATTTGTTCAGAAAGATAATCTTCACAAATTAACACCACATTTATGATTTTTGAAGCCTAAATACAATCTCCAGGAGTAAAAAGCTAATGCTAGACTATAAATGAACTACACCATGGTTGCATGACTTCGTCACTACTGCTAAACTTCCAACTTGTAGTTTGATTTAGCGCTTACCTCTTCTACAAAAGCCTTTCCTCCTACAAAGTTAGTGATAGTTTGCAAGACCATGAGTATAAATACTTTGAGGCTGTAAAGGCTGACCTGTGAGTACTGGTGATGACATTTAACGTCCCTGACAACCTCTGTAGTCTCATTTAGCTGCTTGTTAGTAACCCGTTTTTAAGACAAGTAAAATCTTAAAAACTTCTCCTGGGGTATCTACTGATGTATTTTATGTCGTAGAGTAATACGTAGAAAGTCTTGAGCTTGTGTTATCCACAGAGCTTCAGGCATTTAACCAAAAACCCATTCAAAAAACCCATAGACTTCGGGATGATGGACCGGAGGTATAAGAATGTTAACTTATTTGGGACTTTGGGGCCAGTGTCAGCCTCTTTGTCCACTATTTCCTGGGTCTGTAATGTATCTCACAGGCACACAACAATAACACAACTCTGCAGACCAGCAGTGTGTGCTGTTATCAGTGGCTAGCCAGCTTGGCCATCCGTTCGATCAGGGCTGTTTGTGTGCGAGTCTGTTTCCCTCTCGCTCTCTGTTTCTTTCTTTCCCAGGCCAGGCCTGCTAATGGGCTGTATGCTTTTAGATCCATCTTCCATGTATTATGCATGTGTGCGTCAGCAGAGGTCCTAATGGGGTGTGGGGATCTGTTCTTAGAAGGCCTGAATGGTTTTGAATTGAGTGGTCACTACATTTAAACTGCAACCATGCTCACCCCCCCTCCTCTAATCACACACAAACACACACACACACACACACACACACACACACACACACACACACACACACACACACACACAAACACACGCACACCTTCCACCCTATCACACCCTCACTGCAGAAGGTCTTTGAGCTTTCTTCCCTGAAATGCCTGAGAAGTGTGTCTGTTGTCGGACGGCTGTTTGAAGCCATAGAAGAGATGTTGAGTTGAGTTTGTGGTACACATCTTATAGTCTTTTCCCACATGACCCTATTGTAAAGCCTCTGATACAGTATAAGTGGGATATGAATAGCTGCATTTGAATTTCTGCATAAATTCAACGTATTGGAAGCAGCACTGTGTTTCAAACCCAGCATATTAAGTAAAACCCATATTGCTGCTGTTGAATGATTCCAAATGGGCCGCGCAATCTTGGGTGTGATTTTAGTGAGCCATCTTCATACTCACAGCTGTTTACTTCATCCCACAGTCTGATATATTGTCCTCTTGCAGTGACAGCATATTTGCAGCTGTGCATTTCTTCATTTTATGGCTTGTATGTGCAGTACAGTGTGTTCAGATAGCAGGAAAACCAACTTGTTTCCACCATAGTCACTTCTACACTGAAGGTTTCTATGAAGTGGAAACCCCCTGGCTTTCTACCCCTCCCATCCCCATCTCTTCACTTGTCCCCTCCAACGGTGGGGTTGCCATGGTGATAAGGTGTAATGTTTGATCAATAAAAATGATGATGTATGTTCCCTGTCTGTTAATCCTAATGTCAGCCAGGCCTGAGTAAAAAGACAGAGGAAGGCATGGAACAAAGGATGTTCTTTCTAACAATGTGACATTTATTGTGATGAAAAGACAGGAGGGTGGAGCAAGTCACCTTTGAGTTTCTATATTGTATTTTTTCATCTAAAATCCTGCTCTTATCTGTCTGGAGACACAACTTTGCTCCAGTATATTCTCTCTATGCAATTTCTCCATGTTAACAATTAATATTCATTATCTACATTATCTCAGACTTTATGCCCTAATATGTTGATAATGACTGATGCAGTTTAACCTTAAACCTCTTTTTGTGACTCCTTGATCATCTTAGTGTTTTTACATCAGCCATAATAAACACAATTCAACTTGTTCCCACCCTCTGCAGACGGCAGGAAGAATATTAATACACATATAGTACAGGAAAGGTTTCATGAAACAGCTGTAACTAACTAATGGAACCTGAATTAACTTCCTTAAGGAGGCATGAGACGCCTTAATCGAGAACAAATCTGAGCTTTTCAGCATTGCATCTGTAGAAGCTAATTTGTCTATCAGAGCAAGACCAGGCTAGACTTAGACTGAGCTACTACAGCAATGTGTGTTTTTAAGTGCACTGGGTATCCTTTCATTATTTCCTAGCGGAGTAGTATTACATAACAAACATGTAACTCCTTGAGTCTGGGCAATCAAATTAACCAGTTTTCTAAACAAGATACTGTGATGCTGAAAGGCAGCTAACTTACTGGCATGTTTTCTCCTTGGCAGTATGTCATTGATGGACTGGTTATCAGGATTATTAAATGTCTGTATTAAGTTCACCCATAGCTACGGCTGATGATGCATTCATTACTAGACATCTCAGGTCTGGACAGCATCTGGACATGTCTGGGCCTTTGTTTCCTTATGAATAAGTTGAGCAATTCAAAGTGAGGCCTGTTCTGTTTTGCTCTCGGTCTCTTTGGTGTGTAAATCAGTCCTGCACATTCTGTACAGACGCTTTCTCTGGAACAAGTAGAATAAACAGAGAGAGGCACATGGAATGAACCAGGTTTCATCTCCACTGTTTTGTGTGTATCATTAAACTAGACAAGCTGCACATTGCACATGATTATTTTACATCTTCAGTAAATGCTCACATCCAATTCATCATGCATGTAGCATATGAGACACACACTTTCCATTTGGATTTCTGCTCTTGCAGCTTCCTGTCAGCCGGTATTGATAAGCATTGTGGATGTGAAGTGAGAGGAGCTCAGAGGAGAGACAAAGCAAGTAAAGAAAACAGAGAGGGGAAGACAGAAAGTAGCAGGAGGAGGCAGGAACACCCAGGCATCAGTCACCATGGTGACAGAGCTGTAGATGAGGCAGACACAGCAGGCTGCAGCTTGTGGGACTCTGAACCCCTGGAGCCCCAGATTCATGTTGATGTGACAGAACTGGGGGAAAGGAGAGGAGGAAAACGAGAGGAAAGGGGCAGGAGGAATGCGGGAGGAGAGGAGGAGGAGGCCGACTGCAGACCTAGAAACCAGAGACAAGGACATGGATTCACAGCAGTCCCTCCCTTGGCTCTTCACAGACCTGGACACTTGTGTTCATTTGGGGGTGCATCCACCTTGATATATCATTGGCCACACTGTAGTGTACATAACATTTACCTATGCCCTGTTTTTACCCTTCTTTATCAACTGTATCTTGTTTTCTCCCACAAGTACACATTAATGCCTGGCAGATGCAAAATCAAGCTGACTTAGCTGCTCCACTGGAGCTACATGGAGTTAAATGCCTTGCTGAAGGGCTTCTCAGCAGTAGCTGCCGAGGGAGGGGAGAACATTACACTTTGTCCCTACCCACATTTTCCCAGCCAGCCTCAAGGCTACCATCATCTCTTTTTTCAGCTCTGTGAGTACTATAAAGTAGCATCTTGAGGATTTAGGTGTAGGAGTCAAGCTGAGGCTTTGCTGTATCCTCAGTAGTTTATTTTCGAACCCCCTCAACATCCCGTCACACCTCGCCCACGCTCAGCCCACCCTCAATCCACCCTCAGCCCACCCTCAGCCCCATGGTGTTGTACCCGGGTGTTGGCAGCACTCAGCAGCTGTAATTAAGCCAGCCCTTTATTGGTTTTGTCCTCACCAAGGGAGATATGTGCAGGAAGAAAGGAGACCCTGGTTTATTGCCTGGGCATCTAAGAGAGGGGTTATTATGATTGCACACTGGAGAGAGAAAGAAAGGAGTGGATACAGAGGGAGAGATAAAGTGGAGAGAGTTGGAATGATAGCAGTGCAGAGGAAAAGGGGAAGAATAGTGCGAGAGAGACAGCGGTAGAGGCGAAATCGATATGCTCGACTCCTCTCTGCTCCTCTCTTCTCTCACCAAATCATATCTCAGCATCAGACAGAGAGTGAGAGAGGAAGAAAGAAACAGAGAGAGCGAGAGAGAGAACTGGTAGCTAGCGGTGGGCTGTGTAGATAGATAAGAATCAGGCTAATGTCCCCAGCTCCAGACCTGCAGCCACTGCTGCTAATGCCGCTGCCCATAGAAGGAGGTGAAACTGCCTTTGCCAAGGTTTGGTTACAGGTTGCCATGGCAGGGTCCCACAGCCAGTGGTACATGTGATATCACCCAGTGAGATGTACCTTGTGTATAGGTTGGACTGGCCAGGCCGTTCTCAGCAGGGAAACAGGACGAGGGAGATACAGAGAGGTACACAGAACAACAAAAGAGAGAGGGAATACTTTTCAGCCTCAGCTCGTACAGAGTGCTGACATCTGGGCTCTTTTCATGCTCATGGAGCGAAACTGATTCCCTCAAAGGCTGAATAGGCACATGCGCACATGCATTGCTGTGTGTGTGACCCTCAACCTTAACATGTCAATAATGGTTGAGTTACAGTAGGCATAGTAAAACTACATTTCACTTTGGCATTAGAGGCCACTTCCATCTCTGCCTCAGGTCCTTAACTTCTTCTCTTTCCACTCACTGATGAACTAAAGAGAATGGCTGCTGAGTGGTGTAAATGTGAGACTCAGCTCCTCTGTGTGTGTGTGTGTCCTTGCATTCTCTTTGTGAGTGTGCATGGGGCTGCACTTGTATGTTCATGTGTTTGAAGCCCAGTCCCTGGGAGGTCTTTTTTCTCTTAAAAAGCGTCTTTTTCTCTGCTGCCAAACAGATGTTTGATGTCATCTTGTTTTTAAATAGCCGAGAGAGAAGAGAAACTGCACACGCTGCATGGATAGTGCTCTGCTTTCAACCATATGCCTTGATGTGTGATGCTATTTGTCAATGTCAGTAACAATTTAACAGTTTGTAGAGGGGTTAAATTCGACTGCTTTTGCTGTCGTAGCTTAGCGTCAGTGTGGCAGCTTAGCTGGAGTGCTGGGGTGTGTGTTTGGCCTTGATGGTCAGTGAAGTTGCTAATTGAAAGCTAGGCTATCTACTCCTAAAGGTGCTTCTCAGCATCATCATTCTTGTTTTACATTCTATTTATTGATTAAAGAGGCTTGAAGGGTCAGACCTGAGGAAGGTCAAGAGGTGGGCTTTCTTAGCTAAATCCCTGTTACACAGTGTGGTGGAGTCCATATGACACGACTGAACAAACACTCTACTGTCACTAAGTCACTTACATTGCTCGCTGCATATATGGAATCTGTTTTAGCAATATTACTATTTCCACTCCACATACCCAATGCGGAATTGACCTGATAGCATAATATTTGCATGCATTGTTTCATGAATGGGAAAAAGACTGCTTTACACATAATCCTGTTGCTGTGCCCCAAATCCAAATCTGTTTCATGCTCCAATTTATTCAATTACCAAAAATATACTTGAAGAAGCTGTGTGATAAAGCAATAATGAAAAAGCTTAATCTAAACATCTGCGTCTATCCAGCCCATTGCTATCATCATCCGTCTCATCCCCAGCCCGTGCTCAAATCCTCTTTTGCAACACTGATGGTATTTCACAAGCTCAATGAGATTAATTATTTCCATATTTTGCAAACATTGCGCCGTGTGTGCGGCTCCCCCGTCTCCCCACACGTGTACAATTAGCTCAGTTCATTTGTGTTGCAAATGAGCCGGCCCTGGCGGTGCTCGGCAGCCTCCCTGGGCTTCTCCTGCCACGCAGCAAAGAGGAGAACCCAGCCGAGGAGTGATCAAAAGCCTCCTTCTCTGGCAGGCAGATGCTGAGTAAACAGAGAAGAAGAAGCTCCAGTAACTGTCTCCTCCCGCTTCCGCTTCTTGCCTTCATTATTTTTGGAGTCTGCTGGCTGGCATTAATGAAACCCCATGTAATATTCATTTAATTCCCAGTGTTTACTAGTTCATTAGGTTTTAGGATAGTTCTTGATCTGATCTCCAGGGGTGGCTAGAAAGAGGAAAGCTGACTTTGAAGATTTTTCTCTTTTCACCAGCCGGGCTTCCTTCCATTTATTCATATGTCTCTCTTGATCCTGTTAGAAGACCGTTCACAGTCCTCTCCATGCTTACTGAATTGTATAGCATTCCTCTCCCCTCGTTTGCTTCACCACACTTCAGCTTTCATTTGTACAAATATAGCAAAGTTTGAGGGCTGTTTTTGGATTTTGGTGCAGCGATACATCAAATGTAAACCAGCGACCCAGTTACTACCTGTATGGAAAATAATTTAAAGACCTTATCCGCACATAATACAGATCAGTAGTACTACTGTCTGTGACGTACAATGTTCTAGGAATCTAAGGGAGAAAAGGTGGCTGTGTATCAGCTGATTAAAGAGATGAGAAAATAAGTTTAGGTTCATCATCTCTTTGCATCCTTGACTTAAGTTAACTGCTGTCATAGATTAAATGTTTTCTCAGACCATGGCCCCCTCTGGCCAGTTCGACTCCCTGGCTCAGGGCATGTGTTACAGACGCTGTCCTATGCAATTACAATTAACCCACACAGCCCTTTGGTCTGGGGCTCGCCCTGCAAAGGTCTGACCGTGGGTTCATCGATTGAGACGTTGGCTTGTCAATGCCATTGAGCGCAGGAGAAAAGGTCTTTCTGCTGAGCGCACAGGGACACAGCAAGTGGCTTTTTCATCAGACGCAGAGGAAAAGGCCAAACTTTGTCACAAAGCTCGCATTTCTTAAGTACGGTGAAGAAATCCATCAGGTAGTGCTGCAGATATATCGGAAAACGTAAGCTATATTTTGCATCTCAGTGATCATTGTATAGTCAGTTTTCAATTTTAGATTTTTTGACGGTATCTCGTCTTTACTGCATTTTTCTCCATCTTGAAGATGTTAAATTCCTACTATCTGCACCTATCCTGAATTATTAGTTTGACTAGATTCTTTCTGGGGTGAAGCAGCAATGTCACACTGATGTACTAAGTATTAAAAACAGTCATTTAATAATAGAAAATATCTAATGTCATGTTCTAAAACTTGTAAAGTAATCGGAGACTCTTAATTATATAGACAAGCATCTTCCATATCAGTTTGCTTGTTAGCTTACCCAAACTCTTCAACCCTTGTATTTAACAGAACTCCACAATGTTTCTTTGATCTATGTGTGTGTGTATGTGTGTGTGTGTGTGTGTGTGTGTGTGTGTGTGTGTGTGTGTGTGTGTGTGTGTGTGTGTGTGTGTGTGTGTAGTGACATCTCTCAGACAAGGAAAGTGCTTCAGAAGAGAGCTCGGAAGGCACCGTCTTCCCATTACGTACAGCTTCCTGTCTGCCTGCAGGCGAGCCTTCTAGCAGCCGATCTGTTTGAGTTCAACTTCAGAAAGACTTTGGGGTTGGGGGGAGAGGTGGGTGGAACTGGAATGGAGAAGATGTCGGGAACAGTAGTTTATACGTTTGAAAAAAGCACTGAATTTAATCGCATTTTCAGAAAGTAACTGACAGGGAAAATATTTCACCATGCTTTGCTAACTAGTCCCTGAACAGGATTGAGAAAATGAGATCATCTCATGTGGTTGCTCCAGTGAAACCCATTGCACACACCTCCCATTATTCTGCTTTCTACCCTTTCTCAAATTTTGCATGACTAATTTGGCACATTGTGGAACAAAACCTGTGTGACTGTGTGTCTCAGTTACTGTCTAAACAGACTTTTTGTAGACTTTGCTGCTGTTGTCTTTCATTTTTTTTTTTTTTTTTTTTAAATATTTCAGCACTAGTTCACTTTGCGTGGAGTGGGACTTCACGTCAGTTACTTTGTAGTCAGTGCATATCAGAGTTTGTTAAGCTGGGCAATCCGTGAGCGATACTGTAAGTAGCGTACATGTTGATTTGATTATGCCCAGGCCCCAGCCACGGAGATGCATTGGGGTAACTTGGTTGCAGTGGCTTCCCTTTCTTATGGATGTAATTGGAGATTGCTTATGCTTTCCCTAGCAATCTCTGCACTTCACATTTAGTCCACTGTTTTTGACATACAACATCCAAGCAGATGAACAGTTTGTGGCATAGAAAGGGGCAATATGAAAGAATATATTACATTTGATCCCACATCTGTACATCCTACGTTGAAAAAAGATTCCTACTCATAATCGTCTGATTTTTTTGCAGAAAGTTTCTAGTGTTCAAGAGGTGCACAGCGCCTCCCACCACACACACACAGGCTTTACTACAATAATCTGCTGTATTATTATTATTAATTTATGAATGGTGTGTTAAAAATAGCTCCGGTGATGGTAAACGTGACCTGTGCTGGATTGCCTGAAGCAATATGCAGTGTGTACTGTTGTGGAACAAAGACACATTTGAGTGGAAATGCTGCAGTGAAGTGGGCTCCCTCGTGTTTTTCCTGTGTTCTCTTTACATTTTGTAATTGTCGTACTTAAAATCCACAGTTTCCACAGTAGTAGGAGAGTATGAACACTCATTAAATGCTTTAGTCTGTCACAGTTGCAATTCTATCAGTTGTATATTTTACTGTTTCTATACATTGTAAAAAAAAATCAAGCATTTAAAAAGTGGTTGGATTTCCAGTACATACAGACCTACAGATATTACACATCACCTGGTGATTGGATTTTAATATTCAACCCACTCAGGATATAATGTGTCCAAATCCAGAAACTATTCAAGCATGAATTGGCTCTAAACTCTGCAGTTTGCATTCGCCTTTCTATAAAACATCTTTCTTGTTTGTGACTCCTTTCTTCAGAGATTAACACTTCTACTCCAGCCAAAGTCTAGCAGTGTAGAGTTTAGCTCACGTGATGTGTGGGACGCACTAGTTACTGCTCTCTCAATTAGACTTGGTATCATGGCTTCTCCCTAACTGGATGGTTTGACATCTTTTTAACTCAGACACAGCATTAGCTGATAACACAACAATTATTTATTGGAGTATTCCTCAGAATGCTCTCTTTAATCAGGGTTATGTATTTGATTATACTGGTGATGCTGAGACTTAACCAGTAAGAGTATACACTTGTCTGCCTGGCATCATCAGGCCCATTTTCATTAATGAATGGGTATCAACAACTGCTGTCAGTGCAGTTCTTTGTTCTTACTATTCAGTTTGTTTCATACTGACACGACAGCGGATTAGAACAGACCTCTCCACATCAGTGACAGCCATCTTGGTTATTGGCAAAAATGCTTTAGCGGTGCTCATCTGTCAGCCATCGTATCAAACCCGCCACATGTTAGATAAATGGTTGTGATGGCCCAACCTGTCTCAGGATGGATGGAAATGCTAAAGTTAGCATGCTTACATGCAGATTGGTAGCATGCTAACCTGGTGAAAGTTGAGTTGAGTGACAGAAGTTAAATTTATTTTTAAGAGTGTAACTTCCTCGTCTAAAAAAGATAAATGCTATGAGCATGAGTAGGATTAGGTGGAATTTAAGAATGTCAAGTGAGACAGGAGGTTTTGTGCAGATATTTTAGATTGGCATTGGTAATACTAGACGGTGGGTTCACCCCCCTGCCCGTTTGTTCGCACAGGATAACGCTACAGGGACAAGCATGGACAAGTGTTATATGGGACAATAGAGGCCCAACCTTGAACTCAAAATGAAGAGCTATTTAACCTTGACTCCATCACCATTTGTCAGCAATGATTGGACAATAACCAAAGAAACATTGCTTACCTCTCAGGCCACTCCTTCCTCCCTCTGACTGGATCACGATTCCTGCAGCTCGTATGTCCCTCGTGCACACACCCCTTCGCCCTCCTTAGTCTTGTCGTATATTTGGTACAGGGAGGGCTTGGCTGTCTTCCGCGTCGTGCCGTGCTGCTGCAGTCTTATCTGTTGACAATAATAGACTCAGAGGAGTTGGGAGAAGGGGGGGGGGTGGAGGGACTAATGTGAGGAGTCCAGACCAGCCTGAACCGCTGCTGGTTTCCCAAGAGGGTCGTCGGTCTGTCCAGCCCCAGAGATGTTATTTTGGGCAGCAAGGATTATTAAAGCATCCTCTGACTCACCCCTCAGCTTTTTTCATTACCTCCTCACTTTCTGTGCAGCCAGACAGCCGCGCAGCGTCACTGCCTTTGATTTCAAATGCAGCTTGCTCACTGGAATGAAAAATGCATACTTAGCAGAACCAAGAAGAAATGCATGTGTGGAGAGTGTGTGTTCGTGTGTATGTGTGTGTACGTGTGTGTGTGTGCGTGCGTGCGTGCGTGCGTGCGTGCGTGTGTGTGTGCGTGCAATTACTTGTGTGTCAAAGAGGGAACAAGATGGGGAGACCATAGTTCTTGAGACATTTTTTTCCGATGCAGAAATACAGCCCAGCGTCAAATTACAATAGAATTTGCTGGTTTATGAAAAGCTCAACAAATCTCAATATGTTCTCGACACAAAGTGCTTTGTGAAAACGAACAATGACTGACAAGCACTGAGCAATCAACATGCTATATCACAGCAGCTCGCACCAAGACTCTCCATACTCTCTTGTATTGCGTTTGTGTGTGGGGTGAAAGGATTCACGTCATTATTTAATCCTTTTATCGCACCTTAATTTCACCTGTGTGAGTGATCGTACAGCAGGAGGATGCATGAGCGTTGCTTTGGAGTTTAGCATAAAAGTAACAACAATAATTTACCTGATACCCTGTGATTTTTTGTTTTTTTGTTGCTGACTTCCAGTGGTTTAACGTCTTACTTTGCTGCAGTGATGCAGCGTACTCCAGGGTGTGTCAGTGCACTGTGACATCACCGTTGGGTGTGGTTACACAAACAGTAGAGCACACTCCCAACCACACCAGAGGTGGTCAGAGGTAAAAGAGACTTTCAGTTTTCAACTAGAGAGGGCAGCAGAGAGGGCAACAAAATGCTGCACCAAAATGCTGCTTTTCGGTCAGTGGTACAATCCTCTCCTAGAAAATTATGTTCATTTATATATTATATGTATTATGAAACGGTTTTCCCAATTACATTTTGGTGGCGGAAACGCTGGCTGGATTATTTTCAGAGGCAATGTTTTTTTTAATTTTAATCAATGAAACAGTACTTTTATGCCGGGCCCCAGAGTTACCAGAACGTGGTCGGGGTGGATTGCAGTATACAGAGTGTGACTGTGACATGAGGAAGAAAATACACATTTGGGTAGTTGAGACTTGACGCCTGTCTGTCTCCATGCAGTGCCCTGTTTTATTGTATTGCTAAATTAAAACCCTTACCTTACTAGCATCTAAAGGCCCTTCCTGGCCCCCTGCTAACTTGACCCAAGGTGTTACACTGTACGGCCTCTAGAGGACATTACCTTTTGTTTTTCTACACCTTTTGATCACCTTGTTATCCTGTCTGACGACATGTCTGTAACCCCAAGTCAACTGTATTTACATACTGCTGCCTAACATAACCATGAACTACTTTAATAATGCTGTAGTGACTTTAAGTGGATACTGTACTGCAAGATCTGGCATTTTTGCAGAAAAAAAACTGTCAATGAACATCTTTCTGATATGTTCAGTATCAACATCTTTGCAACTTGCCAAATGTAAATTAAGAACATTTCCTCATTATTTCAATACAAAACAGAATCTCTGATGCATTATGTTTCCTTCAAAATGAATTTGCTGTCGTAAGTTATTTGTATATAGGAGACAGGTTTGGTTGCGAACACCTATAGGCTTTGTAGAGTTATAATGGAAAAAGCAGTTGATCCTTACTTTGATGACTTTGATGTTTAAATACAGTGACTCGCACATAATTCTGCATAATGCTAAATATTTATACAGTATATAATGTAATGACTTTCCATGTGTATCCAGTAGAAACAAGAGAAAGAGAAGAAAGAAAACAGGAAAAATTAGACTTGTGAGTTGGGCTGAGCTCCAGAGCTCTGAGACCCTGCATAGGATGTAAGTGTAAGTGTAATTAATGGATGAATGGAGAATTTTTCCAAATGATTCTGAAGTGCTATCTGAATCCAGGTGGAAAGCAGAAGCTTTCTGTGAGAAGCAGATTTTAGTAAAACATTACAGCATAATGTCTCTTCACTCTGTCTCCCAAGGTCTATTTCATTCCTTGAATGCATTTTTTGCCCAACCACGCCTTCATCAAATATCTACAAAAGAGTAAACTCCAGATAGATCTGCAGACATTTGGACTTGACGTAGAAGGAAAAGCACAGGTGTTACTAATAACATTAATGTAGGCTCTGTCATATTCATGTTTCCCAATAAGCCTTGACAGTGTGATAGTGAGCCAGCACACACAATACCAGGACCCTGGACCTGAAGAAGCTAAACAGAGTTTATTAATGAAATTATTTACAGCTTGGACGTCCTGTGGCTGGACGGTTACGGTACATCCCATGTAACTGCAACATCTGCTGTTTGATTCTGGTTCGATTTAAAAAATAAAAAAAACGTATACATGTTCTTCTCCTCTAACCTTTCTCTGTAGGGAGGGGAGAGGCAAGCAGCAGCATAACAGTCCTTACTTGTAGCTAATCTTAATGGCATATTCTGTTGGGGCTTGGCCTACATAGTGCACTAGCGGTGCCTCTTCTTAAAAAGGAGACCTAACAGGCGGTGCAGTGCGGAAGATATATTAACCATACAGAGTATAAACATAGCATGAGCACACAAGGCACCGGTTGGTCTGCTCACAGACAGGAGGCTGGAGTCTCTGTTCGTGGAGCCAATTAGTGAACACACTCACAGATCTGCAGACTCTGTCAGCTGAGCTGATAGATGTGGGGCTGTACAACTTCTCTGTCCACTTGCTTCACACAAACTTTCCACAGAGCAGGGAGGCGAAGTGAGGGAGTGTCTGCCATCTGTTACTGTGAATGCAACTGTGCTGTCAGGCATCAGGCTGTCTACATGTGTGTAGGTCTTATCATTTATTCATTTTCTAAAATTAAAAACAGAAAATCTGGTAATTTATCAGTGTTTATTTTAATAACCAAGAAAAAGGTTCAAAAATTGGGTTTAAAGAATAACATTTTCTTTGAGAACATTCTGTACAATTTTTTATTTATTTATATTTTTTGACTTTGAGGGCATCTGTTACATAATTATCAGCTTATAAAACTCTTCTGTAGCCCCAGACATTTGTTTCGGGGACACGCTAGGACACATTGGTCTAGCCTTTAAGAGACTGTCTCATGACCACAGGGTCAAAGGTTTGAAAACTGTAACAGTCTGAATGGCTATTGTATATTATCATGTATAAGAACATTATTTTACTATACTTTCTTGCAGGCACCACCACATCTGTGCCACAAATCCAATTGCAATCACTCCTGGTTTTCGCAGGTTATATGTTCATATGCCACTTGTAGTTAAAACGTAAAATAGAAAGATTCAGCATTTTGACAAATATTCAAACTTCACCAATGTCATTCAGCGTCCTTCTCAGGCCTGCTGTGTCATCATTGATGGTCTGAAGTCATCTTCTTGTCTCCCTGAGTGGCAGTCAGATACACACTCCACTCAAAGGTACTTAGAGACCTGCAGCCGGGCCCCGTCCCTGACTGTGTGGCGATAAAACAACCCCATTGGTCCTCCCTTCAGTCTCCGTCCTGGGAAACGCTGTGTCAACAGCCCATCTCCCACCTGCCCTCCCTGATTCCACGCTCCCGTCAGTCAGCTGTCACCACCGTCATCACACACAGCACATAGTAGTGTATCTGCAGTTGAACTCAGGATCCGCCTCATGGGAGGGCTGAGGTGAAGAGGGAGGGAAGATGGAGAGAAAGTGAATGGAGAAACATGGTGACAGATGTGAAAAGTGTTGAGGCAGAAGAGTGAAAGAAAGAGGCAGGAAGAAAGACTTGAACAAAACCCAGATGCACAATGCACACACATGCACCATGTAGACTTGTGTAGGTCACTGAAAACCAGCCATGTCATCATGGTGCAGAACCAGGAAAAAAGTCTTTGAACCATTTTTTTAATGCACAGAAATTATGAGGTAGAGAAATATCTCCATCTCTCTCTCTATCCCTCCCTCTATAGCTCAATCTCTCTCTCTCTCCCTCCTCTGAATTTGATTTGATGCCTGAATATCCACCCTGTGGATAAAAAAAACATAAACCATGTAATTTGTTCAGTTTAAGGATCATAAGACCTCAGGCTGAATGAGATTAGGTGAGACCTCCTGCTCTGCTTGTGATTGGTGATAGATGTGAGCTAGTAATCAACCAAGGAATGTAATCCCTTCCTAGGCAGAGGACTGAATGGCCAGCCAATCGTAGCGATCACATGATGACGGTGTTAAACCCGAAAGTCGGCTCGATTTCAGGCCCCCAGAAGCCTTTGCAGCAGGGTCATAAACTGTGCCATTCATCTACATCCAGCAGAGTGGCAGGGCACCGTGGGCGCAGCAGACCGACAGAAACAAAGCAGGTCACGCTGATGATACAATATCATTTGGCCATGAGGAGATGCAGCTGAACTGTCGGATTGCTGCAGGACTTTAACCCGGTTTGATTGCACTAGGTAACGGAGGGGGGGTTGGATGCGTTTCTTTTACTCTAAGGGGCGTCCCAGATACACAGCGGCCGGCTGAGTCAGTCTTGGAGGGGAGAGTGACACTGCATCTGTAAATGTACCATTAGAGGCATTTTTCCTCTTCCTGTCTCTTCTTCTCTGACTGCTCTTGGTTTAGACACGCGCATTCAGCTTGTTTTTCTTCTGCTTGTGCTTTCTCTCTGGTTATCTTATTTCAATAGAGACCGTTCCAGGATGTATTGTTGTCATTAGTGGGCCAGATTCCCTCTAAGAGGAGAGCTCTGCAACACAGCACCACTCATTTGTTCTCATTTGACTTCTCTCCATTATCCGCAAAGTAGAGGTGGCACAATCCCCACAGGGGCAGCGTTGCATTTTCACCTTGATTGCTTTTGGCTTTCTTATTTAACATGTTTCTTCAGCGGCAGCAGAGGCAGAGCGGACAGAACTGGTGTCACCACACTCAGTTCGAAGAGCACTGCCGCAAAACTACATTTGCTGCTGCTTCTGTGTTTAGATCATCCGTAGCCCTCTACAAATAAAACAAGGACGTTTTGTGTGCGAAGGGAGGGAGGATCGGACGAATAAAAACATGGCCTGGTTGGAGGCTGTGAGCCAGGTGTGGTGCTACGTTTGGATCGGACTGGACTGCGTTTGTGGACTGTTTGTCTGCAGACGGCCATGTGATTGCGTGGAGTAGTCAGGCTGAGGTTTGAACTGAGCTGCTCCCCAGGATCTGACAGTTACGTGCAGTAAGGCTGATTTACATGTCATAATTTAGACTCTTATAAACACTTTGGATCTAGAAACAAAGTTAATATGGACAAACAATTTAAATGTATATCTAGTGTGTCATGTATGTTGTGTTTCCTGTAGATAGTTGCTAGTTCAAATGTCCCATGTCTATAAAGCATTACAGTAGACAGCAGATTGGGTATTTGTGCAGTACAGTTGGTTTTTTCTGCTCTAACATCTGCAGCAAATTCCAAACAACAGAGCATTAGATTTCTTTGCCTCAGGGATAATTGTCACAGCGGCATTAAAAAAGCAGCGGCTTCATCATGGTGTTTTAGTTTTCATGGCATCACAAAGATGTAAAAGCTCAAGCTCATATATCTGAAATGCTGGATGAGGCTATTGCAGTGAGAGAGCGAGGAAGCGTGTGTGTCAGCGTGTACATGCGTCAAGGTGTCTGCACATGCAGCTGAGTGCATGAAACCAGCAACATCTGTGAAGGGTTCATCACTTACAGAAAGCTTCCTCATTGACTTCCAGTTATTGATCTTTGTGCTTGTGGCATTTCTTTGGTTTTAAATGGATAAATGGGTAGCTGCGGGTGCACATTGTCTAAATCAAGAAAATGTTGAAAAACAAAGCAATTCTTTGTTTTGGATTGATAAAACCATGTCATCTAATGCTGTTGTCGTTACAGTAGCTGTGAGAGGAAAGAAAGGCGGACATATTGAGACAGGGAGGCAAAATGAATCAAATAATCACAATCTAAATTTTGCCTTGTACAATTAATTGAGCTCGGTCATGATGCTCTGCAGTAAGAGTTCAATAAATTTGTGAACTGACCAATCACAGGTGCTGAATATACTGAATAGTTTTTAATATGTTGTGCTGTGATTAGCTTCTCTCAGCTTCCCATATACATAGCAAACTGCAGCTGTTCTATAGCTGCATTTTGCTATGATGGTGGTGAAATTTATTAAATGTTTTCTCTAGTTTTATTTAATACAATGTGAAGGTCAAGGCAGTTTTCTGTTGTTCAAGTACATAAAACCATTTTTTTCTCACCAAAGATAGATGACAAATATGATAAATAATCATGATCCCAGTCTTGAACAGATGATTATCATTTAAACCAAACTGTGCATTAATGACAATAAGATCATGAACTGTGTTTATGTAAGAGAAAGAGGGAAAGAGATGACTGTGCAGGGATATTGGTCTACGCTCAAAAGCTGCTATACAGTAAACTGAGCTCTAGCCTGTGTGTTGCAGATGCTCTGTGTAAATGGATGTGTGATAACCCTCTTTTTTTTATCATGGACCCACATCAAATGTTAATGATTTGTGATCACAGGCTTACTTCTCGATTTTAGGCCTTTCATCATATAGATGAGTATTGGGAGTTACACACACACACACACACACACACACACACACACACACACACACACACACACACACACACACACACACACACAGGTAGATAATCTAGTCCATTTGCAGCCAGGGAACTATAGGCTCAGGCTCTGGATGTTTCTGATCTGAACAGGAACACATCTGACAGGGCCTCTCATCACACCACAGTATATCGGGGAAATTTCACCAATTGGTTTTTGTGTCATGTTGCAGAAAATAACAGCATATAAAGGTTTTATCATGGCGAGCATGTCGGGTCACTTCTAATCTTTTAGGGTCGCACTTTTTAATCTTTCGGGGCCATAGTGTAATCCCATGATTTTTGTGAGCCATGGATTTGATACATTATGCTGCTTTTGATAAGGACAGTGTACTTTAAAAAGATGATTATAATATTGGAATTACCTCTAGAGCACTGGAGGTGTATGCGGCTGGGCTGGCATCAAAAACAGAAGGGAGGTTTACACGACATCTCAATGATGTCTGCATCCTTTCTGATTTATAATGAGTGTGGAAGTTTACCCCTCTGCACACAGATGTACTTTGTACACTCCTTTGCTGTAGATGTCAAAACATGATCCTTGGCAGCCAAATGAACACCTTTTCTATCTATGGGTACATGTTTCTTTTTTCCCCATATTAGATGTAAAAGTCCTGGTGTCATAAAATGAGACCACTGTCACCCTCCCTGAATTGAATCTTATTGTCGTCACCGCCCTTGTCGGCAGCTGAATGAGGTCTTGCAGCTCGTACGCTGTCACAGCAGAGGTTTTCTATAGTTAGCTCAGAAAAGGACAACAGCAGTAACGAGGGCTGCTGTTATTCCCACAGCGGGAATGTACAGAATGGTGGCTTGTATTCCCACACTCTGCCTTGCAGACAGTGAACATGTCTCTCTATTGTCGGCCTGTTAGGATGAATCACTGCGGGTTGATCTGCTGCACACCACGCTGCCTGTGCTGCGGCTCAGTGCCACATTTGTGGTGACATCACGCACGCATCTTGGTATATAAGGAGGTGTGATGAAGGGAGTACGTCACCGTGTGCTTCGTGACTCTATCGTTGCAGCAGCCAGGCATCTGTGCATCATCACAGGCATCACGATCCAGTGGTGTCCCGTTCTGTCATTCCAAGCTTGAGCCTGACTAGTGTGGTGGAATTTACCATGCATACCAGCTGCATGTTTAGCTACAGGAGACAGTTACCTGTCAGCTCCTCTGCTTCCTTTTTTTCATGCCTCCTCTAATTCACACACATTGTGGATGATATCCTCCCTTCTCCCTCCCATCTCTCCCGTCTCGCGTTTTGTTTCTCCTCTCTTCCTCTCTGTCTGTGTCACTGAGGATGGAATGCAAATCTAAGATCAGCAGAGTGTGTCATGGCGGAGCTGTGGGGGGCTCAGAACTATCTGCAGAGAGGCTATTACAGTAGCCGTGGCAGCTGGAGCAATGTGGGAATAATGCACAGTGCGAAATTAAGTGCTGCGCCACCGCTCTGTTGTACTTACTGAAGGCTGGTTTAGCGCTGACAATGTTAGCATCATGATGCAGATGCTGATGGAGAACAGCGTGGTTGCTGGCTGCCAGAGACATTTCTGTGTTTGGACAGGAAGGACATGCAAGCCTAAACAGGAGCAGGGAAATGTGATACTTGTGTCAAGATGAGTTAGAGCTCGTCAAAGGGCAGTTTGTTAACGTTTGTTGTAGTAGCCATGTGCATGTTCTATGTGCATGTTTGTGTTCCGGGTGTAGGATTTCAACACAACTTCCCAGAGGAGACATTAGCCTGAGGCCCTGAGGGCATACTGAGAGTCAAAGTGAAGCATTTCTCAGGCAGCCAGTGCAGAGCACATAAAACACACTCACCGACACAAACACATAGGCATGCACAAGTGAACGCACGCACCCATACACATGCACATACTTAACACACCCCTCTATCATCATCAAGTCATTATAACGAGATGTTTCTCATGCTCCTCACACACTCCTCCAACCCCCCTACTCCACGTTCTCTCCCATCCAAGTCACGGCGCCCGTCCCCTCCTCCAGCATATAATTTGTGCTGCCGCTTCACTTTGGATTTGTGAATGAAGCACCGCTCAGTTAGTGTCCAGGAGCAGATCATGAATAATGCAACAACCCTCATGTGTTTCTCCAGCTGCGTCTGAATCACTCGTGAGGCTGCGTTTGGATGCTAAGGTGATGGGAGGCATTTGTTTTGATGTGAAACAGAAAGGAGAAGTCACTTGTGTGATCTGGCTACATCACAGACTTCAAATGTCCTTTTGTCTTTCTCTAGGTCTTTGTTAGAAATGAGGATTTGTTCATTAAAGTGCATATTCATTAGACTCTTGTTGTGTTTCCATTACATCTTTGGCGCTACAACTGCTGCAGTGTTTCTGTACTCCATTTGCAAGAAATCACATGTCAGATCTTTCATCTTGATTTGCTGTGGATGAAGTTATGTAATAGGTGGTGGCATTTTCTTGCTGTGGTATCCTGCCAGTCATTTTTGTCCTCGGATAAACATCCCTAATAGGCTTTTATTACCTGGCTAGTGAGTGTATCAGTATCATTTTTACTGGAAATGCAGACAGTTATCAAAACTGCATAAACAGCTTTTAATGGCAGAAATGGAGAAAGTAGACTCCAAAACAAAGTCACAGCAGCAGCAACCAGTTCTTGTCTTGTGTTAATCACACATCCAGCAGAAACAGGTCAACACTGGTATCCTCATAGGAAGATTGGCAATTGGCTTACAGCTCCCTAGAGCTGTGATATTAACTCTCAGTATTAGTAACAAGAATTTCACATGAATTCATTTGATTTAATCGTGATATGAAAAATGTCAAGCATTAATTAGCAGCATTAATATCTTCATAAATATCTTAGTCTTTAGCTGCTAACCTTCTCCCTCTGCTGGGCAGGTAGCTTACAGTCGGTTTTTTATTTTATTTTGCTGGACCGCAACAATGAGGCTAGCCCAATAAATGCGAATGTTGCTGATTGATGAACACTCAGCTGGCCCAGTGTTGGAGGTACCCCTTTTGCCGTTGCTCATGCAAAATGAATTGTTTACAGGGTGTGTTGCTAACTTAGAGCATTTGTTGCTAAATGAACTGACTTTTAGGCTCCTTTAGGGACTATTTTCAGAAAAGCACTTACCAACAACATCTACCAACTTTATGGAGAAACCTTAGCTACTTTCTGTAGAAGAGTTTCCAGTATTGCCCCACGAGTATGAGGTTGGGCTTTTCCTCTGCAGGCAGACCTATGCTGAGCTTGTAACTTTCTTTCTGACTGATTAATTAACAAGTGAATATAGCTGAAATTACAGCACAGCTATTGTCTTCAACTTATGGTGATTTTTTCAGACGATGTTTTGGTTATAAAATAAGGATTTTAGCAGCAACAGAGCAGCAGCTTGTTAATGGCTTGGAAGTTAATGTTGTCTTAATGGGCCATGTTTCAGTCTCTTTTTCAAACTTGTTCCGTTCTATGACAATAGAAACATAAAAACATGTAAATGACAACAGCTTTATTGGGAACTCGGCTGTATTAAAATACTGTATGTGTGAGCACAGAGAGGAGGAGAGAAGCAAACAGATAAAGGGCTGAAACCACCTGACGCTAGACAGAACGCAAATAGCCTACGACGCGGTCCAGCCATGTACAAGGTTTGGACCTAGTCTTGTTCTGAAAACAGCCTGAGAGTGAGTTGTGGACCGTGAAGAAAACAATAAGCTAAAAGATGCTAAAATGCTGTGTAGAGCTGAGAGGCGCTGCGGAATCACGTGACATTTGTCCTCACAATGTACAATTCACATATACATAGTCACTTGATCAGTTGTTGATATGAAAATATTGATCAGTGCAGATTTAAGGAAGAACCAGAAATAATAAATCAGTAAAGACATGCTGTATTTGTAAGAATGTTGCTATGTGGTATTTTGGGATTTTGCTGGAACTGGATCAAACAATTGTGTTATTGTATCCTTTCTAGTCTTAAGTAAATCTTGCTTTTATGTACTGGTGTTGCTGGAATACACATTCGTGCTGCTTCATTGTTCGACTTCTGCCCCTCTTTAACAGCTCATATTTTAACTGTACAGTAGTTCATGAACTATACACGAGGCACATTCATCATTCTATCCCTCGCTGGAGCTGGCACTTCTCTTTGGTGAGATTACTCAGTGTTCAACACAGAAATTCAAAACAGAGAGCACAAAAAGCATCTTTACCCGCACTGTATGTGCTTCACCACAGTGCTGATGTCTTGTGGTCTGTACATTCATTATCCTCAGACTGTGATCCAGTAGGCAGGGACCAAACCTCCTCTGTGGTTCAGTGAATCAGCCAATCACACGTGAGGAGCCCTTACCTTGGCCACTGAGCAAAGCTGGCAGCAGTGATTTATGAAGCCCTTTGAAATTTATGGAAAGTTGTCACGTACAAAATTAAGGGAATGCTTCACAGAGCTTTTTCCTCACCGAAATGTCATTATTATTTTGGTGGAAAAGTGGGAGAAATGTAGGAGAAAAATGGCTTATGAATAATTGATTCTGAACAATGGAATAAATGCATTAACACACAGTTAGCCTCCTCCAGGCTTTTCATCCACTTCCTGGCCGGTTTCCTCTCTGACAATTGGACAATGATAAAATGAGTGACAGCTAATTTTAGAAATCTGGGGCTGCTGACTGTAACCATACTTCAAAGAATTCATCTTAGCAAGTTATTTCACACAATTTCCAGCTTAACTGTACTTGTTTCGAGATTTTACTTCTCTTCAGTCTCTTTACAAAGAGGACCACTCTGTTTTATCACGACCAGGACACATGATTTTAGACAGTGTTTGAAACAAAAGGTATTAATTTAATCATGTTAGGATTTTAGTGTATATTAATAAATGTGTGTAAATGTTTTTTTTGTAAGTTCTGATTGACATTAGATTTTTTATCCAGCAGGAGCTTCTGGTATTGGGATAAATAAATGGGTACCTTCCTCTGAGGTTCATAAATTCAGACACATTGTTATTGTCTCTGTACATCCCTTAATATCCATTGTACTGTGCACACAGATACAATCTGTGAAACTCTGAATCATTTATCAATGCACTGCTCTCAGTACAGTCTTGTTCCTCATCACACACACACACACACACACACACACACACACACACACACACACACACACACACACACACAGACTCAAACTATTCATTTGGAAATACAAACAGGTCATATCCAGGCAGGCTCTGTTGTTAATCTTGTGTCATCCTGTTGTTTTTTAATGCATAGCAAATGATGATGATTTAAGCACCTATATCAACAAAATAATCAGATGCTATCAAAATGAAAATGAAAAATTGGCTATGGCACGAAAAGAGATACAACGTTGTCTGTGTTAAGACTGTGTGCGACCCTCTAGATCAAATTAAATAATCCAACAGGACTTTATCTGCACAAGTGTATGTTTTTCTGATGTGAATACTTGTTTTTTGCAAATATTAATATTAATTAATATTATTAATATAAGAGAATGCAGGCTGTAAAGCTGTCTGCGTTAATGCCATACTGTTTTAGGTCAATTAGGTCAGCTGAAGGTGTTCTCTTTGCACATATTTTCTGCAAAATCTAAGGTTTCCAACTGTAAAATGTGCTAAAAGAAGAGCATTTGTCAGCCGTGTTTGAGAGCATATAGAGTCTGTTGCAGTGAGAGGAGGGAGTGGTGTTGCATCCTGCTGCTTACTCTCATTTCTCTCTCTCTCCCTGTGTATGTGTTTGTGACAGAGACAGAGCAGCTTCTCATTAGGTTTTGACAGGGACTGAAGCCGAGGCAGTGCAGGGCAAAGTAAAGTGAAGCTATAGACTACAGACTGAAGGCTTCAGCCTCAGTAGACTGGCACAGAGAGGTGTGATGAAGCACTGAGAAACTCCTGTCTGACTGATACCTCATATTTCCACTTGCAGAGAAGCAGATGTATCGTGTGCTCACTGGAAATGTAATTGAGCAGCATCAATATGCACACACTGGGTCAGAAATAAATCATGATGTGTACTGTATATTAAAAGCATCAGAGAACGTCCAGTTCAAAGTAAAATAAATTCCACTCTTTTATTCCCTCTCTTTGATCTACAGGAAACGAAGCCCATCTGCATCCAGGGATCCAAACCAAAAATACGACCAAAGGGAGGGGGTTGACCACTCACAGTATGCCCCGACGGACGGCGGCATGCCCAGATCACCGTCCGACTATGGGGATGGGGACCCTCGGCGGGCTCCGCGGGGCCCACACATGTACCCAGACGTGGATGCGGCACGGATGGGCTACCGGGACCGACGGGGCCCTGGACGCTGGCACTCCCAGGAATACCCGCTGGACCAGGAGCTAGATGGACCGCCCAGCGAGTATGACCTCCAGCAGCAGCGCCAGGAGGAGTTCCAGGCACGCTATCGCAGTGACCCCAACCTGGCACGATATCCTGTTAAGCCGCAGCCCTACGAGGAGCAGATGAGGATGCACGCTGAGGTGGGTCGTCTGAGGCACGAGCGCCGCCACAGCGATGTCTCCCTGGCTTACACGGAGCAGGATGACCCTGGCCCCATCCGGCTGTCCCGACAGCATCTCACCGAGCGCCGGCCGCCTATGGTGGGACAGCGCTCCTACTCCGTCGACCGCTCCTCACCAGGGCCCATGGGTCCCGGCCTGGGAGGTCACAGAACCTCCAACCACAGCCCCCCAACGCCTCACCGCAGCCCTGTGCTGGGTGACCGATCTGGGGACCTGCGGAGAGGAGACCTGGGTGTAGGCGGGGATCCCATGAGGAGGCAGCAACACCACTTGGACCCCAGTTCAGCTGTCCGCAAAACCAAGAGGGAGAAGATGGAGAGCATGTTGAGGAACGACTCTCTCAGCTCAGACCAGTCGGAGTCGGTGCGCCCGCCACCCCCAAAGCCCCACAAAACCAAAAAGGGAGGGAAGATGCGGCAGGTGTCACTGAGCAGCTCAGAGGAGGAGCTGGCCACCACACCGGAGTACACCAGCTGTGAGGACGTGGAGATAGAGAGTGAGTCAGTCAGTGAGAAAGGTAGGGGCCACACACACCACCAGCCTCTGTCAGTCTACTCTGTTTCTGCTACTTTTACTGTGTCTATAGGTTTATTTAGCATTCATGTTACATTATACAGACTGCTCTGATACGTGTTCATGCTATTGTAATTCTTTCATAGTATTACTGAAGCAATATTGTTTGAAAAGTCAGATCTTATCTAATAATTTAATTATTCTTGCTGTCTCATGTTGATATTGATTTTGATTTATGCAGCTGTTGACTCAGATATAACCTTCAGATTCCCCAGTCTACAGTCTGTATCTGTGCTTTGTGTGTTTGTGTGCTTATCTGTGTTTTTATGTGTAAGGCTCATTATTTTCATTTCAAAAGATCCTTTGCATTTATCCGAGTTTAATAAGAAAATTTTAAATAGCAAGAAATCTGTATCATCAGTAACAAAAATCGTAATGCTGTCATTTTGCAGATTTAAATAAAGTTAAATGTGTTTTTTTCTGGTGCATAATGAGCAGCTCATTTGCATTTTCTCCACATTTTCCTCCTCAGTTTCCACTTTCTGAGCTGTGCACTCCTTTATTGGACTTTCTTTATTGTAAACTGCAGTAAACATTTAATTCTTTGATGTGTGGTGACTTTGGTTTACACCACTCTGTCTCTTCTATAAAGTCCCGACATTTACAGTAAAAAAAATCTTAGAAGCCCGAAAATAATGAGCCTTATGTATGTGCAAAGCACTGCTGCGTTTTATGTTTGTTATGCGTGAATTTACTCACACAGCTCCGGTGCCTTTGAGGACGAGGCTTGTGGGCTCATGAGCCAGATATGTTTCAGTGTGGATGGGTGTTATGTGTTTTTAAATGAATGTAATGCTACTGCTCTCAAGGCCTAATCCTTTTGCCGCTGCTGGCACACTTTGCCGGGTCCCGCCACAGCTGTTTCACATGATCAGTCTGTCCTAATGGACGCTGTTACATAACTGACAGACAGAGGGAACCATGGAGAGGTCTGGGGTGTGGGTGTCTAGTGAAACAAGGTGAGCTGAGTAAATAACAGTTTCAGAGTATTTTATTGGTTCGTTTTATGTCATCACTGCTGCATGTAAATGAATGGAATTAGCAGAAGGTAATAAAAGAGCAGAGGGTGATTGTATGTTTTCCTGCAGTATTCTGTACCTCCTCAGTTAGCTTTGACCTCTTGACTTCCATACTGTTTTGGTACCACACTGCTGATGTCATTCCTTGTAACTGCTCCTGGCTTGAGGTGGATGGTAAAAAGACACATCATGTCTCTGCTCAGGGTTTATTGACACCAGTTTTAGGGTTTTTTTTCACGGCACGTTCTGCTGCTGATTTTTCAAATTAGCTCCAGCAATTTCATTTCAATAACTGTGCTCAAACATTGAAATAATAATGAGAAAGATTTCTACAGGCAGTGGGTCCAGTTTAGCACAGTGTGCCTAATTGAAGAGGTGTGCTTGGTATTGGCTTTGCCTGGCCTGTCTTGCTGTTTAACTACAACAGGAAAATAGAAATGGACATCAGATCGCTCATGGCGAATGTCCTACCTGCTTAGAGACACAAGCGCACTTGTCCAAGTGTATAACCACACACTGGCAAGCAAACAGTCAGAGTGACTGAATTAAATGCCACTTTGCATAGAATCAACCTCAAAAGCAATTGTTTAGGCTGTTAGCTTCTTGACTGCTCCACCTGGTTGACAGTTGTTGTAATTGCAAATTGATTTTATTGTCAAACCTGTAATTACGGAGGCCTTTACCTGAGAAATGTTAAAAGCACCAAACAGAAAGAAAGGAAGAAGAGCGGCTGACAAATGGAAGAATAAAAGACAGACAGGAGGAAAGTACAGCAGCGCAGTTTGCTTTTGTCAGTAGCACTAGACCAAAGCACCTGCCACATGCTCGAAATGTTTAATCTAGAAGAGACTGGAGGAATTCAGTTGGTCTGCTCCGTTATGTAACTGTTCTCCTCACTAAGGGAAGCAGCACCGGCACTACATTATTGATGTGGGAGTTTCCAGGTTTCCAGGTAGCCATGAAACAAAAATAGGAAGAAAAGGCAGGCTGTTGTGAGGGTCAGAGTTTCTGTTGTTTCTGTCTGTGTCTGTCTGCCTCCTCCACAGGTCAGCCTGTGTAGGAGAGGAGGGGGAAAATAAAGGAAGGAGTTCAACTATTGCCCTGAATAAGTATAGCTATATAACATCCTCAGCTGATTATGTGGAGCAATCTCTGCTCTTTATTGAGGTATAATTGGCAGTTTTATTAATTTATGACATAATTAAGGCTGCTGTGATATGGTGCATGCAGGGAGTCTGATAAATGGTTCAGAAAATTCTACTGAATCATTTATTTTAAACCTGTGTCCTTGTTTGCACTCTTTCAGTTATATAACAGACAGCAGAGACAGGATCCAATCTTTAGGCTCCAGACCTGGACATGTGATATTCTGGAGAGTATTGATATAGTCAATAAAAACCTTATATAATACAGTCAGATATAGAGCTATAAAGATACATCGGCCTTTTTTTGTGGAACATAGAATTTACAAATGGAGCAGATATAGGACGACATAGCATGTATTTCAACAGAACCAGGTTTCACAGCTGTTTTAAATGCTACATACTTAGACATAATTATGATTTACATCCTCTTTTCAGTCTAAAAGGTTGAAAGAAAAGCCACAGCAGACAAGCAGAAGATCATCAGTTATAACTGCATGTCAGGCCATAGTGGCAGAGCGATGAAAAAGAGGGCAGAAAGCATCTTTTGGACATATGCGGCCCATCAGCGTCTTGGGGTTTGTGTAATCAGCTCGACTTGGTCAGGAGATGGGTGGGTAACAGTAGGCTAAGCAGGGTGCGTGGAACGCTCTCGACTCTCCAATACCCTGCGGGGGGCCACTGAGGACAGAGGAGGGCTTGATGGGATGGGAAGGAGGGAAAGCCAAAGGGAGGAGGAGACTGGAGGAGAAAGGGTGTGCCTGCTGTAATGGGCCTGGCTCGTGCCTGCGAGCACTAGAGACTGATTTATCGCGATGGCCTCTCCCTGTGTTTTCCTCTTTATTGATTCCCTTGACATGCAGTCTCATAATAGTGCAGAACAGACAGAAAAGGAGAGGCTGGCTGGCTAACTACAGCAGAGAGGTGAACATTGTGTAGTGACAGCCTATGTTACATCCTCATTAATGGCTGCTGGGATCAGTTTTTGCATCTCAGTAAGTCTGCTGGATTTTTAGTCTGTGCTGTCAAGCTTGTTGTTTGAAAATTATTCCCATTAATTCAACCTTTTATAGCTTGATTGTTATGTGTTCTGTGCATAATAAGAGACGTTATCTAACCTTTTATTTTAGGATATATGTTGATGTTTTAAGATCTGCTTCCCCAGAGGTCTAACATGACACTGTATCACCTTCCTAGCGTGGTGACTATGTTTAAACATACACACTGTTTCACCCCTGCCTCTTTTCTGCTCTTGCCCCTTGAATTGTAGTAAAAACAGCATCAATAATTAATGATCCAATTAATAGTTTACACTGGTTTTTATTGAGCTGTCAAAGTGATGGAGAGCCTGCTGGTGGTGAACTCCGCCACTGCCTGCGCTCTGCCTTTGCCCTGAATCAGCACTTTGCGGGCCTCGGAGCCGGGGCGAAACGGCAGGGCTGGGCGCAGACTGCTGATGCTCACAATTTATGGCCGTGATGAGTTTCCTGCTCCCTGAAAAACCACACAGTGCCTCGCTGGGGATCAGTGCCCAATTGTGGTGTGCCACTGTTAATAAAGCTTCGGGGAAAGAAAGGGGAAAGGCTGTACGTGCCTCCATCCTGGCGCCCACTCAGATCCTCCCTGACAGACACCGGGGGTGGGCAGGGTAGGGGGGCCGCTGGAGGTGGAGGAGTGTGATGGGAGGAAGAACAGGCACAGGTTGGAGGTGAAACCGTGACTGCTGCAACCTTGGAATAATCCATGTAGCATCTAATTCCAGTCTATGTATAGCAACAAAACAGACAAATAAATGTAAACCTCTCACCGTCTCAAAATACATTTAGAAGTGTAACGATTCTGAAACCGAGACCGAACCCACCACACAAACATCAGCACAACAGCGGAGTGTCATCGGAAGTCTGAACTGAACCGTGGATTCAGAGAATTGTTAGTGTTTCTTCCTCTGTTTCTATGCTACAAATGCAGGCCTTAAGCTGTTTGAACTATAATGGCCACATTAGGCAAGTGACTTGTTCAATGGAGAGTGTCTACCACTCTGAACTGTGCTCTGGTGTTTACGCTGCCGACAGAGTAGCAACTGGGAGGCGAAGAGGGTAATCACTGTTGTCAGCTGTTGGTTAGAGGTCCGCAGAGGGCAAAGCCTGTCTGGGGACATCCATAATGTTTTATCACAGTGCATAACTGTGTATAGTAAGTAGTTATAGCACTCCCCTAGACTGATGGATGGATAGTGATAGCAGAGGGATAGAGGGAAAGAGGACACTTTCTTTGTTGGGCTTTGCCGCTTAGTCACAACTGTGATGATGAATATGTGTATTGTAAAAAATATAAATACACCACTTCTGAAGCTCAATGGCAGAAATAATGCCAAATTAGAAAATTGACACAAAATATGTCTTTGTTATCTGTTGGCTATCATTCCAATAAACAATAATCACTTCGCTCTCACTTAATTAAATGCTGACATATGGGAAGACGGTGACATTGCTAAAAGGAGAGTGTGAGAAACAAAAGCACTCAGTTAGCTTAACTTTGCCAACTGTGGCTCAGGAGGAAAAACAGGTTGTCCATTAACTTGATACTGAACCCAGATTGCTCCAGAGAGACAGGCAAGTGCGATGAGGCTTATTTGTGACATTTCAGGTGTGATCACTTTTCTTTTTGCCTTTAATGAAGTTGTCTTAGATTGTATGGTAAACTGCTGTAAGGCTGTAAACAGGAACCTGTGTCAGTCGAGTTGTAATAAACTTGAATTATCCTTTAAAACTTGATCTTCATTGTCAGTATGTTAGGCACCTCAGTTCTGCATCAGTTGTGTGTGTATTCTCATTTTGTTAGAAGACATGAAGCTGTGGCTATATTTACTCACAGTGGCACCATCTTTACGCGGCGTTCTTCTTCCATGCATCTTCTTTTTTTCTATATTGAAAATCTCTTCCTCTTTACTCTTGTGTGCTCCGCTCCCCCATCGCCTCATCCTCTACATTCAGAAGTATATGCAGTCTATTTTTATTCCTTTCCATCAGACTTCCCTGATTTCCCTGAGATTGAATCCTCAGCCAGATAATGCCTGAAGGAGGCCTGTCCTGTATAGATCCATTAGGTTCTCCAGCTCTTTGCAGGGGAAGTGAAGTGTGGGAAATGTGATGTATATGGCTCAGGGGCTGCGCAAACACAGTGTTTTCAGACAGCCTTACCTTTGCCCTGAGGTTCACTACAGCTACATACATTCATGCAAACTCCCAAGTATAGCAACAGCACATGTACAAGTGGTGGACCAGTGTCTGCTGAAGGCCTGTCAGTACCAAATAGGCTTTCTGTATTATTTAAATGACTCATCCTTTATATGCTTTAATAACAGCAATTTCATGAGGACCATTTCTTAATACACTTTATTACTGAATTGTAAAATGACTTGCCAGTGTAAGCGAATAACATTTAAATGCCCATTGCCTCCGCATAATGGGGTGTTAAATGCAGAGATATGCTACACACTAAGGTCTGGGGACAAAGAAATCACCACTTCCTCTGCAGTCAAACGGCAGCCCCTCTCTGACAACCCAAATTATTTTTTCAGTTGGTCGGCCTCAACCCTCAGCACTCTTTGCCTCCGTACTACTCTCCATTGGGAATCTTCGCACCACCTTTGGATTCAATATTTTTTACTCTTTTTAATTAGCTTTGATTTTTAAGCCTCTTAATCAAATTGAAAGTGCTCTCCATCTCTCTGCTCTGTGCATCCACATGGGAGAACAGGGCAAATCCTGTACAATGACAAAGTTAGTTCTGCAGACATGCCTCTCCATCAGATCAAATACTCACAGCGAGTTTACGTTTGTTTCAAATATCGTGTACTCTCTGTTTTCTTGATGGATATATCACATCTGCTGCGTGAGATAGGGTTGCAGGGTCTTACCACCTGCAGTTACTGTCTGACCCATCAGCTGCATTGATTAGAAAAGTAAAATAAAAATCCTCCCAGAAACCTCCTGTAATTCCCCCGTCTGTATTTCTCAAGGCTGTGTCCGCTGATGCTACTACAGAAGTTGTAATCAGAGCCTCATCTTTTAAAGCTCTCCCTGGTGCACTTTAGATTGAGGTCAGTTAAGGCATGTGTGGCACTGCAATCTGAATCATCCGGTTAAACACATTAAAGATCTGCCCTGCTCCCTCCCACAGATGCAGCTACTGTAGGATAAGATAGCAGCATGCTAACTTTGTTGGAACAAAATGTGCATTGTTGTCTACTGATTTGAACCAAGAGTCCCAGCCAAGAGTGTTCTTTGGAAATAAAGATGAGAATAAAAGGGGTAAAGTGTTCCAGGAGAGAGAGGAAATATCAGCCTTAGTTTTAGACTAATACACCTTTATGACTGTGCACAAATCTGCAGCTTTGAAGCAACATATGGGAAAGTACAGGAATGTGTTACGGTTTCATTACACAGTGACCACGAGGGTCTCAGGAAACTGTTTACCTTTTGTGTTAAACCACTCAGATCTTGACGTGTCATGATGACATAAACAATCGCTGCACTCATTAAACATAAGACATTTACTGTGTTAAATAGCGCCTCTGCTGTTTTTTCCTTCAAGTGTTTTAACTTGAGACCAGATTGTAAAGTATGGAAGAGATTAGTTTTTTCTGACTTTTTTCTCAGAATTCTGAGATTAAAGTCAGAATTCAAAAAAAAAAATCATTTTTTTTCCACATGTGGTCCTAATCCTCTTCCGTAGTAAACAAATAATACTACGTATGAGCATTTGGAAGCGGCATCAGTTTAAGTGTTTTCTCAGAATTAAAACCACATTTCCCATATTTTGCATAAACCTATTTTTTTTTTCTCTCACAGAGAGATGTGGATTCTTGATCCCATTGTAAAGCAATACAGCACGTTTCATAACAAATCAAACCTTTGGTCATTCAGATCAATGTGAAATGCCTGTTGAAGCCTGTAGAAGTGGAACATTCTGAAAAAGTGAATATAAACGAAATAATGTCGCAGGAACATTTTTGATTCTAATCTTTTGATTTTGAGCTGAGTTTACATGTTGTCTGGCTTTATAAGAAGAGTTTTCCCATGATGTGCAGGTGGAGCATGTTTAAGACCTTTTAAGTAGAAACTCTGACTCGTCTGGAGGTAGAGGTCTGGTCTTGCTTGTCTTGATATGCAGCTTACAGGCTGTTTTCCTCCTGCCAGTAAGTGAGTGCTGGGATTTACTCTTGTGTCCTGCAGAGAAGACAAGCAAAACATGGAAATACAGGAAGAAACCATATGGCCATGAATGGAATGTGAAAACTGAGAATTGTGTGGCTGAGAGCGCAGGCGGCTTCTGTCCCTCCCTCTCTGTACAGTGTTGAGGTGGTCAAGTCAGTATTGATCCTTTATGTATTATGATCTGAGCTACATCTTTCTTTCTCCACAGGGATCATAGAAATGCACATGATGATCACCCTTTGAGTTTGAGCAGTATGTGTGAGCGTGTATGTCTGGATGTCTTGTTTAGTCTTGAGTGTGTATTGTGTGTGTGTGTGTGTGTGTGTGTGTGTGTGTGTGCATATGTTGATGTCTGTACGTTGTGGTTCGTGGTGTCCTCACTGGTCCCTCTCGCTGTCCTCTCTTGTGTATGTGCGCCCTTTCCCCCCCACCTTACAGGAGATTTGGATGGCCATTGGTGGGACCATGCGTCTTGGCATAGCAGCGAGGCCTCCCCAATGTCTTTGGTGAGACATGTGGAGCCCTGCCTTGACCCCCCTCCCCTCCCTCCTGCCCCATAACCCCAATATCTCTCTCCCTCTCTCTGTCTCTCTCCTCCCCCCATCCCCCCTTCTCCTAGAGTCTTTTGTCATTTCATGTTTCCTTCGTTTTATTTACACCTTTGCATGTTGTTTTTCTGTTTTTCTTTCTGTTTTTATCCCACACCTGTAGGGGACAGTCAAAGGGGAAAAAGAAAAACTATTGAGCAGGCATTTATGTCCGAGCCGACACACACCTTATCTGAGAGGCAAAAGAAAATGGTGCGCTTTGGGGGACACTCATTTGAAGAGGACTTGGCATGGTGTGAACCGCAGGTTAAAGACTCGGGAGTTGATACGTGCAGTAGCACTACCCTAAACGAGGAGCATAGCCATAGTGAGAAGGTACTGAGACAATCTAGCCTGCATTTTGTTATTATTATTATTATTATTATTATTATTATTTACCTACCCATCCAGTCTTTGTTTGCTCTCTGTCACTAAGTGTAAATAGGTGAGATGTTTGTTTTTTGGATTTTATTTGACGTATAAATTGATTTCTCTTGCGATTTCGTTCCTTTTTGTTTTTCGGTTACTTTTGGCTCCACCTTGCTCGGTGTTGCCGAAAAAGTCTTTTGGGGGCACCCTCTTTGCTTGCTACTTGTACTTGCTGTTTTGCTCTCCAAACAGAAACTACACATCTTACAGAAGTTGTTAAAGAAAAGCATTGACACACAACCTCTCTGTTTGTCATGGCACACAGGAATGTGGGTCTCTCCTAGTTGCATGCTCGTTCTCCTCCGTATGTTGTGTTCTTGCTCTGCAGCGGTCCTGTTTAGTGCAGTGGGAACACCTTTACTCAGGCCCGTCCCTGTCACTCTGCTGCCCTACCCACAGCACCCAGTCCAGACAGAACCTGCCTCCTGCCCAACTTTCCATTCACTTCTATAGCAAAACTCAAATTACTGTAAAAGCACAAAACAGGGAAGATTGGATTTGTTTTGCACAAAAACTAAAACATTTGTTTTTCTTTTTTCCCTTCCACTGCCGCATCTGTGATTCCACCCTCTCTGTGTCTCATGGCTTTACTCTGTGCTTTTCGTTTTTTCATCCTTTCTCTTCTATGAACTGATGCCTCATAGTCTACCTCATTTGTTTTTGTATCATAGATGATCTTTTTCCCCCTTTTTTCATTGTCTGCTACCCCCTCACTACTCCACTCGATGGTGGTCGTGTGTGTGTAGTGAAGCACCGGAGTGAGACTCCGGTCTTCCTGCTCCAGTTTGAAGAGCTGGTTTGAGGAGGAGTGTTGGGGCTGCTTGCTTTACTCTGCATGGGGCGCTGCATGAGCTCACTCCACCTTCACACTGGCAGGTTCTCACAAGCTCTGGAAGTAACACCTAATGGTATTGTCGAGTTGTATTTATGAGCTGTAATTTGCTGTAAAAGTTGTCAGGTTTTCATCAATACTTTTGTCGATAATTAGGATCATAACATTCCTTCATTTAGAATTTAAATAACTGAGCTGGCTGTTATCTAAAGAAACAAAAAAGTCTTGACGATGCCACCAGAGTTTGTGTGAACTTTGTCCCCTGAGTGAATAAATACTTCCCCCATGCCCCCCTTTCACTATGGACAGTTGTCTGCTTTGGTCTGAAGTGATCAAATTCAAGTGGATGAGTTGTTAAACAAAAGGTGTGTTGTCGCTCTGACCTTGTAGCACCCGGTGACGTGGCAGCCGTCCAAAGATGGGGATCGCCTAATAGGGCGTATTTTGCTCAACAAGCGAATGAAAGATGGAAGTGTGCCTCGAGACTCAGGAGCTCTGCTTGGTCTGAAGGTGAGCTTATGATATGTCTGTTTACCTGTCTGTTTGTGCATACACTGAAAATTTTGCACTGGACCGTCATGCTGTCTGCTGTGGCACCATCATGCTACTTCCAAAATAGCATGTTAAATTTCACACATGGAACAAACAGTATATGACACAGAATATGTCTTGCCAAAGAATTCTGGGTAAATTTGAGTTCCCTCTTTCTCTGTTAACATCTAACTTCTCAGCTGTGGTGTATATATATATATATATATATATATATATGTATGTATATATATTTGTGGCCTCATTTTTGTGTGTGGCTCACTGATTTTCTCCTTGGCTTCCAATTATTGATTACATCATAGTGCTACTCAGTATTAATATTCATTAGGGACTTGATTATTTTCCTGATGAATATTAATTAGCAGCATTTGATATTGAGCTCTATAATTTTCTGTACTCACTCACGTTGAACTGCTTTAATGAACTGCTTTCTGCCTCTTAGAGGAAACAAGTCAGTGTTGTCACTGCTCACATCTGACACACTGCACAGTTATTTCAGTGTTAATGTATTGACACAACCCCTACATATTTATTTATATTCTGTTAATATATATATTCTTACTTATATTCTTACTCTTGGATTACATGACTTAAACCTTCAGTCAGTTTGTGATTTCACTGCATTGCCAAAATATAAAATACGTGTTGTAGATACTTTGGTTTCCCTTCTCTCTCTTAACTGTTGCATAAATCTGTAGGTGGTGTACACTGGAAAAAAAAAACAGGAATAAGCTGAGCAGCCAAAGTCCAGAGGAGCATGGTGGGCCATGAGGAGAGAGAACAGAGAGCAGCAAGATGGGGAAAAATCATTACTGATTGAATGAGCCTCCTGAAATGGCATGTTTGTGTCTGCTCAGTGCCTCTGTGCGTTTCTGTCCGCTCAGCAGCAGCCAACCACCTCGGCAATCCAGCCAGTCAGTCCATCAGTTAGGCTGCCAGCCTTGCCCTCGCTGCCCATCTCTCCCTCTCTGTTCCTTTGCGAGCCTCCCTCTCTGGCTCCTGCCTGTTACATAAAGCCATTTCATTTAGCAGACTTCCCTAAGCTCCTTTGTATGTTGGCATTCAGCTGCCATTAAGAGGGATTTTTATTTGTATGATGCCCATGTAAGCTGAGCAGAGTGGAGTACAGCAGCTCAGGACTGTACAGTACAGCTCTAGCCCACGGCCCTGTACTGTTACAGAACCACAGAGAGGCACCAGAGTGTGTCTCTGGGGAATAAAGTGTAGCCCGGGACATTTGTTAAAAAACAGAGATGCACTTTTACCATTGCCCCTCTCCTTGTAATGCTTTTATTGAGCATTCATACCTTGCAGGCAAGAGCTAAAGCAACGACATCAACAGGACACTTGGAAAAAAAATCTACTCCTGCAAGCTGCCCTACACATGCTACATCTTCATGAAGAGTAAACATGGCACATTAATGCTGTGGCTATAGTAACACTCACAGTTCAGGTTTAGTTTACACTTGTGTTTCACTGCTAATCCAGTCACCTCTCTGCTTTTACAGGTGGTGGGAGGCAAGATGACAGAATCTGGTAGACTTTGTGCTTTCATCACAAAAGTGAGGAAAGGAAGTCTAGCAGACACTGTTGGACACCTCAGACCAGGTATTAAAAACACGGACCCAGTTTTTTCTATAGAAATGAAATGACAGGATCTAGTAGTATTCAGCATGCTCTAGAGGTACATAATTAAGCAATATCCCAGGAGAGGGAGTGATGTTGTACTGAATATCAGCTTGGCCTGCGGTCTCGTACCGTAGACAATCAGAGCCGTGCTGGTATTCAGTACAACGTCACAACCTTGAGTGTGATATTGCTTTTATACAACAGTTCTACAAGCGCCATATTAGTTAAGTAAGCAACAACAGATTATGATTTGTTTGTTTATATGTTTTTATATCATTTATTTGGCTACACCAACACAAGGAGTTCCACAACTGGACTGGTATTGGACTGTTGCTAAGCAACATAAACATTTTCCTGACTTGCACACTAGCTTGCTACTGCTGAAGCATCCAGGTTTCTTCTATTCATCCTCTTCTGACGACCACACATCATTTAATTCAAATGTTATTTCTGGAAATATTTTCATCTTTGCAAAGTTTGTTACAATCTAAGAAAGATAACCACCGTTAATGTAACGCAAATTAACGGTTAACAGAACACCTGTGAAGCGGAGCGATACATGTAGTTAAAGGTGCTGTTGTACTCTATATCAGCGCTCATGGAATGCCTCTCATCCAATCAAATTGCTTGGTCAGAACTAACTGTTGTATAATGATATGTATTTTTTACACTGTGACGACACAGGTAGTGGCAGATTGAAATATTCCATGTGATACTGAGTATCTCTGGTGTTTTTGCAGGTGACCAGGTGCTGGAGTGGAACGGGAAGCTTTTACAAGGAGCCACATTTAAAGAAGTTTACAATATCATACTAGAATCCAAGCCTGAGCCGCAGGTGGAGTTAGTGGTCTCACGGCCTATAGGGTGAGAGCTCACAAATAATGACACACACGTTATACTCTTCACAAGACAACAACAAGACGCCCCTGTTGACAGTGACTAAGTTGTTAGGTGTGAGAACGGTCTGTGCTGAATTTGTAAAATACCACACCAAGCATTCTGAACACAAGTTTCTCGTCTTTGTTAAATATTTGTTTGAACATTTTAATTGAGCCAATAACAAGTAACACCAGGACTGAGAGTGTCCTGCCTCTTACCAAGTGCATGCTGGGATAAGTTCCAGGCCTTTGTGACCCTGAAAAAGGAACAATCACCTTGAGTGGATGAATTTATGAACCAAACTACATGTTACTATTTTGCCGAGCAGCTAAACATAGTGGTTTGTCGGTAACATCTACAGCTATAAATGTTGATTTTTTTAAAGAGCTTTTCAATATTGATGCATCTGTTGTGCAGTAAAATGTATTTTTTTTAAGAATTTCAGAATGGTTTCAGATGTGATGTAGTCAGTCAGAACAAAGACTTTTTAAGAATCAATGTCTTTACAGTAGACATGCATGAACAACATCTACATCACAAATTAAAACTGATTAGAGCAGGGATTATGCATCAGACTGAGACTATGTCATTTACCTTCATCACCCCCATTCATAGCCTTCCTCTAAGAGCTGTTACAGTACAATACAGTATGGCTCATTCATGTAACGTCACTGCCTTTATGACTCAGGCTAACTTTGAATTGTATTTAATTCTCTATAATATGGAGCCATGAAGAGGGAAGTCCAAGAGGGAAAATAGCTGGTGTTCTCACAGAATGTGTTTATGAAGGAGCGGGCCGACTGGTTTATTTAACATCTGTTCCTCCCTCCCTCCCCCCCGGCTGCGGCTCTGTCGGCTCGGGCATCGTTTGGGACCGAACTCCACCGCCCAGCAGAATAAAAGCCTGCCACCTGGCTTGCGCTCTCTCCTTCCAATTGTTTTCGAATGGGGAAATTGTGGGGGGGGGGAAACAGCGGCACCTTTTCTTTGTCAGCTCCTATATCTGACCTGCTTTGCACTGCTGAGGGAGATGCTGGGTAAATGAAGACTAATGCAGTGCTTACGGTCATTACAGCACAGTGCGTTCAGCATTAGCTCAGATTGATCCTCTCCAACCCCTCCTCCTCTTCTGCCTCGCACACTCACACTCTCTCTTTTTTTTTTATTTTTTTTTTTTATCAGAGATATTCCAAGGATACCAGACAGCACACATGCACAACTGGAATCAAGTGAGTCTTGTCAAGATCATTAGCCGATGTTATTATCCCATTTTATCCCATTAATCAGCCTAGAAACATCAAGTGAAGGAAATGTCTGAGAGTTGCTTCTGTCACTCTGCCTCTCTGTATTTCTGTCTTCTCACGGCATGGTCTCCTGTCCTCTTCCTGTCTCTCCTCTTGCGTCTCTCTATCTTTGTTACTCCCAACCCTTCCTCTCTTGTTTTATCTCTCCCCACGTTACTGAAACTAAAATCTAAAAAGCAACACCGCTGCTTAGTAATCTCACTGTGTCGCCTGTGCCCCGTCAGGTTCGAGTTCTTTTGAGTCTCAGAAGATGGATCGCCCGTCTATCTCCGTCACATCCCCCATGAGTCCCAGTATGCTGAGGGACGCCCCCCAGTACCTGTCAGGACAGCTTTCAGTAAGTGACCTGAGCATGACGTAAAGACTACACGTGAGATCCTCTGGAGGGGCGGCATTGTTTGATTGATTCGTTCTGTGTTAAAGTCATATGAATAAGATTAGTGAGGTTAGTGAGTAAAATATTCACATTGTTGATTCATTATGTGACTCAAAATATGACTAAAATCCTAGTTGAAACCACTGTTAGAGCTACCAGGCACAGCTCCTCTCACTCTGCCTGTTCAGCTGGCGCTTTACCAACCTAGCACAGGATTGTAGATCAGGTTACCATGTGTGTTGTCCATTATCTAGTATAAAATCCCTCTTGGGGTAAACGGGTAAAAGGCTGCATTAAAGCAAGAGATAAATCCACACTCAACTTTAGGATCCACATGGGAAATAGCTTTAGCATCTGGGAACACCTCGAGGACATGTTTTTCTAACATCGATATTTATGAGACATGGCTGGGTTTGACTAACATTGAGATTGAATGTAAATATTCACCATTTGTCCCATAGACTCATCGACTGCATCCTGTCAGCCAATCAGAATAAGCTCTGCAACCTTACCTATTATACCTGTTCTGTTCTGTATTTCCATGAGAGGGCTGACCTTGAAATCCCCGAAAAAAACAGCTAATCACTGAAACAGTGAACAGTTCATTGAATAAACCTTGTAAGAGATGCAGTGCCTGATGAATAATTCTACACAGACTCAACTGTCAGTATATTTTTGGAGCAGTCTTTAAATTGTGCGAAAGGATAACAACTGGGGTTAACGTCACTGTGACGCAAGCTCTGAAGCAGACAAGAAAAGGTCCAGAGAAGAAAGAGGGAGATAATTGTGAGCCATTGATAATTTGCTCAAAGGGCCTGTGCAGAACAGAGCAGAGAAGCTCAGGGACAAGTAATCTTTGATTAAGTAGAAAGACGCAGAGAAGCACAGATATAAATGAAAGGTGAGAAAGAACACACTCACTGACCTGAATCTCCCATCTGAAACTCCAAACTTCTGTTGTTGTGTTTATAGTGTATTGTGAGTTTTTGTTGTTTTGTGGGGTTTTGGTTTTATTGCATTTTCTTTTCTTTTCTTTCTTTTTCTTTATTTTTTGCTGTTTAATTTTGCTTATCCAGAGCCAAAGCCTTAGTAGAAGAACAACGCCTTTTGCCCCTAGGGTCCAGGTAATGGGCCCTGTCTGCAGGGCACACTCTCTATTTGGTCTTTGCTCATTGACTGTTGACTGGCCTTTTTTCTGTTTCCCATACTTTGGAAAATGCATTCCCTGAGAAATGGCAGTTTCAAGTTTCCCTCTCAGTGCAGTGCATTGTCATTTTCCTCTATTTTATTTCTTGGTATCACTGTTATGATGACAGTTTTTATTACTCATTTTAACCCATTCACATCATTATTCTTAAGTAGTGCACGTTCAACTAATCTGAACACAGTTGAAGAGACACTCTTCCATTGCCTGATTTCTTCTTCTATGGTCTAGTGATTGACCCCATCTTCTGTAGTACTTCTTTGGGATCTCCACCACGGCAATGCTGGAGGGTGTCTCCATGATTTTTTCTAGGACAAAGGACTTGGGTTGTTTTCTGCTTCAGTGTGACATTAACCCAGGCCTTAATAATTCCAACCCTACATACATCTACAGGCGGATTCCTCCATGTGCGAGTTGAAGTGATGCCAATTAGCAGATCATGGTTAATGGGTCTGGAGTTTGATGTTGCAGTGAAAAGATACCAAGTTCACCGTCCTTGTTTGGAAACCAAATTGCATTTAACCTTCCAGATGAGAGTTAAAGAATAAGCAAATTGTACCTCCCAAATAACAAACTTCAAACCGGGCACAGCTGTGAGGATTTCCTTCGCTGTGAGGGTCTCTTTTAATCTGTCATCGTAAATATCAGGCTGTCTTTTCTGTGGTTTTTGTTTTATGACACGTGATAGAATCACTTTGTGTGACTGTCTATTCTTGATTCGGTTAGCCTAAAGGTTAATACTCCTCCTCGGAGCTTTGGATATTTATCTTGCTGACACTGTTGTGTTGTTTTACTCAAGAGTACCCTCAACAAACTTTGTATGAATCTGATGTGAGAATATTGTTACTACACATAGTGGAGCATGCAGATTTCTGAAAAGATAAGCAGCGTGTGTTTCTTAAATTTCAAAGTGTCTAAACACATGATGTGGAGTTAGAATTGAGGTAAATATTTTTTTTATCTTTGTGCGTGTGTGTGTTTGTATGTTTTGTACTCTTGGAAAAGTGCGTATGTCTCAGTTAATTATTCGGCTGGTCACGTTGTAAAGTCACTTAGATGTTGTATATTTGAGCAGTTTACAATTGGACAATGTGTATTATCACACATTATGTAATCGTTCAGTTTCCAAGGTGAATGTGGAGACAGTATATTCCCATTTTGCAGTATCTGGTATTTTGGTGGGCTATGAGTTTAGAGATTATTTGGTACAATTTGTTTTCCAATAAGCCCCCCTGCTGTCTGTTTTTCCCGATACCAGATCTTGAATGCCCCCTCTTGCGTTGCTGCATGTATAGCCAGTAGTTTTAAACAGTGCAGACCCTTCCCATAATCATATTTTAAAGAAGTATGGACAAGAGCTTAGAAGTTTTATTTCTCATTTCATCTCCTTCCTTTAAGGCTTCAGTTGGACTTTTTCTTCTTCTAAGTGTCTTCTGTTGGAGTCCATACTTCCCTTTTAGTGTGAACTGTCTTCGATTCCTCCTGCAACAGCATGATTGATTTCTCCACATCAATGCCCATTGAATATCTGGAAGAACATTATTAGATACATCATCATCACTGACACACAGTATCGTTTCAACAGAGCACATGCTGTTAATTTTAGAGCATGTTGCCTTTAGCATTTTACTTCAGTTATAATGACATTCAGGCCAGTTTATTCATCATAAAGACATTTTAAAACAAACACACCAAAAAAACATGATGAATACAGATCATATAATAAAAATATGGCACCATGCACACAAATGAAAAACACATCTTTTCACTAAAGGAGGGTCTCTAATGTAGATATTAAAGTATCACTCATATTTTAATATCTTATTTTGACATTTTTAACATCATACCATGTTAACAATGACACAGTAAGTCCATGTTTCAATGAACACTTTGAGAAATTCCCCCACCAAGCATGTGACCTGACATCATTTTAGCAGGTAGACAACTTGCTCCTTTTCTCTGAAGGGTAAATACAGGAGAAGACCCAATGCTGTAGTCAAACACTGTCGCTTGAAATGAGATAGGCCTTAATAAAAGACATAAACGCATATGTAATTACTTAATTTCTAACTTAATGACGTTGTCTTCTCCTGCATTATTCCCTGTGTGAGTTGTTACTCGTGTTAGCCCTGAGCTGTCTCTCAGCAGGCCGTCTCTGCTCTGCCCCTGCAGGTCAAACTGTGGTACGACAAAGTGGGCCATCAACTAATCGTCACCATCCTGGGCGCCAAAGACCTGCCACCCAGGGAAGATGGTCGGCCCAGGAACCCTTATGTCAAAATCTATTTCCTCCCTGATAGAAGGTAAGAGTAGGAAGAGCTACCATCTGCTGATCTGCTTATTTTACCCACCACAGTCACTTAATACCATTTCATTTTATTTCTTTCAGAAAGCAGTTGAACACTAGTCGACAGCACAGACTCATAATAATCTTTAGAAAGTAGATTTGGTATTAGTGTGGGTTTTTTGGGGGGCATTGATGTCAACGCAAGGTTCTGTGTTATTGTTTTTAGCCATTAGCATCAGGAAAGGAAATATAGATATCTGTGGATGTGTCCATTTACTTTGTTGGTTGTTCAGTGTAGTTTTACATCTTGTTAAGCAGTTCTTTTTTTATGCACTGATGCAGGAAGTGGCCCTTTTCCGAACGATAGTACAGTCGTCTTGCCATCTCATCCCCACCAGCATGCCACAGTGCTGTACTCTGTCCTGTGTTGTGCTATTGATCTGTTGTATTCGTGGCTCTTCTCTATCATGGTTGTAAATAAAAACAGTTTGAATTATTGTTCCTCCAGCGACAAAAGCAAGAGGAGAACAAAAACGGTAAAGAAATCCTTAGAGCCCAAATGGAACCAGACCTTTATGTATTCGCCGGTGCACCGGCGGGAGTTTCGGGAGCGCATGCTGGAGATCACATTATGGGACCAAGCCAGGGTGAGGGAGGAGGAGAGTGAATTCCTGGGAGAGGTAAGAGAACCCAACCCCACCCATCAGGGACACTCACTGACAGTTTCTCAGCTGAGCCTCTTGAATGGGGTCATTGGCCATGACAAGGTTTTTGGTGGTCCAGTCTTTGTCCAACGTCGACAGGGAACTTAGTTGTTTTCATTTTCTCTGTAAAACTCTTCTGATGAATGAACACACCACACAAGAGGGAAGGGTTTGTTTGGGACTGACGCTCATTGGAGGAGCTCTATGAGAACTGTGGCACCAGTGTATGTTGTGTGTTGCTGCATTTCCATCAGTGGACATGTTTGAGGTAAGAGACCTTACCATGGCCTTTTCCCTCTGACAGATCCTGATTGAGCTGGAGACTGCTCTTCTGGATGACGAGCCACACTGGTACAAGCTACAAACACACGATGTATCCTCCATCCCGCTCCCACGTGCCTCCCCAAACACACAGCGCAGGCAGCTCCATGGAGAGAGTCCAACAAGGAGGCTGCAGAGTATGTAATGCCTCCGTCCCTGACACATGTCACACAGCTCTAAATGTTATGCTGAAAAATACATAGAGCCAGGGCAGCTGATTTTCTTTTGTCTGGTGCAGGACAGATAAACAAAAATTTGCAACACTCGAGTAAAAAGCCAGTAAGATCCATCTTGTCTGTGTCAATGAGATCTGAATATCTTTTTTAACTGCTCATCAGGAAATTGTTAGTTAGAAAGAGCTGACAGAGATATTGAGCTGTTTTGCGGTGTGTTACCACCGAGAATGACACTCAGAAAAACGCATACCTCCGCCAAGGACTAACAATCCTACACATGTCTGTCAGATCCAGACTATTATCTGGATGTGCACCAAATTGTACAAAGTCATAGATCTGAACCTCATGTATATATCTGCTTTTTTTGTACATCCACATTATTTCTTAAGATTTGACAAAAATGTTTGAAAATGCCTTATCTCACAATGTTAAGTGATAAAAAGAATTCCTGGATCCGCCCCTTTAACCATATTGGCACCAAAATTGAATGGGTTCCTCTCTGGCCCATATCGCATCCCACCATCATCCTTGATTTGATGCAATTCGGTTCAGTTTTTTACTTTTATTACAAAGAGACACGGGTGAAAACAGCCTCCTAGGTGGAGGTAACAACACATGTTTTTTTCAGGTTGCTGATAACTCAGCCCTGGGATTTGCTCTTATTAACTGAAGTAAAACCACACTGTCATACTCACAAAGAAATGTGTGTTTAAAGACAGTACAGTATATTGCCAACATGCTAGGAACACTACCGTTACAAGACCTGCAGTGAATAGTGAAGTCAGAATAACCACTTTGTAATTTATGCACATTTTGTCTTTGTCATCCATGTTACATCAACCCTACTGCTTCTGCTTTTACAGACAAAGGCTCATATTCATACAACTCAGGTAAAGGACCCCTGCACTTGCAGGCAGCGCTGCTCTATGGAGCATCTGAGTGTTCTCCTGTCCTTTTGAAAGATGCATCCTTGTGCCCTGATTCTCCGCCCCTTTTTCCATGAAGGGTGCATGTTTCTGCTGCCTTACATGGATTTCAGTGTGGTGAGCTGGTGTCGAGTTTACACTACTTGTTTGGCAGCAGACACATGCACACTCGAGGGAAAGAGAGATCTGGGACACAGTGGTCTCTCCCTCTCTGTGTATTCACCTGTTAAATATCTCACAATCCCATCTCGCAACCCGCAACCATATCCTGAACAACTGCACTCGATCCTGATCCTCATCCTAAAGTGGTGTTATAAAAACTCAGGCTGTCTGCCAGTCCTGCCAGAAAATATAATTTGATTGTGACCACTTGCTTTTCCTCTGTTATGTTTTGTATACTGTTTATTATTTTGTCCATTATGAATATTTTCCCTTTTAGAATAGCATAAAAAACTGTTGGCAGACTTCTGCAGCCCATTTTGCTTTGCTTGTGTTTGTGTGTCGTGAATGTGAATATGTTATGAAATTGTCTTAGGAAATGGCCGATGACTCTGTTCCTGGTGTGATACTTTTTATTCTTTATTTATACTTATTATTCTTAATCATGTGAAACAGTGATGGTATATTTAAAACAAAAAGAGAATGCTTTGATTATCTTTGTGCATAATATATTATTTTCTAGTGTTATATTTCCTCTATGCAAAACCCAAAATAGCTCTTTTGGCCCCGCCCTCGCCGCTTTTCCATTCTGTGACCAGATACTGGTTAACATGCTTTAGATGACTGCACTGTAGTCACTGTACTGCTTCCGCTAGACACTTAAGACTTGCTCACTTCCCCACCAGGACGATTTTCTGGGTGTTTGTGTTAGTGTGAGGTGAAAGAGCTGACAGCTGTAAAAAGTTTCCAGCCAACTGAGATGAGAGGTTGGGAGCGGCACTGCCAGAGTGCAGCACTTGTCATTTCTGAAAAAGCACACGTGTCCAGTTGATTTAAGTTGACTGAACGGTGAAGGCGGGAAGGGGAGGGGTTGGAGGGGTGGGCTGCAGTGAGGGTGTCATACTTTAAAGAGAGGGGACAGGGAGAGGTGATAAGGCAAGTGGGGAGGATGAAGAAAGAGCTGTAAAGCCATACCACTTCTCCCGCCCGCACCTTCACATGTAAATTGAGTGACTGAGTGTGTCATTTAAAAGTGTCACAGTTCAGATGAAGAGAGATGTGCTGTGTTTGTTGAAGTGGAGCAGCAAAATGCAGCATTATTTGTTACGGCTGACGCATATTTTCACATATATATAATCTGGAACGCTCTCTTGCAGGACGGTTTGTTGTATTTGTGGAGTGCAGTGACATATGTTAGAGACTGACACTATATGCAGTCACAGCATATGTACAATCTTCAGTTTAACCAATGAAGATTAGAGTCTGACCAGGGAGGAATAATACAAACAATTGGTACTGTGGTGCTGAATGAATGAACCAGGGAGTGTAAATGACTTCTTCCTGTTTCCCCATTTCCCCCGTCTCCATCTGTCTCTTTCTCTCCTGTTCCTCCTTTTCCTCTCCTCCATGTTCCCATCGTTCTCTGTCTCTTCATCTCAAAGGATCCCAGAGGATTAGTGACAGTGAGATCTCAGACTACGATTGTGAAGACGGTGTTGGGGTAATAACAGGTAATGTACTATCGTCATGTTAACATGCAGTTTAAGAAATATTAATGCATGGGAATAAATTCATCTGCAAGACAAATCAATCTAATGTGAAAAACAATGATGATTGAAAGGAAAAGCAACAGTTTCTAATGTTATTTAATCGGATTTTTCACCAGAACACATTATTATATATGTCATAGATTTTGTGTTTATTTCCTTTGCTGGTGAACTTAGTTAACCTCTTACACGTCAACATCCGTCAAAGGCTTGCTGGGCCTGAACAGCTTACAAATTCCATTATATATCATATTAGCAGGTTGAAATGCTGCAGCCCATCGGCAGCAGCAGCAGCAGCGCGGTGAGCGAGCAGTGAGCTTTTGTCTGCCTCTGCACTGTTAGTTGCTGTTTTGCTGTACTCACCAAGGCTCCAGCAGCACGCCCACGCTGCACATCAGAGAGGAGAGGAGAGGCAGAGCTGTTACCAGCCAGAGAGCCTGAGAAAGAGGCAGAAAGAAAGACTGAAAAGTATTTGAAATTTGCCCACAAAAAATATCAACCTTGAAGAAAACAATGCTGCAGTAGATAAGTAAGGCAGAGAAAAATAAAAGCTTGCTTTAGTTTTTCATGCTAAAAATAGTGTTAGCAAGCAGCGTGTACCTCGTTATCCCCTTTTCATAAATATGATCCCTGTTTTTGTCTTTCATTTGAAGACCACAAAAGATGCGTCGACCTTGTTTGCAGTGCAGCTGCTGGGTAATTGCAGGATGGAGACAGGAACCTGCACTTTTGGTTTAGCATGTGATAACGTTACAAATATCTTTTAGCACATTCAGGCCACAGAGGAGAAGAAAGATTAAAAAATAGAGTGGAAAAGAATAGATTCAGTTACTGACAGACAGAGAGGGGATGAGCATGAGCCTGGGCTCGCCGATGATACCGTAGCTGAGGGAAATCCTCCTCCGGCCTCTTTAACATTCTCATCAGCCCCTCACTGCCTCACCATGCCAGTCCCCTTCACTTCATTCACAGTGAAGGGAATACCCCTATGCTCAGCTCTGGTTGCACCCTGCTCTTTACTTGGGCTCCACCACATCTCATTTATCCTGCAGTCTTTGCATTAAACAGCTGATGCTATTATTTTCAAATGGGGAAGAAAAAAAAAAAATTTCCGGGCATTTTCTTTTATGATACAGTAGCCACCAGTACACTTATTGTCTGGTACATGCAGTACAGCAGGCACAGGCCATGCTTATATGTGCTTGTCTTTCAAAGTATAATTGCTGTTATTTGAATTTATTTATGCAATTTTTAGATGTGAAAACTCCAATTTTTAATATTTGCACAGTACATTTAATCTTGCTTTGACCCTCAGTGCTGTCCCCTCCTTCTGCACTGATACAGCCCCACTCTTCTTATTAAATCCTATTAATTGTCAGCAAAGGTTCTCCATTTTATATGTGCTTAACAGGCAGGCTGTACTCATGCATGAAGCAACATGTCAAGAGGAAGAATAGATTTAATTTGGCTCTGCATGGAAGTTAATTGCTCGGCTACAGGAATCTCTGTATTAGAGCTGCTGTTTAGAAATGTTTTCCCTGTTCAACCTGAAAAGCATCACAATGAAGCAAATATGTTGCAAAGATCTCATTTATTCTTGTTTTAGCTTTGGTTTATAAAAGAAAGAAAGGAACTGTATGAGATTGGTTGTAAACGTACATTGTGTAAAATTCTGACAATGTCAAAATTTTACTTGAAATCCGGATTGTTTTAACTTTGTGAAATGATTTTATAGATTTAATTGAGCTGCTCTGCAGAGCCACCGTACCTCCCATCAAAAAAAAAAATATTAATATGTCAAACTTTCTTAAGTGAAGGTCAACATTTCTTTTTCATTACCTCCAATTTCTCCTACCTTTCCTTCTTTTCCAACTTTTGATTCAGAGCTTTCTTTAACTCATTTTAATGTGCTGTACACTCTATTGAATATCAATCAACTTTTATAGAGCTAAGCACTGACCTTAACCATGGCTTCTAGCCATGTCTGATTATCGGTTAATGAACTCTTTCAAATTCAATGGACTAATCAGTCTTGCAGAGAAAATTCATTATAATGTTTCTGATTTTTAAAGGCTATTTTCATGTTTAATGCACAGTGTTGACACAGCAGATGAATTGCACCTTTATCAAAACCTACTTCTCCATTTTGGAATATAGAGAGTCAGCATAATGAAAATAGAGAATCTGTCACCTGTACAGAATGGCATTTAGCATAACTTTTAGAAAGTTTCTCCTGAGTTATTACAGGGTGTGATTAAACTGGATGTGCATCATTAGCAGTCATAGTTTGTCATTACCATGGCTGTAGGTTTAGCTGTCACCCACTCAAAAACAATGGGAATCCATACTGAGGTGTTGTAAACTTAAAGCTAACACTGTAGTACCTGTGGCGTCTGTCTGTAAATAAAGAACCATCTAAATAATCCCTTGTCCCTCCATTCCTCCCTTTCTTTACCCATTCCTGTCTCCACAGACTACCGGCCAAACGGCAGGGACTTCCAGAGCTCCACGTTGTCTGTCCCTGAGCAGGTGATGTCATCTAACCACTGCTCTCGGTCAGCTGACATAAACAGGGCACGGTCACGCTCCCCCAGCGTTCCCCCACCCTCTAGGTAACTAATGCTCAGTACTCCACTGGGCTGACCCTTGACATCTGGGTATACACATTTGTTTTTTTTTGTTGTTTTTTTTGTTTTCTTTTTCTCTGTGTTTATTATATTTGTGTTCATGTGATGATGATGTATTTTACACCTTAGTTTCGTCTTAAAGAAGGATGGCTTAACATTCTTGCTTCCACAAATCCAATCCACAAAATTCTAACAGATTTAGTAGCCGAGCTGAAAGACATGCTATTTCAGGTTACTCTGAAAAAAGATTTAATTTGAAATGAATCACTCGTTTGGTTGTAGCACCAAGTGCTGTATGTGCTGTGTAGCATTTCTCGCGGCCACTCTGAAAGCCTCCGTTAAACATGAGGCCATGTGCCCCCCCCTGGCCAGTAGGGGGCAGTGTGTGGTGCATAAACTACATGAGGGGTGATCCAGTCCACTTCTGTCACACAGCAGAAGTCTGGACCCGGCCTTTGACCTCAGGCACTCTCAGTACAGCTCCTCCTCTAGAGTGGACCACCACAGTGTGTCCGAAGCTAACTACTCACCTGACAGGTACACACACACTCTCCAGCTTGCACTTGTGTACAGTGGGTGCATGCACGCGGACATGCATGAACATATGCTGACAGTCACAAGTGGGGTCTGATGAGTAGACATTCAGGGAGGTATTTCTGCACGCATACACTTAACACAAAGATGCCATTTGCCTTAAACTCTCAAGAAAGTGATTTTGTGTGTGAGTGCTTTCATCCCTCTGATGTTTCTGCAACGTTCTCCAAACATGTTTAATCTGGTACAGTGGCGTGGATTCCCTATAACTTGATGCATCCTATATCTTGCAACATAATGTCAACAAGTTGTGTTACATCAGAAAAGTTATGACGGTTAAAATCTAACATGAACACTAACATGATTTGGATAAGACTATGCTGCTTTTGAAAAGTAATCAACACATTTTTTTTAACAAGTTTTTTCCATCTCACATCGAGGAGGCTGAAATTATGCAGGACACATTTGGAGCCAATGCTGTAAATGCTGCGTACAGTATACAGTATTTGCATGTATCGCACTATCTTTATGGAAGAGGTGGTCAAGGGGAAGTGGTCAGTTATCCCCCATCAGCATTTTCTTTCTGTGAGTGGTGGAAAATGTTGCTCCAAGAGTCCAATCATAGCCTTGGCACTGCCAGGCCACAGCTACTTCCCCCCAAGTCCAATTAACTTTATTTGATATTTCTGAGGCTTGGCCTAAATCAGTGTCAGACTCAGAAAATGCACTTATCTAAATTGTCTGGGACAGTGCTCACTTGAGTGTATTTCAGCTGCTTTAATTAACAGTGTCTGGTTATTTATTGAAAACAGTTGAAAATGACACAGGAAATGAGTCATGGAGAGTTTGGATTTGTCCCAGAACACTTCAAATATATATATAAAAAAATCTCCTCTTTAATTTTTTAAAATAGTTTTGAGTGAGACTATTTAAAAAAAAAAAAATGTTCCTACATTTTCCTACTTTTTGAAATGTTCTTGAAATTGTGTGTGTGAAAGAGCAAATCTTATGTAATGTGCATGGTGTTAAATTGTTGTCCTTCACATCCAGAAGTAACACCAAGCAGGTTCAGGTGTTTGGACTGTGCTGTTCTGTTCTCTCCTCTGTGAATGCTGCTGGTGTTCAGTGTACCACTTTCATCTGTCTGTGTGGTAAAGCTGAGGAAGACATCTCACCATTCGATTTCTCAGCCTCTCTTATCTTCGTTGCCTGTTTTTCCTCTTTGAAACCGTTACATCAACCTTTCCTATGAGCTCTCTCAGTCTCTTTACATCCTATTTCTTTGAGAAATCTCTCGTTCTCTCTCCCTCAGTTTCCTCACCCCTCCATCTGTCTGCGTATGATTCTGTCTATCTCCAATCCTCTCTCTCTCTCTCCTTTCCTCCTCCTCCTGTGCTTCTTCCTCGGCGCCATCTCAGATCCATCTCTGTCTTCTCTCCTCCCTCCATGTGGTTGCAGCCATTTCCTCACCCTACCTCGAACCAGACATACTCAGCCTATTGATGATCCTCAAAAGGACCCCAGGTAGACTCTTACCTGAGCTTGCATGAAGCCCCATCTCTGCAACTCCACCTTCCAACCCCACACACCCTCAACTGCAGCCCACAAACCCTCTGTTTTCTTCAGGAAATCTTTCATCTGGGTGTTGATCACATGACACTGACACTATGGCACATTTTCTCTCACTGTAATCTATGTCAAGTGAATACCATGAGGTTCTTACATTGCATGAAGTCCTGTAAGACTATCCACAGTCAACTGTCATGCCACATGGTTTTATGATTACACTGTAGAGGCCACTTTGTGTCACTTGGCCATTGTCAATGCCATAAGTGTTGTGTTGTAGTGTTAAAGTATATATTTCTTCTGCGGAAGATTAAATATATACATAATGTGTGTTACTTTTCAGTAGTACACTGTATAGAGAAAGTGGGTGATTCTTTGGCCATACACTTCATCCATCCAGTATCAGCATTGCTTACTCTCTCTTTCCACCTCCTCATTATCATAAAAGCTTTCTTCTCTTTTCGCTCCAAACTTTTACCATGTGAACAAGTGAGATTCTAAGGAGAGTAAATCTGTCATTTGTCTTTTCATCTTAGCCACCAAAAGAGTGACTATGGCAATACTGACAATGGATAAGTGTTTCTATGGTTGTGAAGTTTTGTCCAGCAGAGGTGGTTTCTCTTACAAACATGTGGATACCCTCAGTGTATAGTAGTGGATTTGTAGGATGATTTAATAAGTATGTATGCAGACAGATTGCAGACAAAGTGTATTCCAACCTCCTTTGCAGGTTTGTGTTTTTTATATATATTTATTTGTTACCTCCCCTTGTGATGAAAACAAACGTAATGCTGACCAGTTGTGATATTTTTTCGCCAGCCGCAACCATCGTGTGTACCCGATCTGCAGAGAGGAAGCAGTCAGGTTACTGCGTTCCACTAGGATGGCCCGCGCCTATTCTGAGGGCGCCTACTCCTCCGACTTTGACTACGAGAGGTATTGACATGCACTGCCGCTGTATCTGTGCATCCACCATCCTGTGGTCTCCTCAAGTTGTCCCTCGTCCATCTTTAATTTACCCGTGATCGTACATGTGATGACAGAAAATGATATCCTGTCTGATATCGGTTTTTGTTAAGGAGTCATCACAGCTCTGAAGTTGTGTAGACGTCCAGTAATGGTACACAACTGCTTCAGTATGTTGAGGCCCAGAGCTATTTGTGTTGCTGATGTCAGCTGTATGTATACTGGTTGTCGAGTTAAGTGCTGGCCAGCACCTGACTGTTTCTTCGTTGATGTCTTTGTTTATGTACCCATGTACATTATACCAACAGCAATATGTCGATCAGTGGTGTGTGTGATCACTAGTATTGTCCTTCTTCACGTGCTACTGGTAGCAGCTTTTTGCTCACCCATACAGTGGCATCTCTGATGCATTGCTCTGGGCTGCACAGTGACTTTGTAAATTCTGTGTTTGCCCTTTGACTTCTGGGGTCAGACCAGAATGGGCTGCAGGGCTCCCCGTTCATCCCCAGGACCCACACCAGCCTCCTGGTGCAGCAATAATAAGAAAGAAGTCACATAGCCCCCTTCCAGAAAAACGCTGTAAATGACTCCACTTCTCCCTGTCTTCATTCTTCCACCTGCTGCCATCTGGCTTTCAGTCAGGAATAACGTCGTGACGTCTGTGCCATTTCTCTCCTCTCCAGGAGGAAAAAAGTGATGAGTCCTCAGAACTCAGCCTGAGAGCCTGACTGACTTTATTAAAGTGTCACAAAGTTTCCCTAAGGCCCAGCTTGGCTCGACTTCAGGCTCAGCTACAGCCTAGATAGCCATTAACAAGAGCTCTCCATTTTCTTTTTTCTCCCTCTCTTTTTGTCTAAACTGAGAGGAAAGGGAAAGCAGCTAGCATCTCAGTTTTATCCACAGAGGAGTAGAATAGATTTCACTCCTCTTTTCACACAGATACAGTTTGTTTCTGTCTGTACCCAGGCAGAGTAAAAGCAATAGTGAGACCAAAAAAAGGAACGAGGACAAGGAGACAGAAATAAGCAACAAAGAGAAAGACTTTGAGCCTTTCGGCAAATGTCTTAGTTTAGGTCATTTCTGCCCAGAACATGAGAAAATGCTTTTCATGATTCTGTTGTTTTAAGTGCCTCGTCCCAGAGTGCACCTTGAATGGGACAAAGTCTGTCACGTATAAGCATTAAAATAGAGAACACATTTTTTGTAGTTTGAAACCAGTCTGAGTGCGTCGAGGAGTCATATTTCAAGGTGCATCATGTGTATGTCATGGCTATATCCATTAAATTACACCTAATGAGATATTTGATTTGTAACAGACACAACCTTCACATTACCCATAAATCCTCAGCCATAACAACATCATGGTGGGGAATGATTATATTGACCATCACTGTAAATGAGTGTAGATAAAGAATGCTTACGGCTACTTAAGGTTACGGAGTGATGAGCCTTTGTTTTTGCTGTCGTAGACAAAAAGGACATTTCCTCTACTGGACAATTTTTCATACTGCAAAAGGCTGCAGACGCTACAGGACTATGCCAAGATTGACTTATTAATTAAAATTCAAATGATTGAAAAGAATCAGAAGTAAAAGTTTTTCTTCCACATTCTCAAAAATGTTCAGCAAAGTTATGGTTTGAAATTATTTCACTAAGTCTTTTGGTGTCTGTTAGCCTCAGTATTTGTCTTCTGCGCTTTATGGTTTAATTAAACACTGTGACCTATGAAGGGCTTAAGATGTTCACATTTAAACGTTTACAGTTTCTAAACAGTGTGCATGCTCTAAAGCTGAATATTTCCTTTCACTGGTTTGATATGTGCAGTTTGATGCAGTTTTATGAAAATGTTTTTTTTTTTTCTCTCTGCAAATTTAAAGAATATGTACACTATCAATGATTTTTTCTAGTTGAGAACCTCACCTGCCTTTTTTTTTTACCAGCTCTTCAGACTGACAAGATCTGCCTTCATCCTCACTGTGCCAAATAGACTCATAATGGCTGGGCATTTTCAGGAAATAACAGATTTTTAGGAGCCAAATGCAATGTTAAAGACACACTTCACCTTTCCCTCACATTTCACTGTACCTCAAATAGATTGCAAATGAACACACACCCATCACATACTGAGAGATAGCACATGGTCCCTGCTGTACACACCCTGAAGACTTCACTGTTAATTCACTCCAGGGACCATAAACCACACAGAAGCCTCCTAGCCCTCTGTCCATACTGTCCACCCTAAAAATTCAGTAATTCATCAACTCATAAAGAATTATAGACAAAGCTGTAATGTTGATAGACAAATTGTAAAAGAATTGCATGTAAGTAGAATCTTAAGTACATTTCATGAAACCAAAAAAAATGCCCATTTAAGTGGCCATAGAACATTTTAGATGTCATAGAATAATAAAACATTATCAGCTGTACATGCAGTTCTGCTACATTAAGGCTGTGACAGCTGAAACAGGTTGTCTGTTAACATTAAAGTGTCGTCAACTGTTCTCGAAGAGTTGCTGAATAATTTGACTCCTTCACTTTAAGGGGCCGTACCTGTATTTTTGCATGTTTTAGTCCATTTACAGGAAAACATTCTGCATATAGTTGACATTACGGCCGACCAGTTTCTTTTTGAATGTGTATTTGCTACTCCACATGGATCATTAATAACCAATACAGGACAACAATCTGCTCATGGACACGTGTTTAGTCCATGACAGTAAACTACAGTTAGATTTATAAATCTACTGTGATGATTTGAGATTTAAAGAACTTTGATATGATCTTGAAAATTGTCAGCAATGGTGAAAGGTTTAGTACTGAATGTGGTTTGTAATAAATGGGTTAAAACATGCAATAACACACGTGTAGTCCTGAAACACATGCACCTCAGAGGAGTTTAGAGGGTGCAAGAAATTTCTGTGCCCTCCACCCTGCCAGCATACTGTCCCTGCCCTGCTTGGGTCCCACTGAGTGCCTGCCTATCTCTCAATAACCTCTGTAGGAACCACGGAGCCATGGATAGACACGAGTATCACAGCAGGTCCCGCTCTGCAGACCAGCGGCCCACTATAGAGCGCCCCACATCCCGCTCGCGCTCCACTGAACGCCCCCACGACTCTTCGCTCATGAGGTCCATGCCGTCTCTGCCATCTGGGAGGTCCGCCCCCCCCTCACCTGCCTTGACGAGGTGTGACCCAGATCGGAGACGTTAACAAGCTTAGCACAGAAGCAGACTAGAGTTGTAGTTGTACAATAATTTCCCTGAGGCATACCTACTCTGGAGGGAGAAATAATTTAAACATTAGGTTAAAACATCAGTAAGTAGACCAAAGACCCACAGTTTTTTGGCCAAGTAACATGAATAGAATAAAGCCCAGTGAAAACATTAATGTTTATTCTGGCAACTGGGATTATACAATCTAGACATATAGAGGTCTAGTAATGTACAGAATCTGGGTTGGTTGATTAGCCTCGCTACCAGGTCAGCCACCTATCTTACCCAAATAGCTTCATATTAGTCTATTTAGATCAAATAGGCAGCTTGCTGTGTAACTAATTAATCAAATAATCCTCCTTGCTAATCTAGAAGTCGAGCTACTAGCTAGAGGATTACTCCAGTTAGTAATCTCTGAGGTTTAAATCAACCAATAAGATTATTTCTTCCCCCAGAGCGGCTCCACCTCTGCTAAACCTTTGCATAACTAAAACCTCTGTAGAACTAAACCAGTAGAGACCCCGTCCCATGAGCTCCCACCCACCCCGAACCTGACTAACTCAGAGAATGAACCAGAGAAACTACATCACTGTCACCTACCTGCCTCCCTCCCAACACCCTGCTCTCCTGCCTCACCTCACCTCACCCCACCTCACCTCACCTCACCCCAGCCGCCTCCCCCTCACAACTACCCCACCACCCCACCTAGCCACTTTGTGTTTTGTCCCCAAAAGCACCGGTGCTGTATTTTCTTTACACATGTCCCAGGCACGACAACCCCGACACCGTAGAATAGCGTGCTGACTCGTTTTGATTTGGAACACACACTGCTTATACGCTTGCGTGAGTATAGCAGTGTTGGGCCGACATTTTACTTTGATTTCATTACTAACATCAACTGATGCCGTTTATCCTGTGATGGCATTTTGTTTTTCGTTTCTTTTCTTTCTTTTGTGTGATTTGAAGCCTTTTGGGGACAGTCTGAACGCATGGTCGCACTAGTCTGCTGTTTCTGCATTGAACTCTTCTCTCCTTGCAGCTTGATGAGTCGACTGTACATGCGATTCACACCTGGCATCTTTTTATTGCAGCTCAGTTCCCTACAGTTGATGTATCCCTCCACTCCCATGCCATGTGCCAAACATCATTGCTGTGTGCATCGGTTTTATATTTGGAGATCCAAGACACGATGTAATGTTTCAGTCAGTCAGTTTCTCTTAGTTACTCCATGCTTTAGTGCAGCCACTGTCACTGATTTCCTTCTGTTGGGCCTGACAGTTACTTACAGTATATATGAACTAAATTAATGAGTGATCCTAGATAAGTGGATTAAATCATGTCACTTTCCACTGTAGCAAATAGCTTTACTATTTATCTTACTCACATCTCTGCTATCAAACGTATCTCTCTCTCTTTTGAACAATCCCTTACTTTTCTCACACTGTGACGTGGGTGCGACATGGCCTGACCTGGCCCATCCACCATCTGCTCCTGTCCTAATTCCTGTCTCACCCCAGTGTCCACTACTTTTTGTCATGTAGGGCGCATCCTCGTAGTGGATCAGTCCAGACCAGTCCCACCAGTACGCCCATGTCCAGTAGACGAGGACGACAACTACCACAGCTTCCGCCCACAGGGAAGGACAGAAGTAAGTCACCTGGTTGTTTTCTGTTTGTATTACAGGGCTACTGTTTATGGAGAGTCTGATACATGCATATTGAGTGAGGACATCTTTTTATTAGTGCGATAGTGTGTTTGTGTTCAGTATCTTACGATGATATAGTTTTTATTTGGTGGCCCAACTGTTAGGGTCTGAGGTGGAGCTTTGGTTTTACAGTCGCTGACTGTTACACTTCACTTTTGTGTGAAAAAGGAAGGATTATTATTTGCTGATGGAATCTCTCAGTAGAAGCTACAGATCATATCATATGTGCAAGGATTTTTTTGTTTTTGTTTTGTGCTTCATTGGTGTTTACTTTTACCCTCCATCCATAACATCTGCAAACGGTTCCTTTCCCATTTCTCTCTCAGAAGATGGAGACGAAGGAACAGAGCCTTGTGAAGGTCTGTAGCTGAATGTGTGGGTTTAGTCTTTCAGACTGGGAGTGCTTACTGAGCCGCACCTTACTCTGAAGGCCAAAACCCTGTCTGCAACGGCGGGTGGCTGTGTCCCCTAGTGGCGGAGCTTATTCTGTGCTCCTTGAAGCCTCCCTCTGTTGCAGCTGTGTTTAACGTGCAGTTGAGGTGTCCTGTGCCATTGTGTTGTACTAACCTGTAGATCTGTCTGGATCCCGCTATTGAGAGTACCAGTGTTGTGTTCAAATGTTGCCTCCATGTTTCTTTTCTTTTGAGTTACACTCTGGATATTGTCGTTATTTGTTTGAGAATTCTTGATTTGTTTTAATTATTTGGACTGCTGAGACACTTCACCAAGCCTGTGTCAGTAAACAGTGTTCACTCCAGGCTCTGAGAAAACGATTAAGGCACAAAAGTTTGAACTTTCCACATCCCCATAACCACAAAGTGACATTTGGAGTCAGCTTTGTTCCTCAGCACTCCTCCATCAAATGTTATGTGTTGTTGCAGCTTGCAACTTGTGACGTGTACGGTGAGGGGCACTGCGATGAAAGCACTGATTGTTTTCACTCGTGTCTTTGAATCAGATGCTGTGGAAAAACAAAGATCGTTGTAGCTTTGCAGTGATCGGAGGGAAAGACTGGGACAGAGATAGAGGGAGGGGGGAAAGCTCTTGCAGCTCTGGAGAACTTGTCAAAGAACTCGCAGAACTCTTTCATCATTGTCAGAGTCCATGAGGGCTTTCCCTGTCTTCTGTACAGCACCCAGCCTACAGCCCAGCTCTCTCTCTCTCTCTCTCTCCATCTTCCTAACACTCTCCTCTGCTCTCCCTCTCTGTCCCACCCTTCTTCTGTGTCTGTGCCATCTTTTTTTTTATCACTCTGAAGCTCTGTCTGGACTTCTCTGTCACTTCTTTGTGTCGCCTTTTTTCCCTTCTTCTTAGTTATTCCTGACCTAATCTCTCTTTTTTCTGTTTCTCTTTGTCAGGTAGTCTATCCTTTCCCACTTCTCTCTCGCCTTCTTATTTTTTTTTTTATGTGTATCTCTTTCACTATCTCTCCACTGTTCTTTTCAGGACAGTGGCAATGTGTGGGCAGTGGGGGGAGGTATTGATCTGACCTTGTGCTGTAGCTCCCACAGAGCCGTATGGCACTCAGCTTATGTAATGCAAATCTCTGTGAGTGTGTGAGTGTGAGTGTGAGTGTGAGTGTGTGTGTGTGTGCAGCTTTTTATGGACTGGATCCATATTATTGCCCCTTGCTGATTTCAGAGAGGAGCTGGATTGTTGATAAACCTCGCCACCGTTTTGTCTCTCTGCTTTGAAGTTTAGTCATACTTACACAAACCTAATTCTCTTGTGTGTTATCTATTTACTGTATGTGTGGCAACTCCTAAGGGGGAGCAAGGGAGGAGCTTGGGGCATCTGAACCCCAAAATGGTTGCCCAGGTGTGTTTATTACAACAGAAACAGCCTTTAAAGTTTCTTCTCTCCATTTTCTTGAGCTATGTGATGCTGCTTGATTCCTCTCTTTAGAAAAACTTAAAACTTGAAATTATTCCATGTTTATCCACATTAAAAGCTAATTAAATGTTTCAAGTACAAGCTCTGTTTAGGAGTTGGGATCTTGTTTTGTTTCTTGGATGGCAGTAATGTACAGTACGTGTTGGTGTACAGTACATTCATCCACAGGCTTGAATGAACGGCCAGACTGTTGGCAGAAACTGGAGTTCCCCACGGTTTGCACTTCCTACTTTCCCATCTGTTTATGTGGCTTGCTTCTGTCCTTTGACTGTGCGCTATTACTCAACACTGTCATAGTTGTTGTGCTCACTGACTCAGTGGATACTCATGTCCCTAAAAAGCCACATTCTGTTTTTAAATTGTCTCTATTCTGAGTGATATTCTGCAGGACAAACGCTGCTGCAAGAAGGTTGTATGTTGCATTATGAGTACAGTGACAAATACATTGTGTTCATTTGAACCACACATTGTATAGCATAATTAACCAGTAGCGATTATATACAAACTAGTATTTAGTATCGGCTGTGTGTTTGTGTGCAGAGCTGTGAGTGTATGTGCGTCTGTGTATGAGCACATACAGTATGAGCTGCCATAATAATGTGACTTACAGTACTGTGGGTTTCAGAGCTCCATTATTTCATGAGCCTCCATCTGTCTCTCTACTAGCAGCAGACTGTGAGGAAAAACCCCAAGGTCCACCGGTAAATGGGAGGAAAGGCAAGTCCTCTGAATAGTGTGATGGTGTGACTTTGCTGTGTGGGTTTTCTCAGTCAGCACAAGTTCTTCATTTGTGACATTCACTTGTAGCCGTGATTCTCGATACTCGACTGCACTGAATGATTTTACCTTCTTATTTGCCATAGTACATTTAAATCGTCCTTTTCTTTAAACCTCCCTTTGTCCACATTTCATCTATTATATACATTGACTTTGGTTTATTCCTATTGAGCTAATTGGAGTGAACAAATTCGAGGCTTGTACTGCACGAAGCTAAAACTGATGTTAATACATCCAGAGTGCTGTTGCTGTGATCTCTGCTGGTCTGTCCTTCTCTGGCTCCAGTACAGCTTTAAATCTCTGCTTCAATAGAAATTAATTCTGCTCACAACAGAGCTCTCAATTTCCATTGTGAAATTGCCAATCATTTCAATTAGACATGGATTATTGAACATATAGACACACACCCTATACAGTACTCCCTTAAAGGCTGGCAAAGGCAGACATATAGAGGTCATGTTTAGAGAAATTCTTTTCTGTCAAAAACAGTTTTGTTGCATCCCTTTTTCATTAGTAATCTCACATTTGATGTCAGTGTATACCATAAACAACTAAAAATAATTTCTTGGCTATTCTTTGCATTTTACTTTGCTGTTGAAGTACAGCAGAGTTGAATGTCTTGTTTTTTTTAAAGCCTTAGAGACCGTTACCTCTGTTGGCCACTAGATGGAGCAAAGTTCATATTCTTTGATGAGGAGCTGTCCATGATTTCAGTGCTGAAGTAGCAAAGAGGTTTTTTTTCTTTCTTGCCAATGTTTGCTCTTACTAATCTATGCTTTCTATTATCACAGCACAATATATACATAAGTGGTTTTGATATGTAAATTGTCTATTAAAAGCTAAAGGAATAAAAATAATATTTCTTTTTCAGAGAAAAAGCTGGGAAACGGATTTTGCACAATGTTTTGTGCTGGAATTTAGAAAAAGCTCCCTTGATAATCCAAGGCCCATTAAAACCATGTAGTGTCCAAACCAGTGAGTGTGTGTATGTGTATGTGTATGCGCATGTGTATGTGTATGTGTATGTGTATGTGTATGCGCATGTGTATGTCTTGCTGTAGAGGTGACATGGGAGGACCAGCAGCGAGGGCTGAATGGCTCTTTGTCTGATGGAGGGACACAGCCACACCCCTCCCTCACTGATGCAGGTTAGTTGGTGTGGGTGTAGATTTCTGCCACTTCCTAATCATGAACAATAAACAAGCCATTTAAAGGTAGAGTAAGAGATTTTGGAGAAAGATATTTGAATTTAACAGATAAACAAATACACTCCCTTCAGAAGCTTCACCCTAAGCTAACAAGGAAGGTTAGCTAACAAGGAAGGTGACGTTACCTGGCATAGCATTTTGAAAACCAATGCACTTCTATAACTAGCAATGGACATTTATGTTGTCCAACCCACTTGTTTAATTGCTGAAACTAAAGTTTGTAAAGTAACTCTAAGAGCCTAGAGTTATAGATCATATGAATGGAGACAAATCTAAGTAAAATATTGGCATATTAAGTGCTGTCTTGCCTTAAAACTAATTCATCATGTGAAGAATGTTTACTTTAGTGACAAAAAAAGATACTGGGTTGTTTGTTGTTCATGCACTCAGTGTGTTGTTCCCTTCATAGGTTTTTCTGCACTGTCCTCCATAGTTAGTGTGGACTCTAATCAGCTGGATTACAACCTCAGCAAATGGAAACCTGGACACTAGACAGTGGAAGCTGGCTGTTAGAATAGATGTGTATATAAAAAAAGCAGGAAGAGAACTTGATTTAATGTATTTGATTGCCCAGGTCAGCCTCTGGATGGCGCCCTTCTGTTTTTCTATCTCTTCCTCCTTGATGTGATTTTGCAGTGCAGCCTGGAGCTGATGTTTCTATAGCTACTATGGTCTGAGATGATTTGTCATAAAAGCTCTGCTTCAGTGTGAAAACTGATCTAGGTTAATTTTGTAAACACACACACACACACACACACACACACACACACCACACACACACACACACACACACACACACAAGTGAAGTGAAGTGAAATGTGGAAAAATCATGATGATGACTCTATATAGTTCAAAAACAGTAAAAGTTTTATTAATCAGTAATAAGATAGTTCAAATCAGTGTGCTGATGTCGTATGTGTAGGTTAATATTGTTTTAAAAATCATGTTTAGAATTTAAGAAGCAAAAATATTCATGTGTTGAATTGAGATCTTCTGTTTTACAACTCAATGCTGAAACTGAAGACAAGCAGATTTGTCCAGTTTGGCTTTGTAGTGATATAAACGAGTTCAATTTGATTATTTATTGTCCTTTTACTGGAAACTACAGATGACTTTATTTTAGTAATATTAAAAACAGAAACAGATTTTGTGAATCATGTTTGATGCACAAAGACTGTGTTGACTATTCATATGACACATTTAAGTCAGGCAGTTACTTGAACAAAAAAAAAGCTCTTTCTCAGGATAAACTTTTAGATTGTAGAATGTGGTGCACAATTTATAGAGTTCTAAAAGACGTTGGAACTTCTTTTGGTTTTGTATGTGTGTTGCTACAAGATGCATCTTATGTTAATATGATGTTTCATAAATAACAATCTCTTGTGGTGGGATGGGACTAAACTAAACTAAACTAAAGCTTGACACCAGTAGTGTAGAATTTCATATGATGGCAGTTGAGCTGCTTTTGAATATTCATCAGGCATTCATAACAATGACTCTGGCGCATGTTGTCATTTCTGCTGTGGAAATGTAGGTCCCTTCACAGAGTGCAAGAATCTTATTTAACCAGCTCGTTGTCTATGAATCAACCATTTGTAATTGTCTGTAACACGATGATGAACTTGGCTGCTGTGTCTGCAGCTGGAGTGTTGAAATCATGTGTCATTCAGAGGCAGTTGTGTTAAATATGGTCTGTTCGTACCGAACAGTGTTAACCCACAGACCATAAGAGACTTTTAATATATCACTCCCTTATTCTGATGACCTACATGATGCAGCTGAAGTAAGGGAAAAAAATCACTTGCTCTCTTGATCATCATTTGACTCCCTAATGAGATGATGTTAGCTGCCACAAAGAGATGAAAGCTGGTGAGGCAGATGTCTAACATTGTCTTTTAATTCATGTGACACTTCATTATTCACCCTAATGAAGTACTAATTGAGCTAAATGCAAATTCTGTGTAAGGGGGTATGGAAATGAAGTCTGATGGAGTGGCCTTCTTTCACTGTCACTGTTGATTGTGGACTTTAGCTTCAGACTCCAGCACGGAGGTTAGACAGGCAGCATGACTCTGAGGGGGGTCGTGGAGTGGTTGCTTACATAGGAACAAGACACACATGGAAGTGTCTTGATTGCTAATAGAGAATTTAAAGCGCAATTCATCTTGAGAAGAAAGAGAGAAGGATCTCAGCAGGCTGTGCGGAAGGAAGGAAGGAAGGAAGGAAGGACATGAATAATATGAAGGGGAGAAAAATATGTAATCGGAAGCAGCAGAGATGCCTGAAAGCAGGCAGTTGACGTTGTTGTGTAACCTTCTTTCAGAACGACACTGTTGCTGACACCCCGTGTGTGTCTACGTGTGTGTGTGTGGGTATGTGTGTGTGTGTGTGTGCACTCTTGCACACAACTCAGGTTTCTCAATTTTCATGTATCCTGCTGCTGATACTCTGAGATAGTCAGCTCTCTCTTTTGTGTGCTCGCTGCTCTGTGCTTTCAGTTTGTGTTGTTTTGTGTTCTTTTTTTTTTTTTTTTCTTTTCCTTTCTTTTACATTATTTTTCCAGGCTGTCTCCCCCACAGTTGCCCCCATGCAGCCTCAAGTGACATCCACTTCTCCTTTTACCCTCCTTTCCTCTCCCCCTCTCCCCTCCTGTCCTCAGAGGTCTCCAGTTTCTATCTGGTTCGGTACATTAACATCTCTTTACTGTTTCAGCTCTTTTTCCTTTAGAGCACAGAACCTCACCTTCCCAACCTTCCCCCCTCTCTGACTTCAAATAACGTAACTCTACCTCAGCCTCTCCTGGCCTCGCACCCTCTTGCTCTATTTTGACTTCTCACTGTGCCCATGGTGGAGTTTGTGTGTTCTTGGCGTACTCTATCATTTTGTTTGTGTGTTCTGTGCCTGTTGTTTTATCATTGTCGTGTCGTATTGTTGTTGTGTTGTTTCCCCCTCCCTCCCGACCCTCCATCCTCCTCCTCTTCACTCTGACCCTCCAAACCTGGCGTACTCGGTGATCGCGGAGATGGTGTCGCCCTCCCTCCGTCCTCCCTCTCCTCCTCCGTCTCCCCCCCTTACCCTTCGTGCATCCTCTCACATCCATCTTCCTCTCCTCTGTCTGTGTCTGTCCATTCTGTGATGTGATCCCAGAAGACACGGACTCACCAAGTTGGACGAACTCAGGTCTGTCCCTTCTTCTTCCTCCCCTTCTTCCTTTCCTGACTCTGCTTTCTCTTCTTCTTCTACTTTTATTCACTCTGTATGTCCTCCTGGCTTGCCCTCCCCGACCCGCCTCCCCTCATCTCAATCATCTCTTCTTTTCCCGTTTCGCTCGCCTCCATCTCCTTGTGCAGTTTGCGCTCTTGATTGTTCTGTGGACAGTGCTTCCGGCTTTTTTTTTTGTCATTTTGCACTCCTTTCTGTTGCTGTGGACAGACTGTGTGTGCTTACAGTTCATAGAAGCATGGTCATGGTCACACGTGTTGTTTCTTGGCCCCAGGTCTTGACATGAGACACTGTGTTATTTTCTACCTTGCTGTCGGTGCATGACAGCAGAACTTACCCTCTCTGTGGACACACATTTTCAGCATTTCCCTAAACTGATTTTATGGCCGATTTCAATATAATTTAATTGACAAAATGTGTCCCTGAGGTTTTGAATGCTGTTGAAGTGAATATCATTTAGAGTCCCTTAAATTAGGAACAACAGTGCAGTCAAAAAGAAATATATGAATAAATCCTACTTCAGCACATTTGTTTTCAAATGAAACAATGACTATGAGACATGAGATTGGATCACTGACATTCAGAACATGTAGTTTTATACATAGTCTCCCAATTTAGGGCACCTCTTCCAGTCTTGTTGTCACTGTGAGGTTGCCAGGTAATCAGTGGAAAACAATGACATGTTGTCCCTATCACTTGCTTCGCCCTAAAACGTGGTCTAAAAAACAGCAGTGGAAGAGGTCGTCCTTGCAGCAGGTGCAGCAGGACGTGCCGTAACTGTCTTGGGACAAGAACACACAGCTTCAAGAAACACACACACACACACACACACACACACACACACAAACACAATTAATCACGTGTAGTGAACAAGATTTTCTTTTTAGATTCAGTGTTTCTCAGCAAAATGCAATGTGTGCATCCTAGAGGCCTAACAAAAGTGGAAAAAAAATGACATGTTGTCTATTCACTTTCTTTCTCCTAAAACTGGGGGGGGGGCTATGTCTAAAAAAAATCCAGCAATTCCTACACCATTCATCTGATGTGGCTGTAAAGACCCACAAATGACCGTAAAGTTGAATAAAGTTGCGACTGTAACCTCATAGCCATTGTTTCACTTCAAACCTCAGTGCGCTGGAAGACACAACAGTCCTAATATTTTACTGACTGTAATTCAAAAAGCAGAATAACCACATGAGTTGATCAACAAAATCAAATGTTTGTAGATAAACAGATGTTGCAAAACAATAGCTATGGTGCAGCATAACAAGCAGTTTACTGAATGCTTGGTACATGAAATGACTCCTTCCGTGTCATTTAGAGAAAACTGTTGATGTGGAAGTGTGTAGGCTGTGACATGTCACTTAAGCAGTGGAGATAAACAATTAACCAGGAGAAGCAGAGAAAAAGATGATGAGAAAAATTCACTTTGCCTCACCTGTGCAGTCATTCATTTGCTCCCAGCTTGTATTGCTTTTCTTGTGTGTGTGTGTGTGTATGTGAAGCTACAGGCATACTGTATGTGCGCATGGCACTTGTACCCGTGCATTCACCTTCACTCTGTCATCGGCATCATATGACACAAAAGTAGAGGCAGAGAGCAAGTGGAGAGAATGGAGATACAGGGTACAGCAGGGACGTCATCATTTGGCAGCATTTGATGATTGTTTTTGCAGAGAAAAAGATGTGTAGCAGCTCCAGCAGAAAACATTTGCTGTGATGTGTTATTTTGTTTTATTTTCATTTCAGTTACATAAAATGTGAATGAATAGTTCTTATAGTGGCATTATTACCTCCACAGAGCAAGGTTAAGCTTGGGTATTGATTGTGCCGGATGCTTGTACAGTGCAAATTGTGCTTTAAACAATATGAAACCGAGCATAGTGCTTAAATTGAATTTGGGAGAAGATGAGATGGACAAACAGGATGATGTGATGATTTGGCAAAGAACTGAAATGAAAAGAAATTGGAAAAATGTGGATTTTGCAAGTCTTTCAGTTTGAGCTGAGAGGGATGTGTGGGCCAGTTAATCCCATCATTCAGGAATTGCATTTGTTGTCAAAGGATTGGCTTTTATCTAGAAATATCATGTAAAATGTACATGATCACAAGTATTGCTGGGAGAGTACATTTTGTTCAATGCAGTAATTTGGCTCAGCGTTTAAACTTCCTTCACTGTGCAGTGGGCGTCAATAAATTATGTAATTTGATTAATAATCACCGAATTAAAAAGTAACGGAGTGTGCAAATTTTTCTATAGTTTATTCAGCCTTGGTTTTGGACAAGTGGTTACAAAAGACGCAGTGTAATATGTTATGCAGCTTACCTTTACTAGTCAGCATTTTGTGTTTGTGTTTGTGTTTGTTTGTTAAAATAGCCGACCATTCAGCTTTTCCCCATTAGATCTGTCCTCGTCATAGCTCATGGCTCATAGCTCAGCAGAAGCTCGTCTCTCACCATAACAGTGTGTCCTCCCATCAGGCCTTCCTCACCGTATCAGCCACCATCTGACAGTGTCCCGTCTCTGTGCTCAGGTATGGACATGGAGGAGAGGACCAGGCAGATGAAACTGAAGATGAACAAGTACAAGCAGGGAGCTGGCTCTGACTCCAGACTGGAGCAGGACTACCACAAGGTAAACACATGTCCAGATATGCTGCATGTTTGCTTCCATACTCCAGAAAACATGCACCTACAGTGCACTGTTTGCATGGTTGCACTGTGCATAGGCCATATGGTACATTCTGAAAGCAGTCGAGCATGTACACATGCACATATCAACATCATACTGCGCATGTACATTGATGTTTGCACAGTGTACATATACACACAAATATAGTCACACAAACACAGGAAAACTGATAAACACTCCGCTTCATTCAGGTTGGAAAACACTGAGTTAGGTCCAGTTGTTTTTTGTAAGGGTCAGTTCACCTGAGCTGAATATATATATGTATCTCTATGTCTTACTCCAGACACAATGTCCCAGTTACTCATTAATCATTCACAGACCCAACTTTTAACAGTTTGTGTTCGTTTTTTTTCACTGAAGGTGAAAATAATAATAACAATAATAATAATTATTATATATAATTGTATATAAGTTTCAGTGGCGTATATCTCACAATCTTAGCACATGCATGGATGATAGATACAAGTATAATGAGAAAAAGTGTTTTCTCTTTGTCATGTGGGTGAACTGAGCCTTTAAGCCGCTTGTTGCAAATTCAAGGAATGTGACAGTGAGTGTTTGCAGAGTCAAGCGTTTACTACTCTGCTCTGCAGACATCCTGAGCATGTTTAGAGAGCTCAGCCTTGGTCTGGTGTCTCATTGCAGTCTGGGCCAAGATGTACAAAGGCTCTGTGTCCAGCTTCCCTTTTAAGTCACTGTTATGAAAACTATTGCAACAGGAGCAGCCAACTTGTTTGCTTGGAGTCTATAAAAAGCAGATGAAACTGCGAATTGTCCATGTCCGTTAAACATTATCTTTCTTGACAAAACAACGCTCTCACTGTTATTAAACAAGACTTGTGAGTGCCTGCTGTTAAACCGCAGGGTAATATAGAACAGTTACTGTAACACTCAGCTCAGGTTCTCTTACAGTTAACATGTCACTGATAAAACACACTCAGGATATTTTACATGTCAAGTTTGTCATTCCAGTTGAGCTTCCAAGGAAGCCTCAGTGTTAAGTTTAGAAAAACTCTGTGAACAAGACCACTGAATGTCACAGTGTTTATATGGAACCATGGATCCACGACAAGAGTAAAAGTCCTGCTATCACATTTTACTAAAGTAAAAATATACAAAAACAAATAAAAACTAAAATCCCCTGTTATTCATTATATTATAGCAGGATTCTAATGTTGTAGTTGATCGAGACAGACCAAATTTTCACCACTGTAAATCATATATCTATTACATTATATATCACATTATACTATAGATCATTTTGGGAAGGGCTGGATTAGCAACCAGACAGAGCACAACCGCTTCAGGTTGACTGTTTGTCGGTTCATTGATGAACTTTGATTAATTGCACATTAGTTTAAGAATTTGCACGTCTAGAGTAAATTATCAAATAAGTTGGATCGTGCATTAATACCTGATCTCTGTGTTGTAGAGAGCTACTGTGTCATCTAGTTTCATTTTAGTTCTATATTTTATCTACTTATATGACACATATTCCTAAATTGTATTTAAGCAAACTGGTCAAATGACACACAGAAACCGTGGAGCCAGAAAACTTGGCCCCAGCTCCCGGGTATATAACGATAGTGATACTAATGATAGTGAGCAAACGTAGGCCTATAATGATGCATCTTATTTATGTATTTATTTAGAAAATCAGTTTTTAATGTAAAATCATGATCTACAAAATAACTACTAACTGTTGCAGTCAGATGCTATAGTGGAGTGAAAAATATACAATTTCCCCCTTTACAGTAGAAGTATAAAGTAGCATCAATCACTGAGGGTGACTGATGCCAACAGGTTTGTAGGTGTGACTGTCTGGCCTGTGTAAAAAAAAAAGTGAAAGTGAAATTTTAGACAGGACCCACCACGTTCCCAGACTGTATGTCACATTGTGAAGAGCTGCATGATTCAGCTCTCTGCCCTGAACTTTTCTACTACATGTACTTACTATTTGATGTATTTGACTGAAGTAGGCTACACTCTGACCTTTCAAAAGGCACAACCTAATACGCTTTATGTAACAGCACCATCTCTCCTCTTTCTTCCTGTCGTCTGAGAGCGCCACTAATAAGTCGACTTATTCACATTCATGAGCTCACTCCTGCAGAAGAACTTATCTTGATCAAGAATAGTTGTCCTTAAAAAGCTAAAGGCATGCGAGCAGTGTTCCAGATCAGTTCATACCATTTCAAATGCCCTAAATGAGTATCTTCGTTTTACAAGTGCAGAATGAATAACCACTGAACATTTAGAAGCAACAATGATGTGTTTGCCTGCACAAGTCAAGCACCAGGAATATCTTTTTGTGTCATCAGACATCACCGTGATAATAAACTTTACTTTTTTGTTCATGTTTTGTCCTCTCTGCAGCGCTCAGGCAGAGATCCACGGGGCTCAGATAACCTGTCAGCCAAGTCATCGGACAGCGATGTAAGCGACGTGTCCGCTGTGTCGAGAACTAGTAGTGCCTCTCGGTTCAGCAGCACGAGCTACATGTCTGTCCAGTCAGAGCGGCCGCAAGGAAATCGCAAGATCCGGTAGGCTGATGTCCACACCAGGGGACAATGAAATGTGTCTCGCTCTTTAAACCACTTCAAGCTGTTATCAGGAATGGACAAATCCCCCTCAGCTGTGAACGTTTCTTTACATACCCTTTATGTCGCCACGTCCAGATGATTTCAGCTTTGAAATTGTTTGCACTTGGTTAAACTGAAAGAGGAAAATGAAGGCTTTAGCACTGTCTGTCATTTTCTCACTGCGATGAGTTCAGGTTTGGCTCCGTTTTAGAAAAATCTGGAACCAAATGGTTGAACTCTCTCAGGCTGTGGGGAAAGTTTGTCCATATCTGGCAACAAACACTGAAACAAAAACACATTGCATCTCTTTGGGTGTTGTCTCATATCAAAGCAAAAACAAATTCATTTGCATGGCGTCTTGGTGTAAGTCTGTATTTCTGTTTCCTGTTATTTTCAATCAGTCTGCTTTTGAGCTTGGCTGCACTGTCTCGTTGTGTTTGTCTTTTGTTTCTCTTGCTGTTGACGTTTTTCATGCTTTGTTTGGCTTTCTCTCTGCTTTGCATGTGCGGCTCTCTTTGCTTCTGTCTCCGTCTTCAGCCAGTTGCGATCAAGGAGCCAGTCTCGGGAGGGGGATGAGCTGTTAGGAGAGGTGTGGGAGGAGGAGGAGGCAGGAGGAGGGGGAGGAGGAGGAGGAGAGGGAGGGAGACGGACCAGTAAAGAGGGGAGATTGCAGGGAGGGAGGAAGGAGGGAGGGGGGAGGGTAGAGTCAGACAAGGAGCATCAGGAGGATTTGGTGGAGAACGAAGAGGACTTGCACCAGAGGAGTATCTCAGAGACTGACCTCAGGTAACATGTGTGTGGCAGCCTCTAACTGTAGACTCCCACTAACAACATGGCTGACCTTTAGCTCCCAGTGGCCCACTGACTGACTTTCCTCCACCCTTTATCCTTGATCATAACACAACTTTGGTCCTTTTAACCTTTCTCCAATACTAAAGTAGACTAGCATTACTCCTTGTTAATCGTAGTGACACTTCGGTAACCCATGCAGCCTGCTCACACATCAGTAGCAGATAAGATAAAGACGGAAACAACACAGCAAGCATCAAAAGAGTAACTTAACACCCCGTGAAAATCTGATCTCTGCTGACCTCCAGTGGTTTTACTTCCTACCTCACTGCAGTGAAGTACTCCACAAACCTGTGGGTGTTTACAGGTTCAACAGAGCACACCTCAGGTCTTGACTAATCTTTGTCCTCCTTGTAGTACAGGGGGGGAGAAGGGAATTTTGTTTGTGGTGCAGAGAAATCATAGAAAAAACAAAAATTGAATTTAAAAAGTTACTAATCCACAGACCTTACTGTCAACATATTTTACTGAAGACTAGTTTTCAAACAGTGAAAAGTCTCTTGATTATTCTGACTAACCAGGACACTGCTTCCAGAAAGACATTCAGTCCTGTTGTAAATGATCAATACATTACACTGTAGGTAAATGGAATATGATTGATTCACCTCCATTCATTCCACTGCACTGGTTGGGAGGCAGAAACCTACGTGAATAAAACCAAACCTACATATCTGCATAGCACTAGGTTCCTTCAAATCTTCCTACAGTTGTGACACTATGATGAACTCCACACACATACAGAACTAGCAGTTTGTTGACAGATTACAGTGAGTTCATACATTTCTCTTTGTCTTGTTTAGGCACAGTATAGTTTGGTTTCTTCAAAGATTCTTTTGTTGCTAAGCGACTAACTTCATTATATTGACCTTTGTCTCACGTGCCAGTCTGGAGGAGTTTGACTCGGCTCAGGGATTTGATAAGCTGTTCACATTTCACTTTGTAGCATGAAATTATAATGTTGTATTTCAGTGTAATAAATGAAACATACATGACTGAATGCATGTATGGAAATCTTTAGTTTTTACGTTGCTGTATGCAGAACACTTTGGTTCCAACATGTTAAGACTATATTTAACATGACACGTGTTTCATTGTGGCCACAAGAGAGTATAGTTTCATTTCTGAAGAGTGCTGGACCCACAGATATAAAAAGTATATCACGCAATTTCAAGAACAAATTGATTTGGAGTCCCTCAGCAGGATAAAAGCTTAGCTTCCACTCCTAATAAGATGTCTTCACTATCAAATCACATTCACAGCAGGATCCAAGTTAGTACTTCTTACCGACATCAGTACTGCTCAATGTCTCCATGGACTTAGGAGAAAACACATTGAGATAAAAGCTATACCCTCTTACGTGCGATTAACTCTGCACCAGTGTGTACAGTGTGATTAGCAAATAGGATCCCACATGTGTCGGAGGCTGAATGCACATGTGAGCAGATCCACTGAAATGTCCACAGGTGGAGCACATACACAGGTGTCTGTCGGTTCGCTCTGAGGCTGGAGTCTGTGTTGCTTTACTGTTTGTCTCTGCTGCTCACTGCTGGGGTGTTGCATCAGTATGTTGTCTGTCAGTGTGTGTTCTTCACATCCTACAGTGTCACTCTGCACCTGCAACATGTCAACCCAAACCTCCCACATTCTTCCAGCTGCTTCTAGACATGCCGAGAACATTTCACTTTCTCTCTCTCTAACACCACAACCCTCGTACGTGCACTGTCAACCAGCTGGTTCATTCACTTTCAGGAAAGCAACTGGAAAATGTAATGACTGTGATTAAAACCTGTCTGAAAAAAATATATTCTGGAGATACATTTGAATTCAGCTACAATTCTCCAATTTCTAACAGTGTATTCCATCTTGACTGAAAGTGAGTTGGATTGGTCCTGTGTTTAACACTGACAGCTCCTATCTGTGTGATCAACCCTAACTCCTTCATGACAGCTACAGTATAAACCGATACTATACCTCTTTATAACCACATGTTAGTCATTCTGCTTTTCTGGGACAACAACACATGAGAAGAGATATACTACAAGATAACAAAAAACATTCTGTATTCCGTCACTCAGTCAGGTTGAGTGAGGATGTTCATGTTAGTGTTGCACACAGTACTCTGTAAACAAACAAGCAATTTGCCATAAAATGCTGTTTTACAGTGATGTTAAAAGAGTCTCAAGGTCTGTGTGCTAAAGCACAGGTCGACGCTTTTATAAAATTATGTTAACATAGAACATAATATAAAAGCTCCAATGAATCAAATGTTCAACATAACCGTGTTTTTAATCAAAGGTATTTACACAATAAAAACAGCTGAATGCAGTAATGAAACAGGAAGTTACTAAGTAGCAGTAAATCTTAATCTACTTTTCAGTACTTTCTAAGGTACTTTTCAGTTTTCCAAAAGTTTTAATATTGAGTTTGTGTGTGGTGATTTTTTAAATCATTTGATAATGATAATAATAACTTCATTTATATAGCACTTTTCTTAACAAAGTTAGAAAGAGCTTCTGAGAAAAATAAAACCAGATAAAAGAGCCTGAGCATAGAAGAAGTGAAGACAATAAAATGAATAATTATTTTTTCAGGGCATTACAACAGAGCACCATGATTCCAGCGTAAGGGAGACACGGTGTGCGGTCACCACTCAGGATGTTAGAGGTGAAAACAGAATGAGCAGGCACCAAGATGTTAAGTGAGTCTCTGACTCTGCTGCTCAAGTCATTACATGAATTATGAATGAATGAAGTACAATTAATAAATTGACAATTTTTTACAGTGAAATAATTGTAATTACAAACTAAATGCAATCTTGATGTTTGTCACATTAATTCTAAATGAATTAAGCAATATGACTATATGATCAGACCTGTTTCAACCTAAAATCTTCCCAATATGCACAAATGTTAAAATATTACCTAATGAAGACGCAACAAGTGGAACAGTCATAAGACATTAACTGCTTCTGCTTTGTTTTGCTGCCAGAGGCCCATTAGTTTTGTACTAACTCTAAACTGCAAAAAGCAGGAAGTTGAACACATTATTTCAGAATAGTAGACCTTCATGCTGCTGCTCAGTGACATGCTTTTATTTTGTGAATCTAAGCCTTTCTAAGACTTTCAAGTAAATGCTTTAGTGTGGCATTGGGTATCGAAGCTACAAATCGCACTTCCATGAAACAGAATATGATCGATAACTAAGTGATAACTTTAAGTGCTGTGTGCACTGAGATAAGAAAAAGGGACCTCTGTTCTGCGTGTGCTGTTGTGCTGATGTAAGCTCTGCCAGTGGCGACGCTCACATCAGCCTGCACAATGAACCTAAACAGTTAACAACTGAGTCTCACGATGAGAGTCTCAAGATCAGTACTGTAAATACTGAAAATAATTGATTATGAGTCTAGACATTGTCGGAGGATAATGGATAAGATGCTAGCTGCTTCAAGTGATAAAAGGTTTAATCACTACTCTGCTTATCTGTGTGTACGAGCAGCGAGGCAGTGTGATGCGGCAGAAACATCGCTGCAAGCTACATTTACTTGTGACTCATCTTCTATGTATTGAGGTCACAGTGTAAATATACATCTGCTACACATTAAACAGGTCTGTTCAAATTGACTCGGTGTACAAGCATCATGGCAGCCATATGTGTTTTTAGTGCATGGCTGCTTCCACTGCACAGCGAGGCAAGTGCACACACGCGACTCTAAGCTGATGTTGTGTCCAGTGGTCTCTAGGATGTAAGGAGCTTTCCACGAGCGCTTTTAAATCCCACATCACCTCTTCCCCTCCATGAATAATTTCAAGGGCAGGGGCTGATCATTGCTAAAAGGGAGGAAGGGATGTTTACTTTAACCTCCAGTCCACCCACCCCATTCAGCATCAGTTTGTCTAGTGAATGGAAGCAGAGAGCTGCACCTGAGTTACCTCTGCAGCCAGCGACAGCGTTTCCATACGAAACTCAGACTTTCATTTATCTTTAACTTCCATTCTGCTCACACAAGTCTCTATGACGAAAAACTTTGTAGCCGTGTTGACAGGCGTGTATGCATGCTAATGCTCTGGCTGGGGGCACAGTTGCCATGGAAACCAATTTTTCTACCTCACCTGATAAAGAAGCATTGATTCTCTCTGTGAAAGGCAAACGAGAAGAGGGGATAAGTATGGGAGGGCAGCAGACAGCTTGAATGACTTTTACATTTTCATACAGCGCTGATGATCAGCATGTCTGTCTCTTCCCAGTTGAGTAGGTGACTCAGCTCTTTAGGAGTTTATTTAAAACATATAACTCAATGTTGAATGTTTAAACTGGGACAGTAATTTATATATTTATATAAATCTTGTTTTTTATTTTAAGATGAATTCTTAAAAAAATCAGTTTACACTTGCTGTATTATTTACTAAGACTTTTAATAGCCAATTTTTACCATATGATAATCACCAAAATGAAATCAGAGATCTCTCACCTTTTTATGTAGCATGTTATGCTGCTATTGTTGCAATACAGTATGTAGATCACCTCATTTTGACCTCATGCAGGCTGTAACTAGATCTGTCTACACAACGTTTGCAAGATAAAAAAAATTCCAGGTTTTTAGTTTAGTTTTGTTTTGGGAACATCTTGGCTTAGATGAAAGTGCACAGTGTGCAATCTGCGTGATGAAGAACACTATGTTCTCTGGGCTTAGGTTGAAAATCAGAAATCCCTGGAGAGACCCAGTTTTCCAAGCAGGCACATTTACACAGAGAGACTGGCCTGAGCGCCAAGACCTGTTCAGAGAGCAGCGAAACTGTAATGAGAGGAGAGGGGTGTTAGCGGAGCAGCAAGTAGAAGCTGGTGTAGATTTCTTTTATGCAGTGATGTTTATTCTCTAAGTCAAGTCAAAGTGAAGTGAATATAACATTTCATAATGAACCAGCTGATATTTAGATCTGGAGCATGTCCATTCCGGCCAATAATCTGTCCACTGAGAAATGTTCCCAAGCAGAGCATTAATAAATGAGGCAAATATTGAGTCTGGTTAAACCAAAACACGACCAAGGACATGTTAATTTACACAAGTAGAATATTTCTGTTTAGATCAGATTTTCATCCATTTAGTGAAATAAAATGCTCTCACAGATCTTTGCAGTATAAGCAAAGCAAGGCAAGTTTATTTATATAGCAGCATTCAGACACGAGGCAATTCAAAGTGCTTTACAGAGGCATGTAAATACATCAAAAATAGAACATTAGGATGACATTAAAATACCAATGAAAAACATTAAAAACTAGTTTGAGTCATATCAAGATTGCATAAAAGGTAGGAGACTCAGGACACCATTTTAAAAGGAGTGTTGCAGTGATAAAAGACATTAAAAACAAGCAAATGCACAAGATTAAAAATATGTTACGTATGTGATTTATTGGTGAGCTGCAGCAAGTAGTGATGTTTTAAGCCCTGATTTAAATGTTTCAGCACATCTCAGGTGTTCAGGAAGCTTGTTCCACAGGTGGGGAACAGAGAAACTACAAGCTGCTTCATCTTGCTTGGTTCTGATTCTGGGAACACTAAGTAAACCTGTCCCAGATGACCTGAGGGTCTGGATGCTTCATGTCGTACAAGTAGGTCGGAGACAGTCGAACTTCTAAAGTTAGTGTGTCCATTCAGACCAGTAGATTATCCATTTGAATCAACCATTATCAGCCTGCTTCCTGGAGTTCAGGCTTGTCCTAAACATGTTGACTGGCACAGTGCATCCAGTTAGACTAGAGGAAGATTCGTCCTATTAAATGAATAAATTGTGTTTAATTTTCAATTATTGAGTGTCTTTTCATAGAACATGAATTTTTATTTGAAAGGGTGTGAACAGGCTCCGTGCTCATGCATTTTAACCTCAGTGGGTAATGATTCGTAGAGTTAACAACGCCTCAGCGCCCCTGACCTCTCCTCTGAGCTGATATTTGGTTTAATGAAAGCAGCAGCATTATCACCCTGTTTGGAGCAGATGAAATACAGCCTCACTGTGATGATAGTGAAAGAGCATATTTCAGAATGTCACCTGTAGCACATCAGCCCGTCGTGTTGTCAGGAGCCGAGGCGCTTGAAGTCTGCTTCAAAGCTTCTGGGCTGCATTAACTGATCAAAGGCACTAATCCCCCAATACGCATTCAATATTTATGTATGAAAGTACAGGCTGATCCATAACAGAACCTGCTGGCATTAGACCTGGCATAAACAAAAGGCTTTACTGCAGGCTGAGATACGAGGTGTGTGCATTCTTTCACCGCACATCTGACTCATTTCACCACCAGCTGCCAAACAAAATGTGGTGTAAACTTGAAAACACAGAGACCAGCCTGTGGCTGCCAGGCAGATTTGGACCGGTAGACTGCTGAAGCTCTAGCAAGGGATAACATTGATGCATCACTCACCTTCTGTGTGAAGGTAATGCAGTATCGTTGCCTACACTTAAAAATCCTGTCAGACAGTGTCAGACGTGATATCCAATGCGTACTGATTATTCTCCTAATTCTAATACAATGGAGTTGAACACTAATGTCTAATATATGAAAGAGCAGAATTTGAAGGAGCCTAATTTAAGTAATTGATGGAATCAATTGTCAAAATGCATTTCTTCTTCTCCCATTTCAGCCAGCGTGTCTCTCCATAAGTTGTCTTTATAAGACACTTTTCACAGTGGAGGTCAGACACTAATTAATGAACAGCAGCCTGAGGGCGCTACACATAACTCATCCCATTAAGAATACAGAACCTATGAAACAGAATGTAATTTGTCTCTTAAAGATAATTTTACTGGCAGAGCTAAAATAAGACTTTAATTTGGACACTGGCCTATTTCCTTTCAAGCAGGAAGAGTTGGAGAATAATGCTGAGAGCAGACAACTTTCCTTTGTGTGTTCGGTTTAGTGTGAGTTTCCTGAACGTGTGGTCACGACTCAGGTTCGGAGAAGTTGCATTTTATTTTCTATCTTCAGGTTTACGTGAAAGAGTGCAGGTGTTAAAGAGAATGGAAATGCATTACCTATTATCTTTAAGTTGTATGTAAGTAAAATTATGTGGTTGTTTATACCAATATACTTTTAATTTACATACTAAATTTATGCTTCTTAAATAGTGGTACATTTGGTATTTGAACTAAAGTGAATGGTCGAGTTTAACAATCTTAAAGATGCCTGAGCTTCAAGCAGTTGAAAAAATCTCTAAACAAACAATTTAAACTTAAATAGAGATTAAATGTTCGAGGAGAAGTTAATATCAGACCACTAGGTCCATAAGTAGCCGTACTGAAGCTTTAATTTGTATCACACAAATCTTCAAATCAAGGAATTCATGTCCATGTTGTCTTAAAGGATCAGACTTAAACATGCCCTGTGGAGTTTGTGCAGTGTGAATATGTGTAATATCTTCACAGTACACAGTATGTGCCCCTGGTTTTGTTTGTGCTCATGTATGAGCAAGAAACAGTGAAGAAGACGACTGATGCCAAGTAAACACAGACGTAAACAATGATGGATTTCAGCACTCAAGAAGATTATTCTTGCAAATGTTTTATGAGGAAGTGCAATGCACTCCACTCATCTGTTAGACCTCATGCTGTGTGTTTTGATGAGAAACACCAAATACAAACAGAAATCTTATTTGTTTACTAGAAAACAGAAACATGTTACTGCAGTAAAGCTACTGAAAATATGAAATCCTAACAAAAACAACTTATTAAATGTCTAGACTGAGCACTAACCGCTAATCATGGTCAAAATCCTGCTGCTGATAACTCTTTTCGTTTCAAACTGTCACAAAAAGGCCTTGAATGATTCGAATGATCAGTGGAGTCACAGCCTGGTTCAAGTGTTCACTTACTTTGAGTGAGAATAGAAATAGAAAAGAAGCAGCTCCTACAGCTCAAAGTGACCAAAAATAAAAAAAAGACTTACAACGTAGCAGTACTCAAGTATTTAGATACATAACATACATACAGTAGAAAATATAATGGCTGATCTTTCAATGCACAGACAATCGTTTAGGATGAACAGCACATCCACTTTAAACCCTAAACTCAACTATACTGTAATATACTGTCATGAACTCCTGTACCTGAACTCTGTCCTTTTCTCCTTTTCACTCCACACCTTGTCACCTCCTGTCCTCTCTGCTGTCCTCTCTCCTTGCCTCCTCCTCTCCTCCTGTTTCTTCCTCCATCACCTTCTCCTTTCACATCCCCTCGGCCTCCTCTCTCCTCCGCCCTGTCCTCCTCTGCTCTGTCCTCGCCTGCCCCCCCTGTCAATGGTGGTGGCTGACAGTGACTTTGCATCCAAAATGAAAAACAGGCAGATGGGCTCGTCAGGCGGGGTGAACATTACCAAGAGCACAAGCATCAGCGGCGACATGTGTAACCTGGAGAAGACGGACGGCAGCCAGTCGGACACGGCGGTTGGCACGGTAGGCACTGACGACAAGAAGAGGCGCTCCAGCATTGGTGCCAAAATGCAGGCCATGGTTGGCATGTCGCGCAAGAGCCGTAGCACCTCTCAGCTCAGCCAAACAGGTAGGGCATCCAAGTGCACAGCCAGTGTCCTGTGTCTATGTTCATATGTGCATCTGTCCCGTGGCCTCTTGTTGTGTCTGTGTGGGTTTCTCTGAATGTTGAGCTCTAATGTCACTGCTCTCTCTTCTCCAGTTCTTCCTTTTCCCCACTTTGTTTTTTAACTAGAAGGGACCCTGGATTCTGCAGAGGTGAAGACAACAGCACAACTTTTTCTCACACCTTTTTCTCTCTTTTTTTTCCAGGTAACAACTTTCCTGGAAATCCCTCTTTCTCTGTCTACCTCCCCGTTTTCTTCCCTTTTCTATTACACCACTGTTTCACGTTTTCATGTGTAACGCTGATATTTATTGTGCTTCTGCTGTAATAATTTGTCATTTCATTTAGAAAATGTGCTATTGCTGTAATAGCTTTGCATTTCTGCCACTGGTGACCTCAGCTGCTTGGAGCAGGCCACGTTTTGTCACCTTTCTCATGTTGTAATATTCTCCTGCCTGTGATGATTTGCGGGTGTGAATCGCTACTTCTAACTGTGGGCGTCTGCAGATGTTTGTGTTTCTTTGAGTGCATGTGAGAGTGTGTGCACATGCAAGATATGGAAGAGAAGGGGTGTGTTGCATTGGTGTTTTCAAATCTATTGTCCTTCAGCTGAATCCAGGAGTATGTGTTTTTCTGTAGTGGAAAAGATTTTGTGACATTTTGCAGAGCATGGGGCTATTACTTCTCTTCTCTCCTCTGTGGTTTTTTTTCTTTTCTTCTATCCTACTTTCTTCCTGAAAGTGCTCAATAACCATTTGAGAGGGATTGAGCTGCTTTAGCTGGAGCCAGACAGTGTGAAAACAGCTTAGCAGGTGGTGTGCAGTGATGTCTCCGGCCAACAGATTGAGTTCTGGTCTGTTCATGTGAGGTGCCTATTCATCTCGTCTATTCAACCTTAAAGTGGTCAATAATCACCTCTACCCATCAGCACTTTCTGTCCAGATCTGACTAGATAGCATGGCCGAGGGATGGAGAGGTACATGTAGAAAGGGATGAATGGTGAGATGAGTGAGGGTGGAGGGAGCTCACGTGGCAATGCACTACCCCCCCCCCCCCCCCCCCCCCCCCACGGCTCGTGATTTGATTGGCACATGGGCTGCTACCTCCTTACTGCGAGTGAATAATTTCTACTAATTATTAATCATGTCACTGTGCCAATCAGTAACTTTCGCTGCATTGAAATAAGGCTTTGTTAAAAATATGGATGTTGGAAGATAGAAGTGACTGTCATGAAGCAGTTCTCCATGTCAAGTTGTTGACTATTAATGATGGTTATGTTGCTGAGTTAGATCACTACTCTGTTTACTTTTGGGAACAGACAAAAACCAGTTGACATTTGTTCAGATTTTTATTTTAGGATACCCACATTAACACAATCACAGGAACAAAGTCACACACACATGCACACACTGTTCCCCATGCAGACACAGCACACTCTGGGCAACATGTATCTCCTAGAGCCATCAATATTTCACTCAGTGCTTCTGAGTGCATCAGATGGGGCTTGTGAGAGTGTTTCAGTATTTGAGATCTGTCTTTGGTTCTGCACCAGCACCAGCACTGCCAAGCTGCCTTCTGCCCTACTTTGTTGTGCACTATCCTGAGAGGCTCATCGCCTGCTAAAAGGGTGCATTCAAAGGACGGTCGACTTTAAGAGGCTGCTCGGCGGTTTGTGTGCACTGCCAAATGCTGGTGGGGGGATGGGGCAGATCAGCCAAGGAGCACGTCTCTGGCTTTGACAAACACAGGTTGGTTCGATGGAAATGGATGTGCTCCCAGGTGGCCGTCATGAGTAGTGTGTACACAGTTTGCAGATCTTGGTTTGAAGTGCTGGTTTTGTCCTCTCAGTCCTCCATGGAAGGCCCCCGATTTTTCAGGAAATACAAATGTATCACTTTGTCTGAATATATGTTTGGCTAGCTGTGACGAAGGCAGCGTACTTTGCACATAAGTTCATAAGTACAAGACACTGAGTGCAACGGGGCAGCACAGAGCAATAACAATGGACAAGACAGAACAGACTTCACGGTACGTGGCTTCGTACATACCTTCGTGCATTCAGCAAGGCGTCCTGCAGGGAACATCTAGCAGTGCACGGTAAAACGATACCAGGACATGTGCATGATTCATTATTGAGTCCATGATAAACAAAACAAGAGGACGTGGTCTAATGAGGCAGTTCAGCACAAGGCAAAGCGCTTAAACACACCTGTGATAAAGAGAGCAACCATATGTTCAAGAAAAAATCTAATTAATAGCAATGAGGTTGCCAAGAAACAAGAGTTTCACAGAGAGTTCTTTTGAGAATTTATACTGACTCTGAGTTTGACTTGTACTATTTTAGAAAAACAAAGGTTATGCGTGTCCTCATTTAGGGGCAGTATTGTTGTTAAACTTGTCATCATTAGCTGATACATCTAGTGGTACATTATGTTTTAAGCTCAGCGGAGAGCAATTTATTCCCAGTACACCCCAAACCAAACAGCTGCTACACAGCCTGACCCTGCTGAAACCATTCAGCTCATTGAAAATCAATGAATGTCCATGCATTTATCTGCACGTCTTTGTATATTTCCCTTGTGATTGGGATCTGAAAAAAATACCAGTTTTTTCTATTTATTAATTCCAGTGCATTTACAGCCTGTGCTACATATTCTCCATGGAGAGGCTGTCATAAAGAAACATGCTGATGAAGATGTTGTCAGCAGTTTACAGAACTGACCTTCTGTTCAGATTTACTGTGAATCACACACACAAATACTGTTTGCATCCTTATTCCATATCCTACCTAAAACATTGCAAATGATGTATTACTGCCCTGTATACTTTGCATTGGCATCCATATGCCATTTGAAAAAGATGGGAACATGTTTCTGAAGACATTGCTCCACCGCTGCAGATGCACCATTAGTCCCTCTCCACTCCACAGCATTGTGCCTTTAACAGTGTGCAGTATTGTGCAAAATGCCACAGTATTTTTAAGGCCATTTGCTCAGGACAAGATGATTCTTTGACCTCTTCTAGCAGCTTTCTGGAACTGTACTGCAGAGAGGGATTTGGTATGTGCGCATTCAGCCAAACTTAAAAATGAGCTTCCCGCTCTGCGCTGTGTGGAGCTCTCTGGTCCATGCCATAATGTGAATTATTCAGGATTATTTGAGTTCCCTTAATTTTCTTTCCACTCTGACCAGTTTGCACATCAAGAGCTCCTTCAGTCCAGTGAAGTTTCTCTTCACTGTCTCTCTTTCACAACACTGAAGAAATATTAAGCAATTTTCTTCTACAATATTTCTACAGCCGGTAGCATCAGCCGGACAATCAGTTTCAGTAGTTTTAGCCCATAATGGCCCCAGTCTAAGAGTCTGGATGGTGTCCCAGAAACATAATCAACAGCAATCTTTACAGCTCAGCACCAGCTTCTGACTATTAAGGCTGAGGAGGTGAACAGTGCAGGAAACACAGAAAATTGGGCCTTAATAGGCAAAAACAGGCGAGACTGCCTGCAGTGATATAGAAATAAGAGAAAGATGGAATCAGTGGGGAGGATTCTGAGTATGTGGTATAATACATTGTCAGTAACATCTAGCTTCCTGGTTCCCTGGATGCAGCCTTGAGTATTCAACAGTAATTGTTCTTTCGTCCTTCTTTTCTCTACCTGACCCTGAGAGAAACTCACCATTGTGATGGATGTGATACTTTAATCACTTGTTTTTTCCCAGCACTGTTCTGAAGTGTTGGCGTTGCATTATGCCATAGCATATATGACACTGCATTTGATTAAGCGCTGATGCACGACCTAACACCTCAGTCACATTTCTAGGTAACTGTTTATACAGTGCATACACTATGCTGTGCTGCTGTTTCATACATTCAGAATTAAAATATTAAGCATTTTCTGACAAGTAATATGTCTCCAGGCTCTCTCTGTTTTACCAATAAACAGAGAGAGCACTTTACTAAGAGGTAAATGTTTTATTCATGCAAAAATATCCACATGTATAGAGGAGAGAACAATGCTCTGGCTGCCCCCTCCTCTCTCACTGCTCTCTCATCTACACCAGGCACTGACGTAGTGCTGGACCTCCGAAGTCCTCAGACTGTTTTGTATGTGGTAAAATAGCTGAACTTTGAGCTTTCAGCCGAGGTAATTTGTCTTCTGTGTTGAGTTGGGTGCCTATCTCAGCAGCTCCTCCGATTGCTGAGGCTGCTAATTAATCTCCTTGGGGGCTGGAGCAGACATGCTGCTCTCAGGATGATGCATGGAAGGAACACAGCAGCACAGGTACAACCGAGGCTGAGGGACACCAGCGCTCTACTGCTCTCTCGCTTCGCTGTCCTTCTTTCTACCTTACTTAGTGTCTCATTGAGTCCAAACTGATGTTTGTATCTCCCTCTCATCATATCCCTTCTCTGTGTTCTTCCTCACCTTCACTTCTCTCCTTCACTTCTCCCATAAGATTCGCAGTATCCTTCCCTGTCTGCCTTTCCCTCTGCTGCTCGCTCTCCTCCATTTCCCTCTCTCTCCATCTCCATTACAACAATCCACAAGAGGACGCGTGGCTGTTAATCTCTGCAGTGACCTAAATGTGTGGGTATACTGTAGGAGCAGTGCTGCTTTTATAGGTTTCAAATTTTATTAGTGGATCCACTGCAATATCCCAAGCATGATGAACCTACATGCACTCAGAGGAACAGAGAATCCTTGTGACAATAGTTTCCGCAGATATTTTTAATTTTTCTCTTGTACTGCGTCCACCACGGTGGTGCAGCTGGAGCTGAAGTTTGCCTGTTGCAGTTTTCCACGTTGGTTGTTGTATCCAACAATTATAGTGTAATGTTAACTGTCACACTGAGGATTGGGATTTGGCCCGACGTCTCTCTTCATCTGTCAAGGGCAGCAACCAGTCTTGATGAAGTGTCTGTGTTTTCTGATCATTGTACAGGTTTGAGGCTGCCACTTAACCTTACAGGATTGCTTATACACAAACTCACATTGCTGGCATTTACAATAAGTCCAATTTATTACACTCACATTGTAGGGTGCTCATGCATACGCTTGTTTACTCTACTATGTCAATGCTAATGCAAAAGCGGGCTTAGTTTTGCAGGGGTACAGTTTCTGTTTCCATGGTCACTGCAAACGATATGCAGAAAACATCATGTTGTGATTGATTACTTTGACAGATATTACGATATGAATCATATTTTAGTGGGAAAGGTAAATTTGGCATTTTCACAGAAAAATATAAAAATGACGAATTGATTGAACAAGCACGTTCCCTTGCACCTGAGGAATTTGGTTTGGAGCAGGGCATCTCTGTGATTTGGATGTTGCCCTTAGCTATATTGCAATTTCAGTAATATTGCGATTAATTGTTAAACCCTAGTCCCCATATATTTTCTCTTAGGTTCTGTGCACCTGGAGTAGAAATCAAACACATCAGGTCACCGTTAGATAAAATACAAATTTGGGCTTCAGATACTATTCATTCCATAAGAATGAATAGTACTATTCATTCCATAAGAATGAATAGTATCTGAAGTCTTGCAGTTAAACAAATGTGAAATTAGGTGAGGTTAGAGCTTTTTCACTGTTGCTGTCAGGCTTCATAATGGCAGAGCTGACTGGCACTAAAAACAAGAGTATACTGACTAACCTTTCAAATCAAACAGTGTTTTTCCCCTAAACACTGAGATGATAATACCCCTGTCAGATACTTCACTGTGCACAGAAATGGAGACATTTTTTCATGGTATTAGAATCACAAGTAAGACTTGGTGAGACTGCTTAACCTTTATCTAGAATAGTTCTTCTGTAACTGTTGTATTAATTACTGATCACTTTATGTTTATTCATGAGCTGTGATGTGACTATCAGAGTTGGTGGACTAAATAAATTGTTTTCACACTGAGAGCAGCACATGGCGTCTCTCGTAGCAGACAGTGTACTCTGCGTTATCCAAGAAATTAACCAATGTCCTTGTTGTTTTGAAGATGTTTTTTTTTTCTGTTTTGTGGTAATTATGCTGAAGCATAATTTAGCTGTTATCCAATTAGAGCAGAAAAATATGTCACGTTGACCCTGGATATACACGAACATTGACCCAGCAAGCTGTGGAGGAACCAGCCTCTGGTCCTTGCTGATGTTGCCACTTGACAAAAGCAATATTTTTATAGTGCTGCTATTGAGACGCAAGTGTTCTTAACTGATTTACTCTTGATTCCCGATTACACTACTAATTATTTTCTAACAGGTTTTCCATTGGGTCTGTTGAAAGTCATTGGAATTGACATGAGTTTGCCAGAGTGCTCCTGCATATATATTTACAGTTTCATTTGAAACCTTCAGTCGGACTTTCCTTATAAAAAGAAATATTTCTGGTGGCGTATTATCCGTCTTCACTCAGCATCTCATCTAAAAGCTGTTGATTCATCCTGTAAACCCTGCCATGCTCCCTCAGCTGCTCGGCGTGTTCTGCCTGCAGTTTGGCTCATGTTCCTCAGCCATATGTCTCTGTTGCCTCAGTCTGAGGCTTGGACGCAGTTTAGGACACACTTGCGTCCACTTGTGTACCACATTTGAGTACAGTTCATTCTTGCCTCCCATCTGAACTGGACTAAAAATGAACTTCCACCCTGCATTTTCAGATTTTTTAAGTGCCGCTAAAAATACTGTGTGGACTTCCTCTTCAAATAGTTTTGTCTCCAGAAGCTGACAGCCACTCTGTAAGTGTCAGTCAAAGAGGAAGTCTGAAGAGACATGAAAAATACTGTGGTCAGTTTAGTCATAGATCATCATATGATGATGTTTCTGCTCACTTGGCCATAAAAGTGGTTAAAACAGGCTTGTTTCCTCTTACAAGTATGAGAAATAATCATTGTGATATGTTTGGTGTAATTTTCACACACAAGGGAAGCTTTTACATATCACACTAGTTTGTTATGGTTCTAAAAAAGTAAGCTGGGGTGATGTCAGCTCGTATAATGATCTTTCATATCCACACGTAAGGCTTGGCAGTGTTTAGATCCCCTTTCTCTCTCTGGTTAGCTCTCCATCTGTTGTAGCTTCAGTGTTTGCACCACTGAGTGAAGGGAGGCAGCCAGGGGACGGACTGTTCCAACTGCTACACCTCCTGCATTTCATGTTTCAAACATGCCTCTCTCCCCTCACACCTTCCACTGAAGGCGTGAACCTTTTCAATGAAGGCGTGAAGTGAATGGCAGTACGCAGTGTGTGTACATGTTTGGGTGTAAAATCTTTTATTATATACATATATATATGAAACATGAGTGTTATACCATGAAGAAGATTCTTCATGATTCTTATTTCTGTGCTTTCACTTGCATGTCATGCAGGATTACAGTTACATTAATTCGAATTTTTATGTTAACATTCAATCTAAAACATGTGTCATGCAGAAGATTTTTTTATCACCTAACTCTGCAGTTCTACAAGCTGTAGTAGAGTAGAGGCCCACTGCTCTCATGAGCCTTCCAGGCAGCATTTTCTAGGTAGGAAGTATGATGAGTGGACTCTGTGCTGCTTATCCAGCACTAAACACAAGACTGTTTTATATTAGTCCCAGGAGTTGTTGGGAGCCATAACAGAGCTAGTGGAATGAAAGTGTACACAAGCATATGATATTCTATAATTAAATCAATTTCACATTATAAATCTCATCATATCTGAGCTACACACACACAATAGGAAATTGCACTTCTAGACTGCAGGACTGGTCTGCATCAAGGTAGACAGAAGGGAATGTAAACGGAGAGAAGAGAAAGTGTTTGCCTACGTTTGGGCTGTACTGGTGTGTGTCCAGGTGTGTGCACACTTAAAGTGCTTGCAAGTGTGTGTTTGCCTACATCCGTGAGTGTGACTGCCAGGGTTAGAGTCCTCCATTAAGCTGTGTTTACTGTGTGTAGGACCAGAGTCGCTGTCTGACGCTCGTCCTGGCCCGGTCTCATCAATTAATAAGACGTCCAAGGGTTTCCGGCTGTGATCCTTGCCGCCTGCCAGGCAGAACTTACATTCGACTTCTGGGATATTGCGCTCTTTTGTTGTTGTAGTAGAATTGGTGAGATTCTTCACATTCCTGCCTTCTGAGGTGCCTGTGATCTGGAGTCGTGTGGTCACTGTCATGTCAGTTTGTCATAGCTTGGAGTGAGAGCAGATATGTTGCACAATGTGCTTTAATTTTACTCCATACCAGTCATGCTGTTGTGAAATCAGAGAACACCAGCATTGCCTAAAATGGAGATTTTCTACAACAAGGATTACCTTTTTGATAATAATATTAATAATAATTATTATATTAATCACTGTATTTATATAGCACCTTTAAACAGTTTATAAAGTGCTTTGACAAACGAAGCAAAAGCAATTATAGGCAAGAGGCTCAGAAGACAATATAACAACAGAAAGCCGGATAGAGAAGCCAAAGAGTTAAGTTAAAGAGGGACGATATACAATATACTTGAATATAAATAAGGACATTACCTTTGAAAACCTGAATGTAATGTCTGAAGGCCTGAGTTAGAATTTAAAAAAAACATTCCCCTTAACACATTCCTCATCTCACCAGTAATCCCCTCTCTGGTCTTTGTAACTAAAGTGACACATTTTCTATAAAGAGATGAACTGAAGAGACCTGGATTCTCATGTTTCTTCAGGCATGATTTTATACTGGTTTGAAGTACTTTAATCTCTAATGAACAAACTTTTACTTTGTTGATAATGTTATGTATTGCGTGACAAATGAAAGTTTTCCTGTGGCTTTTCATGTAAGGTGTGAACTCTTTTGAATCTTTGAACAGATTTGCCAAGACTGTAATTAACTTTTTTTCTTTTTTCATCAGGTGTCGTGCGTGCATGTCTCTATCTCTCTGTCACCGTGCAGTGGGTGAATGGATAAGAATAAACGGTGCCATACAGTAGCTGTGAAAGTTTAAACAACCAACACATGCCAAATGTGTTTTCAGAGTGAATGGCTATCTACTGTTGCCATGTGTGCAATGACGCATTAGCTGTGACTTAGACAGAGGACGGATGAATTGTCATTGTGTTGTTGGTTTTTATTTTGACCAAGCACATGTTTGAACCAGATTTTTTCTTTTGCAAAATTAATTTCACTACTCACTACTGTTATGATTCCATGTTGTAGCCATGTTCCTGGCTTTGTGCTTCCTCAGAGCATCAACCTATTTAATTCTCACCATTTTGTCACCTCAGAGCCCAGTGAAAGACTAACTACACAATTGGTGGTCTTATTAATCTAATCCTTATAGTTTTGTTGTGTGTGACAGACATTACAAAAACCTCACCATCAAAAACTGCTGAGTTGAGGTGACGATTAAGAGTTAGAGTTAAAGTTAATATCTACTTTTAAACTGATGTATCGTCATTACATCCATCTATTTTGTGGAATATCATGAAATAGAAAACTCTGTTGTTAATAAAACATCAATCAGATGTCAGGTTGTACTTGCAGTTGTAGAATGATCTGTGACCTCCTGCTGCTGTAGAGGGGCTAATGTTCAGATTTCAGCTTTCACTGGAGCTGAGTGAAGCTGAAAAGATTCAGTATATAACAGAATCTCCTGCTGATACTATATGTTCAGATTATATTGGCTGTGGCAGTCCTGACGTGTGTGCTACAAATAAAAAATGTGAACAGCAAGTGTTTGGACAGTGATACACTGAGCATTTTGCTGCAGCTTTTGTGTACAAATAAGATTCTAGCAGCGTTGTGAGGCTGGACTATGGTACAGCAATGCTTTGAGCTAAATGCTAACATCAGCATGCTAAAATGCTCACAATATCAATGCATTGTTCACATAATGTTTACCCTCTCCATATCCATATATGTTAGCGTGCTAACATTTGCTATTTAGCACTAATCAGAAGGTACACTGATGTGTATGTCATTAGTTTTGCATGGATTTGGTCATAAACCAAAGAACTGGACAAATTAAAATTTTGACCTGATGATGGTGCTAGATTAAAAAGATAAGGGATCACCAAAGTCAGTACAATTCATCCATCCAACAGTTATGAAGCCATGTCACTAAAAGCTACAATCGTCAACCTCATGGTGTCAGAGGAAAAGTCATGGCATCACCAGTGTTAGCTGGCTTCATCCTCTCTTAGGAACATCATTGTATGCACAAAACTTTCACCCAATAGTTGCTCAAATATGTCAGTGTAAACCGAAGTGATGGACTGACAATCAGAACGACAGAGTGACATTGTCATCCCCGGAGCCACAGCGCTAGTCTGTTTAAAAACCTGTAAAATACACAAAGACATAACTTCTCCTTAAATTAGTTAGCTTTTTGATTCATTAAAATAAATACATCCTGTGGATTAATGTCACTGTTTGACTGAACCAAAGCTTTGAATTATAGGCCTATGCTTTCATAAAGAAATTGCACCAGTTGGTTGTATTGTAACTGTGTGTGTTAGTCCAGTTTCCCTCTAGCTGTAAATGTGAAGTGTTTTTATTTGGCTGTACTGACCTAGATGAAACCTGCAAATTGCCGCCATGCTTGAAGCAGCTCCTTCATGGAAGTAGGTTGCAGTGTCTCTTAGAGAGGAACTTTAGTCTCAGTGATAACACTACAGGGAGCTTGCTATATTTATAATAGTGCACCAGAATCGTCTTGTCCTGTGCCTAATCTGCCAGATACATTCAGAACAAAAGCACCACAGTTTCTTCTCTAGCAACATGTCAAAGCAGCACAGCTTCACATGATTTTTTACCAAGCTGCAGTGGTGACAGTTACCAGAGGAACAGAAGTTTAGTATTAGCTGTCACATGTCATGCCAGTAGCAGATTTATTAGTATTTCAGGGACCACCAGTGAAGAGAGCACTTCCCTGAGCACTGCTGCTGTGTGTTTCAGCTCCGGAGTGTTTAAAACATCCTGACCTCAGGTTTCCACAAATGGTAGAAATGGAGTGAAAAAATGTCAATGTTTTGGTGAGTTTGACACTAATTCAAACAAAGAGCTTTTCTGATTATTTGAAACTGTGCTTTGTGATTGGTCAAGGCAAACACAACACAACAGAGCTGTGTAATAGAGGATGTAGAAGGGTCCACTTGGTTTCTTATTCTCAGCAGCTATAAAAAGAGTCAGAATGAGCAAAGTGAATTCCTCCCAACACAACACGGCCGTGATAATGTAGTAACAGAAGAAAAAAAGGAGGAGTAAATTAGAGTTAGAGTTTGGCACGTGAACTTTGAGTGACCAGCATGTGGCTGCAGCAGGGCTGCTGGCAGACCTAATGACAGCTTGTTTTCACTGGCGCCTGTGGATTAGATGAGTAGAGGGAGGGATGGAGGGACAGAGGATGGAGAGAAGAGGAAAATAACTGTGATAAATGGCACAAAAGAGTGTGAAAAAAAGAAAAAGCAAGTGATAAAAGAAGAGGTAAAAAAAAGAGTGGTGAATAACAGACTGGGGAGGGGGGGCTCAGTATCTCTGGGTAGAGCTTGTGCACCCGCAGAGCCAGCCGAGGTGCGCCTGAGCAGCCTGGCGCCCTGATTGGTGGAGCGCAATGCAGCTCTCTCCCCTCCCCCCCTGAAGAAAGAGGTGCAGCAGGAACGTCAGACCCAGACAGCACAAGACTCAGCTACTGAAGCAACGCTTTTCTGAAGCTCTGCTTAGGATGCACTTTACAGAGCATCTAGGGACAAACTAAATGAGAACACAGACCTGATCTACTATAGCATAGCAGTGTCCTCTACTACTGGCTTCAGGAATTTATCAAATTCATCAGATTAGATTTGAGCAGGTTTTTAAACCTTTACCAGTAATATCAGCTGACGTCTGGTGGATTCAATTCACCGCATTGAGAAGGACAGCCGCTGGTCACCATGGGCAGGCAGGGGCACGATACCTCTGCTCCGGCTCATGGGATGCGTATCCAACGCTCCCAGAGCAAGATGAGTCTGTCTGCATCATTTGAAGCGCTGGCCGTCTATTTCCCCTGCATGAACTCCTTTGATGAGGAGGACGGAGGTAAGATGACAACAGGGGAAATGTCACAGCATGCGCTGCTGGTTAAACTGAGGGATGGCAGTGAGGGGGGAGATGGATGTAGGATTAGTGGGAAGATACAGAGGTATTGATTGTTGGGAGAACTGGGACAGGTTGAAAGATGTCATTAGTTTAATTGGGATGGCAGGATAGTTCAATTACAAAAATAATATGATGGTTGAGCTGTGTGTACACTGTTTATATGATACAATGGAAGTTGATATCATGGCCTGCAACTCAAGAATAATCAGTTTATTATCCATGCTCTCAGTTTGTTGTGAAATAGACCCACTGCTTCTGTTGTTGCTGCTGTCGTCAGTGGTTGTGTTGTTAGTGTGGATTCTTAATGGGACCAGTCTGTTTGCTGTTACCTGCTGCTAGTGGATACTTCCTAGTTTCAACAACCTCTCATCTCCTCTTGATGATTTCTAAAAGTGACTGTGAATGGCAAGAGAGGATTTAGTAACTGCAATGAATCATTGTTTAGTACCTTGTGGGCAGCCGTTCATTCATTGTTCTATGACTGTCGCTTCAAATGTCCTGACCAGTGGTGAGGACGCCTTCTGTATGTGTTTATATTTATAAGGTGGTGTAATCACTTCCTATTCTAGTGGTAGGGGATTTAATTACAGACAAATACAGTAGTTCATAGATTTGCAAAGCAGAAGACCACACCAGCTTTTTTTTTTTTTTTATGGCTACAACTCCACACACTTGTACACACACTTCCACTGCTGGCAGCTGAGCAGCAACTTCATTGTCTCTTCCTGTCTGGCAGGGCGGAGATTTTGAGGTCAGTGACCCTTTTGATGTCGAGCCAGTTTGTCTAACTTTTAGGCTACTGCTGCCTCAGGCTGCTGCTGACAAATACTTTACCTTTAATTACTTATAATGCAGTTGTGTGTGTACTTTTTTGTAGATAAAGTAGTTACGTGTGTGTATGCTGTACATGGGAACAGTATGTCAGAGTCATTGCCTTTAAATGAAAGTCTATGCCATGGTTTGTTTATGGTTTGGTCTATTAGTTTGCGTGAGAAAAAAGTCTGCAGTCTTTGGTTGTATCATATTATTAATAATTATATAAGATCACCTATTCATCAGTAATAATTCTGTAACAGGGCTGCATATCAGTGACATTGCGCCACAAAAGGGGGGGGGGGGTTATTCATTAGCCTGAACATGGTGTGTTCTCAGTGTTCATTGATAACATCTGACTGGCCGCTGATTGGCAGCAGAGGTGTATGAGCTGCGTCTCACTGCAGACGTCAGAGACGACCTCCGTGGCTGCGTCTCCTATTGTAACGTGTGTGCAGAGCAGGAAGAGGAGGCGGAGGCCATCTGAATAACTGAGATTCCAAGGCTGAAAGGCTTCATGTCTGTTTATGCCTGTGTGAGATAGGATACAGGATCATCTCTCCTCTCCTCAGCTCCTCCTCTGACAAGCCGAGGAAGCAGGGAGGAAGGAGAGTGAAGACAGCAGGCGCCACAGAGGTCCTGTGATGATGTTGGTTTAGGAATGATGTAGCCTAGACATGATTCATCCGTTCAAACTGGGGAAATAGAAGGTAAAGGTTACTTAAGATCTGTGAATAGGTGGCCAATTGTTTGTCATTACTTTGCACCTGGAGGTTGCAAACACTGAACTGACGGTAACTTAGTGTTATTACTTTTGTCTGGCTTTGCAATGATGATCTGACCTCTGGGAAATAACACACTGCCCTCACTTTGCATTAATTTGATTACAGGTGAGGAAGAAGAAATTCCATGACTCTAATAGGAGAAATAATAATAATCTTGGATAATTAATCTTTGATTGCACCAGAGCCATCATGTTTTTAAAACTTGGAGAATAAGCACATATTTTCACACATTTTTTAGATACCTGTTTAACAGAGCTTAATAGATGAATATGAAGTGTTTGAATCTCTTTTAAGCTCCTAAGCATCTTTGCTGTTTGATGCAGTGAGTGAAGGCAAATTTTCTAATCTCTCTCTTAATGGGATATGAAATGACACATAGTAGAGATGCTGTGTGTGTGTGTGTGTGTGTGTTTGTTTGTTGTTTTTGTGCTGATCGCCAGGCGTGATTTCAGTAGTGGAGCATTCATACTATACTTGTGTGTGTAGGTACGTTGCACGTCTGCCACAGGCGCAGCCACGTGACCCCGCACGCAGGCTGTGAGGGAGATGAGCAGCAGCGGGGCTAATGGGGGAAGTCAGCTGTCATATGGGATCAGTTAGGATGGGTGGGGGTGTGGGGATGTTTGTAGGTGGAGCGTGGACTCGATACGGTTCCCACAAGACCCCCGTAGGCAGTCGGTAGTACAGACCAGAGGAGGTCTGTACATGTTGTTCTGCTCAACAGATACACGAAGAGCCACAGTTGTGTAGAGCTTGATTTGGTGACTTTGTTTGATTATCACAGTGAAATTACTATGATCCTTCCCAGAGCAAACTACACTCATGTCTTGGTGTAGAGATGAATTGTAATCCAGTGTTGTCTTGCTTTTTGTTTTCACTGTGGAATGATTTTTCATGAGTCAATGAAAGCACTGCGATGTCAGAAATAATCCATGTGAAGGCAACTGAACGCAGCATGAGTCACAAAGTGATTCAGTGTCATGGATTGACAGTCTATATCCCTCTCTCTCTCTCTCCCTCTCTCTTTCTTTGCATGTGTCAACCTGTGTGCAGAAGCAGGAGGTAAGAAGTTGCGCAGCACTATCCAGAGGAGTACGGAGACGGGCCTGGCGGTGGAGATGAGGAGCAGGATGACTCGGCAGGCGAGCCGGGAGTCCACGGACGGCAGCATGAACAGCTACAGCTCCGAGGGAAAGTAAGGAGACGAGGACTCACACTCGCACTGAGGACAATCAAAAAGCTCCTACTCATGTTTTACTGGGAGCAGTTACACAGCATACACGGCCAACATTTCAAAACTTAATTTGATTACTCATATCAGATCTCACTTTTTCTAATCCCTCTGACATTTAATAATCACAGCCACCCTCTCGCCCTAAAGCATGGTCTTTAATCTACACTACCCTACTTAACTTCTGTGGTAACAAGTGTGTGTGTTTCTCTGTTTCAGCCTCATCTTCCCTGGGGTGCGGCTCTCCTCAGATGCCCAGTTCAGTGACTTCCTGGATGGTCTGGGTCCTGCCCAGCTGGTTGGACGACAGACATTGGCTACTCCACCTATGGGTGAGAACAAGAATCCCTTCATTCAATAAACTCACTTGGTAATTTGGTAATTGTGAGTGATTTTGTTCCTTATATACTATAAAATATTTAATCATTATATTTGCTGTTCAGGTGACATCCAGATAGGCATGGTGGAGAAGAAAGGAGCACTGGAGGTAGAGGTCATTAGAGCCCGTGGTCTTGTGGGAAAACCAGGTTCCAAGTCACTGCCAGGTAATTTCAGCTCTCACCCCATTATTATAGGCAGTAAAATGTTAATAAATAGTGAGTAATATAAGTTGTAACATCTCCTCTCCTGTCCTCTCAGCACCATATGTCAAGGTCTACCTTTTGGAAAACGGAGTCTGCATAGCCAAAAAGAAAACAAAAGTAGCAAGAAAAACCTTGGATCCTCTTTACCAGCAGCAACTGCCGTTTGAGGAGAGTCCGGGAGGAAAGGTTTTACAGGTAAGTTAAGTCAGCAATTAAAGTGGAAACTCACAGTCAGTTCTCGTATAACATCATATTTTCACAAAATCTATACTTGGAGTAAAGCTGAGTTTCTTTTTTCTGTGTTCCTCCCTGCAGGTCATAGTATGGGGAGACTATGGACGTATGGACCATAAATCATTCATGGGAGCAGTTCAGATACTGTTAGACGAGCTGGACCTGTCCAACATGGTGATTGGCTGGTTCAAGCTCTTTCCTCCTTCCTCACTGGTGGACCCTACTCTGGCCCCACTGACAAGAAGAGCTTCCCAATCCTCACTGGACAGTTTCTCTCGATCATAGCAGCGTGTGGACTGATAGCGTTGTTGTAGCAGCCAGTGTTGCGATTACAGGTCACGCCCCCCGGTTACACTGCATGCTTGATGTTGTGTCTTCTGAGCCTGTTTCTAGGGGTGCAAACGTGATCCTGTGTTTTGAGCAAAAACGTCGCGCACATTGTGCACATGGCGAAGCGTGTTGCAAGCGCCTGGCGGCCGGGATTGCCTGGTGTTGTTGTTGTTGTTTGGAGGAAGCTGGAATGAACTCCTTAGCACGAGGAATCTGTCAGTTCCAGGTTTTCATCCAATTCGAAGCCATGGGGGTCAGTACTGGGAACCGCTAAACGAGTTCTACAGAAGCCCTTTTCGAATGAAAAATAAATGTTTTGCTTTGATTTTTTTTTTTTTTTTTTTTTTTTTTTTTTTTTTTTTCATTTGTTTTGTTTTTTTCTTTAAATGTCAGTGTACTTGTATCTGAAGGGGGTGATAGTGTTTCTAACCATATGCTTGGTCACGCCACGCCAACAGACCTAGCTGTGTAGATGGAGTTTTGGAGACCATCACTTTGGGTGAGGTGTGTCCCAGCTTGTGTCCACACTCCCCCAAAACCCGAAAGAAATGCCCCACATACTCCAGGTTTATGTACTGAATCAAACCGTACTGGTAAATCACCAAAAAGACGTCAACATTAATCAGAGGCAATATATTGAAGTGGCTACCATCAACACTCCAGAATAAACAATAACGACCCAAACCCCATGAAAAGATGTACAATCTACCATCATTCTTTCTCTGTTGATATATTGTATGAAAATTAAAAGAGAAAAAATATTTTTTTTCCTTTTTAGTTGATTTGCATGGACACAAATTTAGCTGAATAAAAAAAAAAAGAAAATTATTTTCTTGAGGCTGCAACTTGCAAAAAAGATGAAAAATAAATAAAACAGATCAGCCATTTTCAACAATTTATATTATTTTTAAAGATAAATTTCACTAGTGCATGGTTTTCAAGGGGAGTGAATGCAACATCGTGATTAAAAAAAAAAGAAGACATCGTTTATCATTCTTTAGACCATTCGTGAGTCTGTGTTTTGCAGACATGCAGATAAGGGAAACTTAAAGGAAACTTTTGGAGTTATTTAACAGAAAATGTTTATGTGACAAAAAGTGATAATGAAAATAAATGTAAATTATTTATTTCATTGTAAAAAGGCTCAGGCCTTATAAAGATAAACATTATGTGCAAATTGTACATGTTTCTCTTTCTTCCTTGTCCCAGGGTACCTCTCATTGTACTATTCATTGCTACCATTGTTCAGTCCCCTGATATTGTCCAGATTTTAGGACTGTTGGTTATTTTACAGTTCTGTATTGTTTCAGTATGTATTTTATTTTGGATTTGATTTGTTTAACAAGCATGTTGAAAAGGATTTTCTGCAACATGGCTTGGGCACACCTTACAGTAACTCAGCATGTTTTGATAAAGATGATATTTGGAATTTTTGCAGTTTCTTGTACAGTGCATGTCAACTTCATTACTTTTCTCCCTCCCCCTTAAATTGAACTCTACAGCAAATTAGTTCTTGGTCTTCCACGGCCAGTTATTGAAGTTTTAACAAAAACATTCCACCCCCAAAGTCATATTTTCTTTCAGGTTTTTGAGAAAAAAAAAGTGACAAGGAAAATATTTTATATTTAATGGAGGTTTACGAAACAGTTGTGATTGCAAGTGTATTTTATTCCAGTATTGTTGACGAACATGCAAAAATAATCTGTATTGGTACAGCAAGAGGTCTATACCTAATCAAGAGGCAGCAAACATGCAAAAGATGTGTGTTGCTATGGTTCAATTTTACAGGCATTGTTTGTGAAGATGAGCTAATCACAAGTTCAAATAACAAGGGATATTGCCACAGAAAATGTTTTTTTCTTGTTTTAATGAAAATGAAATTAATTTACTATATTTTTGTTAGTTTTATTTAAAAGCCAAGACCAGTTTATTTTTTATTTTCTATTTTTAGTAATTGAAAATACTTCTCATGTCTGGGAGGTATATGAATCTTATAGTTGCAGTATGTCTGAATGAAATTGAGGCATTGAGGCATTATTCCTTTTCCACATGAAGATAATGCGTTTTAATCTCCAAGAAAACCTTGTCGCTGTCACAGGCTACAGCATATATTTTCATTTCAATTTTCATTGTACATACATTTAGATGTCAGAATTTGAATAAACAAGCTACCATGAATAGATTGATAGACTCTTTTGGAACAGGAAGAATGCCTCACATGATGACAAAGACATATGTTATTTATCCTTTTGAATGCCTTTTAATTTTCTCTTTTTGGTGCAATGTGTTAATGCCAAGGCTATGTCTTGGTTAAGTATGGTTGAGTACAGAGATTTATGTAAGTTATTTTTCAAATTAAAAATAAAAAATGATATTACACTGATGCCAAGTGTTGGGTGATGAGATGAACACACAAAAAGAAGGTTGCTGAGAAGGTTGAAATTTAATTTTGAAATCTCCAAGAGTCACAGAAGAGATTTTGTAACCGTTCTCACAAGAGTAAAGTAATTCCCCGTCACCACTAACCTGAGCTTCATATGTAAAACTGGTATAAAATTAAAACGGCCCTTTAATGGAAAATGAAAACAGTAAGATTGTGAAGCATACCTCTCTTATTTCTAGCAGAAAGTAAGTTACCTGGTTACCTGGTTACCAGCTTGTTCCTAGTTAGCTAAGCTAATTAGCTAGTCTGCATTTGTGTCGGTCCAGAAGAACTTTGCAGACAGGTGAGGTTGTATATCAAATTTGCAAAGGGTTCACTGGTTTTGTTATTACCCCATATGTAAGGACATTGTTATTAACTATTCATTAACTTTTTAATCACTTCTCTTTGACAAAAATTGTTAGAATAACATGACTTAAATTTACAGCTGTGCTAGCAGCTTGTGCTTAAGCACAGTGGTGCTGGAGCTAAATGCTAATATCAGCATGTTAACATGCTTACAATGACAATTCTAATGTCTTTATGTTAAGCAGGTATAATGTATGGAAGGCATAATCAAAATGCTATTCCATAATAATGTTTACCATTGTCACATCTTAGTTTAGAGTGTTAGCATGCTAACATGTGCTAACTCTGGCAATCCATCCAGTATACTAAGATATTTCAGTGCAGGCTGAAGTGGTGGAGTTACCAACTTACAGACTGAGCCATCATTTTCACTGTCAGTGTTAACATACAATAGTTGAGGTCATTTGTGTTCCAGTGGAGTAAAATTATACATAAATGATGTCTTCAAAGATTTTTTTGTTTGAACTCTACAACTTTCGCCTTTCCCATACACAAATTCAACATTTACACATATTGAATTTCCATGTATGAAATATATGTACATATAAAATAAAAATATATATGTAAAAATTCTATTTAAAATCGATTAGAAATGGAAACAATTTTCATATATGACATATATGTCTAGACCATATGTAAGTTTCTGTATGTATGCTCATATTGTAGACAGATGTTATGTAAATCCAATCCAAAAGCCTGAGACCACTTTCCCAGAATGGGAAGATAGACATTAATATGACATATATTATATATTATTTCTGTGTATGTTGTTAAATTGACTGTATGTGACAGTTTCACACGCCTCTAATAAAACCTGCACACCAACTCGCCTAAAAAGGAGCTTTTCATGGTGAAGCTCCTGACGTCAAAACCCTGCTGTCAACATCAAATGACTATTTCCCCTTTTAAAACTTCTGACCTGAATTCATAGAAAGCAGCTGTCTCTCCATAAATTAAACCTTGATTATTACATCTTACAGTATGACAATATTATAATAATGTATTACAAAAATTACAAATCCTGACCCATGTTTCCATATTGCTGTTTTATAGCCACCTACTCCAAATAGTATTGTATAGCATTTATCAAGTTTGCTGTTGTTTGAATTTGGTATACACTAAGTAATCTGTACTTAATGGCGTGCAGCCTTGCAATCCTGAATAAAATACTTGAATTTTAGACCAAAAGCACAATCAAGTGTCTCACACTGTCAGAATTCAGCCTCATATCAGCCCATGTTTGCTTCTGCTTTTGGTTAAAAAATAGGGATGACTGGGAAATGACAAATGACTGAGGATTGAGAGGAGTTCCTGTTTTAGCCGTATTTAAGGAGACTGCAGACTACATGCATAAGACTAGACACCCTGATGTATGCAGCAGGTTTGTTCTTGTGATTTCATTAAACTAAAGCTTAAATGTACAGCCTTCTGAAATTCAACATGTACCTTTTATGATTTAAATTTCACTGTGTAACAGTTCACACTGTTTATTTCTTATTATATGTCTTTTTAACTTCCCCTTTCTTTCCAAATTTGCTTTCCAGATTTCAGTGTTTTCCAACAGTTTCTCCTTTGACACCCAACATGCTACTCTCATGGACTGCAGTAAAACAGAGCCTTGAAGATGTTGGTTTTCAGGCCGTGGATGTTTTCACGACGGGTAAAAGGGACGGCTTTCAGAGAACTGTCCTCCTCCTCCTGACCTGTAGCTTCTCCAGCCTCCTGCTCAGCGCCCTGCTCCTTCTCTACCTGCTCTTCCACCTGGACTATGAGACAGCAGTGGCTGGAGGGATTGCTGGCTGCTTTGGGACATTACTCACCGTCGCCCTCTTCTTATCAAAGAGGGTACGATGCTTAGGGACCCTATTTGTCATCTCCATTTTCATGAAGAAGAGTCGCAACTTGCTGCTCACTGCTGGGACCAGCCTTGTTGTTCTTAAAAATATCGATAACACCTTGGAGAACCTCACAGGCCTCCTCAGGAGTATGATCTGCAACCTGAAGGCGAAGAAATCAGCCATCATCACTCCATTCAGTAACTACGTCAAGATGTTGAAGTGGATAGGAAGCATCCTTAAAGGGGTTACAGACCTGGGAGTGGTGAACGTTGACTCCCAGCTCAAGATTTCACTCAAACTGGAATCAGAAAAATTCAGGGAGAAACTCAGTGAAGCAGAGCAGAGGCTGGACGAGACTGTGAAATATGCACATTCCCTTGTGAGTACGTTCTCCACTGTGACCGACAGGCTGTTTCCCGCCATCAGCTTCCTCGTGCTCATGACCTTCATAGCCTTGCACATAAAAAAGTACTGCAGTGACATGAAATACGAAAACAGGTTCATCGGCAGCAAATTTGTTCGTTTTGACGAGAAGCAGAGGGAGGAAGGAAAACCTCACATCCTCCCCCTCACACCGGAGGAAGGGAAGCTGTACACCGCCATCCCCTCCGCCCGACCCACCACCAGAGAGGGCAAAGTTGTACTGAAGTTCGGTGTTTCAGTTGTCGTTCATTTTGTAGTTTGGGTCATATTTATAACTGTGGATGCCTTATTGTACTGCTTTGTGGATATTGTAACAACAAAATTAGCAGAGCTGGAACCGTTTCATGTCCCGTTGTTAATGAGCATCAAAGTAAGTGTGTTTGTGAAAGTATTTTAAGAATTTACCTGATTCATTTCTGTCAGACAGCCACTGACCACTCATTCGTGTATCCTTTCAGGGGATTGTGGCTGTAATTGGTTTACCATTCAGTGAGGAAATCCATCACAAAGACTTTTCCTACTCTGTGACCTTGTTTGAAAAGAAGTGCCTCCCTAAACCCAAGCTGCTCTTCTATAACTCCATATTTCCATTGGCCGTCATCCTGGTCACCTTGGTCGTCATGGCCCTGATGGCGGCCAAAATGTCCCAGCTGAGGCTGATGGTCTCTGAGCGATTCTTCTCCAGCGCTGCGGAGGGGAGAGTGGAGTACCTCCATGCCAAAATCCTCCGGAAGAGATTAAAAGGGAAGAAGAATAAAAACACCTGCAGCCTCACATCGTTGATTGTTAAGGTTTGTATAACCACATATTGGTAGAGAATAATAAAGGCTGTTAGTGTCGTCTCTAATCTTTTAGTTTGTCTTCTCTTCTCTTATCAGCCACATTTCTGGTGCCCGCTGCTTTTTCGACCCAAAGAGGATCCACAAGGTGTCGTGTGAGGAAATGATTCTTTCTTCTATGTGAATTTTTTAGCTACTATTAGAGACTCTAGTAATGGCATCGACGGTCTTCAGACCAACAACTACTGGATGCATGAAGTTTTGTACCCTCATGATGACACTGACTTTTGTGATACCCTGACTTTTCCCCTTGTGCCACCATGAGATTGACATTTTTGTTTTTTAGTGATATTTCTCAACAACTATAGGACAGATTGCCATGGCATATGGTACAGGTCCCATTCATGGTGTGCAGCAATGGATCCTAATCATTTGGTGATCATCTGGCTTTTTTTCTACCAACACCAGTAGGTAAAGTTTTCACTCATCCACAGTTGAGCTGTTGCCTAAATTATTAATTGCCATTTGGACTGGATCAATGCATTACCTGCAGTAGATTCGGATCAGCGTCCTCTAGAGAAGCAGCTGGGAGTACGCTACATTTTGAATATCTTCACCGCTTTATTTTTCCGTCAAACAGCCCATTCCTTTGGAACTACTTTTCTCAACCACTGAACTACTGTATTCCTGTGCAGAAGTGTACCTACCTACTTACCTGCGGAGTAATACATGGTGCACCATAGGTGTGTCCATAGGTGTGTCCACAGCAGTACATCGCTCATCTTGGGTGCTAGCGCTCCCCACTGCTTCTCTAAACTTGAGAGGGCACCAATCCGTATCTACCGCAGGTAATACACTGAGTATGTATAAGTACCTCACACAACCCCAAGTCAAATAACCTGAACTATCACTCTAACACTACAGAGGGAGGTCTGGAATAAAATACTCATTGCGCTTCTTGTTAATTTGACTCATTGTTTCAGATGGCATTTTAATAGTAACATAACATAACAGGATGTGGTTGGTAATAGACGCGGACATTCTGCAGGACTAACCAAAAAGAGACAGCCACCACCTACAGTAGTACATGTATCTGTCATAACACCAGTTTACTGGAAGAGTTCTCAATCTGTAAGAGGAAGTTTACTGTAAAACAGTGAGTTACTGTAATTGTACTGTATTTATTACTGGGGTGGGGTGAAAAATAACCCAGATACACACCGGACTGATTGAAAATGACTGACCAGCATAGACAATCTAAAAATCTTAATTACTAATTAATGTTATGGCTGACTGGTAGTGGGTGGGGCTTTTCATTTAACTCATAGGCCCATGCGTGTTAAGTGCTCATACGTAGCAGAAGGACAGTTGGTGACTTTGATGAGCAACAGTTGAACTAAGAGAGGCTACACTCTCCTTGTCTCAGTCATCTACCTGCAGATTTGTTTTCTTTTTAGCCCAAACACAAACAACAAAAAATGGATGAGAACATCTGTGATAAACACCACTCGGGCTGGACACTCATGGAGCCTATATGTCTGCGATAGCTCCACTGCCAGCCAGCCTTCACTTTCATTACCTCATGTCATTACTTTTTTTTCAAATACACACAAGCACTCTTTGTGTTAGAGTTACAGCTTGGATTGCCAGTCATTCTCATTACAAGTGAAAGGATCGTTTACCCTGACTTTTCAGCTCTGAGGTTTACATCAGTGGTTCAAAGTGAAATGTCTCAACAACTACTGCTGTTAAATTTGGTCTATCAAGATGAATTGTAATAACTCGTGTTCCTTGGCCTTTGGTTTAGGATCAAATGCTAGACTCATTTGTACTTTGTGTTTAGTGTTCATTAGTGAATGGTAGCATAACAACACGCCTTGCTAAGATGGTGAACACGCTAAACACTATAGCTCGGCTGTGGACTCAATGTTTTTGTACTATATTCTCTTGTACACTGCAGTGAATATTTTTAATTATAATTACATGCTGCTCAAACACTGTGTCCCATTGCTTGTCTATAATCCTCTACCTGTACTGTATCATTGTAATTCGGTATACTACTGTACTTCATTAGGTTATATCACATTACATAACAGGTTGGACTGTCAGTTGACAGCAATGGTAACCATGGAGAATGGTTTATAGGAGGAACACTCTCCCAGATAATAGCCGACAGACCATAAATGTGGAGGTTCTTATTCAATTCACTTTAGCTTCAATTAGCACCTCAACTAGAAATATCATTTTCCCTTGACAGAGACATTACATACATATTACATCATGTTCATTATGTAACATGGCAGATGACAATGTTCTATGATTATCTCCCCAAACTGTATAATCCACCAGATAACAGAATATACAGTAGGCTATTTAGATTAGAGGCCAAAATCATGACAACGAACAAAATATATTAACAATATATTAAATACTGTGAATGTTTCAGGCTTTTGGGTGTTGAAATAGACATCTTTTTTTTGTTCCAAAGTTAAGTTTGTGAATCCTATTATTAATTAGCACTTAACTGTATTTCTGTAAGACTAATCACCAACAGCTTCTAATAAACTAAAACAGAGGAAGGCTTTGGTATTTTCCCTCTAATGCTCCCCTGCAGAGTACAGCAGAAGTATTTCCTTACATAATCAAAGACAGATGTCTTCTACATGTGCCGTGAACAGCACTGTCCTCTTCCCGTTTACAAACTGTCATTGTTAATTAATATCTCACAGGTGTTATTGTTCTAACCTAGTACAGGGTGTCATGTGACCCAGAGAAGCTGACAGGCAGGATGAGCAGTGCTGGAGTTCAGTTTGAAGTTTTATTTTACAGTAAGTACAGGTGAAGAGCTGTTGCCTTACTTTAGTGCAACCTTCTGATTAGGAACTCTTTATAAAGTATTTACAAATTGTAACTAATAGATTAAGGGCTGGTAAATACTTTACTAATGCTTCATAGATTAGTTACAGATTCATAAGAACAATGTCTGAGTTGCTCGGTTATGAAAGATTCTTGATGATTTATTAAAAAGTATTTATTTATGTATTACAAATATTATTACCAAATAGATAATTTGAGATAATCTAGATTCATCTGGCAACCAAACCACTGTTCTCATTATATGTCCATAACTGATCTACAGTTAGTGGTATTAGGAATGAAAAAATACATAAAATAAAAAAATCAATTAACTCTTAATAAAGCCATTATTTACAATTTACAAACCCAGTGGTACTATTTTTTTTTAAACCTTGCAGTACTGTTTTCTTACTTTATGTACACTTTAAATTCCTCCACAAGTTTTCAGTCAACTGGCCTCCAAAGAATAACATTGCTCTCGTTAACTGAATGTACATACATATATCTTTATTCCAACTGTAAATTTTTTTTTGATTTATTCCTGTAGTCTAAGATTTTTAATTTCAGATTTTGACCAATAAAAAATGTACTTCCATCGCAGCATCCAGAGGAGGGTGTTTAACATACACAGGGCGACCAACTCATGGTCAAAAGTCGCATTTTATGTGTCCCTGCATTGCTACCGGTGTTATTGTGTTCTATATTACAATCTCACAGTTCCCACAATTCCACTGTGGCATTATAAAATTAGTTTCCAAGAGTGAATGTGTTTAGATCATATTTTCTTCAGTCAGGACACTGAACCCCAAACTTCTCTTGATGAGTAGACCACAGCTTGTAAAGTGTAATTTTAAAATACAATATTTTAAATATATATATTTTTTTTAAATGGCAATGGCCTAAATCTTTTAAGTTGAAACTTAAAAAAAAAAAATCCTGTATTTTTCCTTGTTATTAACTTCTATGAACTGCAGTTATTATCTAGAGACTGGTTTAAATCCAGGAGGGTACACATTTCATCACAGACACTCAGTCCAATACTGCCAGCCCCACACCATCCTTCCACTGCCAGAGACAAGAGGAAAAGAGGAAGTGGTACAGCTCAAGCATGAGTAGGCCTTCTGTGACTCACACGCTGCCACTGACCCGTGTGGCAACCTGATAAGCTCACATTATGTCTCAACTGGCCCCGTGGCATAATACCACGCCAGCATGCCAGCCCAATAGGAAGCCGCCACATGATGCGCGGTGACAGCCACAGACCTTTTTTACCGAGGAAGGAATGAGTGCAGTCCATACATGGGCATAGATGGAGCGCATATGATAATGTGTGATCCTGCTGAATATGCAAATACTGAGTCAATCTGGGTCAACAAAGTAAATCTTAATACTTTCACGCATGTCAGTGCATTTTTAATGAATATTTCATCAAAGGGACGGATGCTTTTGGGTGAGAAACATCAGTCCTGTTACCAATGGCAACAAACATTTCGGAAAAAGAGGAAAGAGGAAAATGAATGCTCAGAAAAACAACCAGGCAAATTGGCAATTAAGGTTACGGGAATTTTGTTATTTTTATATATTACAGAAATATATATCATTTATAACACAATATGCACAAATATAAACGATCCTCTTTTCTAATCACCACCGGTTTTAAACCATGAAATCATGCATAAGCCGTATTTTAATTCCTTACAGTGAATTACTTGATTGCATAATGCATGTTAGAGCAAATATGATTTTCAGCAGCAGATAGGGATCCACTGACCTGCGTACCGAGCAGAGCTGACCTGGAAACCTCACACAGTTGAGCAAATATAACAAAGGTATTATCTGCCAACAGGACATAGTGCTGATCAGGGTTGACCCAAAGGCCAACACCCCCACCTTTACCGCACACAGTGATTTAAATGACTGAATAATGTATTTGTGACTCGCAGAAATATTTTAAAGACCATATTTTAAACCACTCAGAGCAGGTTCATCAGTGAGACAGGGCTCAGTTGTTTTGGCTTGGACATCTTCTGGAGACACACAGCAGGAGCTCAGCTTGCATGTTCTCGGTCAGTCGTTCATATGGAAATGACTTTGCCTTCGTAGGGCTCTCTGGTCACGGCTGTAGGTTTCCCCACCTGCAGGCAGAACACAAAGCAGAAAGAAAGGTGAAGTGACTTTTTGTGTGCAGTTCCTCATCAGGATCCGGTCGCTGCCAATTTCAACAAAAAAGTTTTTCCACAGTCTGTCCAGTGTCCACTTTGTTTCATTTATGATGCACAACTTAGGAACGAGAAATGATAGATTTGCATTATTAGTTAATACATTTAACCCAAGCTAATATTAGAGAAGGGCTCATTAACTCATTCACTGTTCCCTATGGTTCAACTCAAAAACTAAAGAGTAAACATGATACGTTCTGTTTTTCTGTTTCTCGGCAGTGACATGCTTAAACCTGTTTTTTTTTTTTTTTGGCCACTTAACGGGAACCAGAAACTGTCAACACAACATATTATCTCCTTTTAGGTCGATATAGCAAACTTGTCAGCAAACAATTACCTATTTACACATCAGAGAGACAGACAGATACAGCAGACATACAGCAACATTAACATTTACTTTGAGTTGTGTTCCTGGCCACCTGATGAAAGAAAGTCCAATATTCACTCTGCTTTTAGCTGGTTTTATCTCCACTGAGGGCTGCGCCTGTGGTTTTTAGAGCTTCACTCTGACTTGCTAAAACGCATCTTAGAGCTGAGGGGAGCTGCAGACTTGGATAAGATAGCTATGTGTGACAAACATACGAAGAATTCTCACCTATCTGTTCTTTGTTTTTTCAAAAAATCGCACTGTTATTTCTCGAATAAAATGGCTGGGAGTGATTCTGCACACAGCCGTGAAGAACATGGTTTACAAGCTGGGGTGTTATTTTTCTAGTATTGAAACTTGTGGGGCTCGACTGACCTGCTCCCTTTGCTTGACTCTTTTGTAAACAAACTCAGAGAAGGGTTTTCTGTGGATGAATCGGCCCTGTCCCGGAGACACCTTCAGCTGCCCCGCCTCATAGACCACTTCGCCTCTGGAGATGGTGATGACAGGGACACCGTGGCACTCCATGCCCTCGAAGATGTTGTAGTCCACAGCCTGGTGGTGGGTCTTGGCTGATATCTTCCTGCCAAGACACAAAGATACGACCACAGGTTTTTTGTAAACAGCTGAAGAATACTACTTCAGCGCCAAAGTTCCCGATCACATGCAGCCTGTGTGGTGAGTGAGGTAATCACCGCATGCTATCTGAATACCAGGCTGAAAGAAAACAAAACACAAACCTATTGTGAAGTCCCAATGCATTCTGTTCTAATCTGCAGCTGATTGAATCAGGCCAAGATGTACTCATACACAGCATCAAGTTACTGCGGCTCACTTACTCTGCAGCAGCAAGCAATATAATGGATTATTTATATAACATTTACTCGTGTGATGCTCCCTTCTCTAAAAAGCTTACTAAGCACATAACCCAGGCTTCTTTTAGTCAATAAAAATGCACCTCAACATTTTCAGTGCTGCTTATCACATTACTGTGGCATCCATCTACAGGCTGCTGCATGAGCACTACCACATAATAATGCAGCACAGTCAGGATCCTGATATAACAAAAGTGTCTGCGCAGGCTGGAGTGGGAGACTGAATATGAATGAGTTTTTGATGAAGAGATGCAAGATAGAAATCACTTTCAGGTTCTCACCCAAACACATTGAGCTGCACTACGCTAATGCTCTGCTCTCCAACCACATACAAACAGTGCTGAAATGTAACTAAAGAAGTATTGTCATGTTAGATATACGTCTACTCCACTACATTTATCCAACAGCTGTAGTTACCTCTTATCTTGCATATGGTATCTATATATGTGACATATGATGAGCTTGTAAAATGCAGTTATAACAGTAAAAGGCTGCTCTCTGCATTCGTAATAATAATCCAATAAGATAACAATATACCACTGACAAGGAGCATGTGCCAGCCTAATAGCCTAGCATGTATAGTTTATTTTTGACACTTGAAATGTACATTTTTCTGATCTTCATACACTGTATGTCTGTATTTCTACTTAAGGTTTTGAATACAGGACTTTTTGATTTATTGTTACATTGCGACTTTTACTTAAACCTTCAAAAACTGATTTTTTTTGGCCACTTGGGGACAAAATGAAAAAGCTTGGAACCCGACACTGAGATGTTAAACCTTTTAGATTGATATCTGTAACTTGTCAACAAATAGTGGCCACACATCCAGCAGGTAGGAGGCGACATTAGCATTCGTCTGGGGTTGTGCTTCTGTCCAACTGGCAAATTAAGTCCAATATTTTCTCTCCTGAGAAAAAAAAAAACTGACCTTTTTTTTTTTTTTATCTGCTGAATGCTGCCCAATGTTCACTAGCTTGTCACTAAGTTTATGTGTCTGCTGTGTGGTGCTGGGCAGGTAGTGTACAGTGGGTTATGTCTGCTCCAACTAAACAACACTAAAAAAAAAGCTTTGAGCCCGAACAGCGATCTTGCAGTGAGAAAAATCAAAACAACGAGCTGAGAGATGATGGAACTGTGGAGTCAGTTGATAGTTCTCTATCACTACATGTGTTCCCTCTCATATACAAGCAGACGTTTGATCCATTTGATAAAAATATTGACTACTGCCAAGAGCTTCTTCAGTAGTGTAGGTAACACTTTCCTTTAAGTCCCCCAATTTAGCTTTTATAAGCAACATACAAACACAAACATCACAATATAATGTACTAGTAGATATTTTTAAGTGTTTATGAATGTTCAGTTTTCTCTCATGAGGAACTATTTTATATTATTAGGGTTCATTCTCCAGCCTCCAATTACTGATACACACAAATACATTCTTATTCCTGCATACAACTACATTATAGTGTGTTAGAAAATATTTATTAAATGTTTATACTCTGCAAATGTTATATACTGAAAATGTCAAAATCTCTTAAGAGGGAAAGTCAATTAAAACACTTTGGCTCTCCACAGCACAGATTGATGATGTTTTAACATATAAAATCATATCTGACTGAAAGACTAAATCACTGGGGAACAGTGAAATATATCTGACTCAGACACTTGAAACATTGCCTTCTTTTCACCCATTCACATGTGCACATTTCCTGTTGATGTGTAAAGCCAGACACCATGCTTAGTGTGCACTGACAAAAACAAGATGTGCCCTCATTATTCAAGCAGCCCAATTACAGGACACAAGGCAACTGACTGAGCTTCGTAGGCATCTCTGGTTATGCAACTGTTTGTAGCCCCTGGTCCCGGATGTTATGAAGCGACACTTGCACTGAGGGCAATTAATTACGCAGTTTCACAGATGAATTCCCGGCTGCAGCAAATCAAACATGGGGTGCTCTCATGCTTGAAAGGCATTGTAACATCCGCAGACTTGCACAGAGACAGAACACACACATAAAGGGTGAAGCAGACAGGTGATGTCCAGGGATGACAAGCCTGAGGATTGTGCACTGTAAACTCCGGCCTCGCACGAGATCCTCCTGTGTTACCAGTGAACTCATTTACACCGGGAGGCAATGTGTTCTTCTCCAACTCACATCAGCGGTTAGTGACTTCCCTGAGGAGCTCAGCCCAGATTCTCCAGCAAATATGAGCAGTGCAGCGCCGTTCTGGGTTATGTAAGTCTGAATGTGCTACAGTATGCAAAGCTACTGGAATACAAACTGTCCTCTGTACCTGTGCATCTGTGCATGTGCTCCACAGTGCCGCATCCACTCCATATGACGATCAGTTATCTCATGATCAGTTATCATACTCTGCGTCCGTTCCTGAAAATAGGCTCAACACTGTGCGTTCTGCACTACGGAAATCGGTTTAGCTCCCACATAAACTATTCGTCATCTTCAAGATCCTCACCATGCGTCCCACTGACGCTGTGTGAATCTCCCTTATGTAAGTGTGTTCAAATCCTTCCCCAAAAAGTAACCAACAACCAAAAATGATTCATCATTCCAACAGTCTCTCTTGATGAATGTGTGAACTGTGTTACGCTTTAATTTGCAGCTATAGATAAGTGATGACATACTCTGACTTTTGGATGGAACAGAGACGTAATCAGCTTATGCGCATATGTGTGTGTGTGTGTGTGTGTGTGTGTGTGTGTGTGTTGCAGTGGCACAAGATGAAAGATACATCACTTCTCTTTTTAGTTGCCTGTATCTATAGCCTGCATGATTTAATGCTTAGCTTAAAAACCTTATCTTATTTAACTGAGCGCCTGACACCCTGCAGACATGCTTTCAAGTTTGCCCAGTGTTTCAGCAGCACCATCTGCAGTTGAAGCTGCTGATAGCACTGGGAGAGATATCTGACTTCATGTGGAGAGATAAGAGAGCGTTACAGTCATGTGCATTTTTAAACTGTCCACAGAGTCCGAGAGCTGCCTTTTCCTGCCGTATTTTAAAAGCTTTCTCCCAGTCTGCTGAATGGCCCGAGTCGGGGTCCTCACCTTGTCAACTTGGGGTCCCATATAACCACATCAGCATCCGAGTTCTTGGCGATACGGCCTTTCTGCGGGTAGAAGTTGAAGATTTTTGCTGCGTTGCTGCTGGTGACAGCCACAAATCGATTCTCGTCCATTTTGCCGCTGTGCTGAGGAGAGGAAACGCACAAAGCACCAGCTCTGAGTGAATGACAACAATATACGGAATTAGCAGACAAAAGGTCAGTGCTTAACTGTGCAGCGAGTAACTCATTTCTGCCAAAAATGTCATATAATGTGTGATTTGTAAGCACTGTTGCATGTGGGAAATCTTTCCAGTGGCCTTGGGGTGGCTGGGCTGAAACACCGTCTTCGCAACAATGGCAATAAAATGCAACGTCTGCACTCTGCAGCTCCGAGAGTTTATTGCCTTTTCTGTTTGTATTATAGAAAAACTGAAAAAGAAACTGGTATTTCAGCTAAAACAAATATGGGAAGAGTAGAATAATTAGATGTCATTCATTTAAACAGGGTAAATGCATTCTTAGTCTGACATTAAACTTTATGATATAAACTCATGTATGTAGATGGCACACTATGGATATGTGTGTGTATATATATATGTATATATATATGTATATATATATATATATATATATATAGGGTCCCAAGGCATCACAAATCTTCCTGATTTGGGCCCCACACTGTATAATTTGAACTGATTTTGTGTCTAAATTATTCATTTAATCCCAAAATTGGCCTCATTACACGATGAGTAATCAGCCTCGGCTGTGCATCACAGTCAGAAGTATCAAGCTGACGTAAGATACGTGGAATCAGGGACTTTTAAGTTAAAAATAAATGAATTTCTTTATGTTGTCATTTGCCCTCTTTCATGAATCTTTTTATTCAGCCAACTGCCAAATCATTGCAAACTGTGTAATTGCTTGGATAATGACAGGAAGCTGCATAATGGCCCTGCTCCACTGCAGTTCAGACTTCCACCGGTGCAGACTTAAATCTCAGTAATGAACAACGTCTGATAACGAGCAGTTACATTATTATTAGGACCTACCACTCCTTTCTCCCAGATGACAGACATCCTGTCCTCCACGCCGTTCACTCCGTTGGGGATCTTGGTGAAGTCATCTTTGCCCAGGGCCTTCTGGCACACGGAGAAGGTGCAGTTGTCTGTTCCTGTCACACTGAGATCATCACTAGCACAAATGAAAGAGAAATAAATGAATGAATGACTGAATGAATGACAGAGTTGATGCTAAAATAAATAAATAATGACAACACAGTTAGTCATTCTTGAGACCCAGACTTTATGCTAATGAATGTTTTTGCATAAATTCTAGCTCGTGTTACTCTGCCATGTCAGCTTCAGCCTCTTCTCCTCCGTCTCACCTCCACAGTCTCACAGAAAACAATCGCTCAGAAACATAAAGTACAAATTACAGCAATCAATTAAAACAAAATGTGGGCCTAATTAATTGACGTATTTGAGTTTGAGTATATGATTTCATGTTGTTCAATTCTTTTACATCATTATTGTTTTGCTTTGTTACCACCACTACACTTTCAGTTCCACCTACTTGGCGAGCAGGTCCATGAGGTACCCAGGGGTGCTGGGGTCAGGTCTGAGTGGAGGACCCATGACGAAGCCAGCAGCATGGGCCCACTCTTTGTTCCAGTAGTGGGTACCATCTGTGCCCAGCCCTGCTGCAATGGGCTCTCCGAACACCACACGACCTGTAGAGAGAGAGAGGATCGAGATAAAAACATGAAGTGTCAGTTCAGTCAGGAAGACTGTCTGTATGTCTCACTCATTCACAGTTCTCTCTTTCCCTCTCTCACCCACTTCTTGTAAACAGCTGACTCCAAGCGTTTTCTGCAGCCAATCAGATTTTGCCACGATCTCAACCGGTCAATCGCGTTGTCGCTGTCAACCCTTAAAAGATGTTCTTCCCTATTCTGCTGTCAGCTGTTGTTTCGCCCTCCTCCACACTGTCCACCCCCAGTCTTCATATCCAGCACCAGGTCATCAGAGTCCACTCCACATCACATCCAGATCTCCAGCATTCTCTTCTTCCCACCACCAGTGTCCAGAGCCCTGGGGGTTTCCTACTACTACTTCGCACAGCCTCACCCCCTTTTCCAATATGATGACATTAAGGTGGGGTCTAATCGCCAAAGACTCCCACATGTTCCACCTTTCCTCTCTTGTTTTGCACATGAGAATAAATAAAAGCGATAAGTATTTGTTGACTCAGAATGAAGTCTCTCCTCATTGAACTCCTGTTGTTTGGTATTTCTCTCTGTAGCGTTTCAGAGGCTGTTCCACCAGGACAGGGATAAAAATCGAGGGAAAACGCTGAATAATTGAACTTTTAGCCATAAAAAAGGACATATATTGACAATCAGTAACAAATATGAACACTGATACCGTCCTGGCCTTTCACTGACCATGTACAGAAATCCTAACACAACACTGACACACACAAACCCATCATCTCTCACCCTTGCCCTTCTCTATTTAAACAGCAGGTGGTGGTAAGCTCACACTCACCATCTCTGCGTGCATCCGACACCACCTTGGCGGCAGATTTGCTCATGACATGGACCACATAGAGCGGGCAGTTGACAGCGTGAGCGATGGTGACGGCTCTCTGGGTGGCCTCAGCCTCCACCTCCTCTGGCCGACACAGCTCATGGCCCTCGGGCCCCGTGATGCCGAGGGCCAGCATCTTCTTAGCTCCCTGTCGGGTCGCAGCGGGAACAACAAGGCAGGAGAAAGGTTAAATGAGATGGAAGGATAAAACAGGACAGCATCTGTCCAAGCAGAGAGGAAGTGGACAGGCGAAGAGTCGGTTTGCAGGGGTTGTGGGTAAAATACAGCACATCACCAGAACCTACACAGAGACACTTTGTGTTGCTGCTCTGAACTAAAGGAACGATGAGAACACAAGCCAGCTGATTAAAGCAGTAGCTACAAACAATCCATATTCCGTAGCACACTTCCCAGTGGCAGCAAGAATCATGTTCCCCAATTTCAGAGCCATGAGTTTCTTTCCTAGCATTTGCTACTCCCTAGTGGTGAAATGCTGCCATGACATTTGAAAAAATGATTTGAAAATACAAACACATTAAGAGAAATAATAAGGCCTCTGTCATGGCAGACATTTTGACTGTCCCACTGTAGCAGGAAAAGCACAAGTGTGCATCATTACTTTGACAGAGGTGGACAAAATACTCAGCTCCATTACTTGAGTCAAAGCAAAGATCCTCCTGGTCGAATAAGACTCTAATACAAGTCAAAGTTGTTCAGTCAAAGGTTTACTTGAGTGAAGTACTGGAGCACTTTCTTTCGTTTTGTTGTATTGTTCCACAGCGCATTTTACAGAACCTCTTGACTGTGAAACAACCAACTCAATGCACTGTAGAACCTGCAGAATAGAAAGCTTGTAGAATATGATACAAAGCCAATAGAAATGGCCATGAAAAACAATTAAATCAACAAGACAGCCATTGTCGTTTTCCCATTTTCTTTTTTTTTAAGGCAGTGATGAAGTTTGGTCGCGGTAAACACAGCGAACATTTAAAATGAAAGGATGAATTTTTATTTCTAAAGCTTCAAACATGGACTCCAGATCACGTCCCTTGTGGAGAATCTTCTGCCTCATCTTCATCTAACGTCGCCATCGTTAGGACACTGACAGGTTCAAACTGAGCTGTTCAAACATGACTGATGGTGTCGGAGTTTACTGTGATTGTTTTTTCTCCTGTGAGGAACACAGCATGTGGTCTATTGCATTTACAAAATAAAAGAAGATTAATTCCGCTGACTAAAAGCTCTGCTTAAAAGTAATGAGACAATATTTGTCTTTTAAGTGTAGAGGAGTAAAAGTCAAAGCTTCAAAACAAAACAAAAATAAAACTCAAATAAAGTACAGATACTCGAAAAATATATTTAAGTACTATACTCAAGCAAGTGTACTTTGTTACTGTCCACCCCTGAACTGCTTTTGTGAATATAAAAAGGAGGAACTTGGTGAAAAAAGGTCTGTTCTTGTGACAGTTCTAATTCTCCAGGTTGAAGAATCCTGCTGGACACATCTGGTGTTTCATCATATCTTGTTCCTATTGCTACAACAGTGTCAGTGGACCTTGAATCATCTGTGGTATATATACACTGAGTTAACATGTCATATTCATTCAGACCTGTCATTGCTTTTACTGAATACTACTGAATTCTCTGTTACTATTATTGCCACAGTATTCTAGTATTCTTTTATGGGGCTTGGATCTTACACAGAGATCTGCTCAGCTGCTGTTAAACATTCACTGCTTTGACCATGAGTCCGTTTGGTGTCACTGTCCACACAGAGGAACATGATATCACATTTGCTCATACTGACCTCTGCTATCAGGTCTCCATTCTCAGCATGCACCTGAGCTATAGCTCCGATCTCCTTACACTGGCTGAAGGCAGCATAAAGCTCTGAGTCCGCCAGCATGAACACATCTTTATAGGCCATAAACATCTTGAAGGAATTCACTCCTCTCTCTTTGGCCAGAGTCTCCATTTCCTTCTTGACCTGGTGAGGAAAAAGGGTTTGGAGAAATAAATGGAGGAATATATGTGACAGTGCTGTTCACAGGAAGGCTACACACACAGCAACATAGCAGATACCTCACACCCACTGCACTCAGAGTTTGAACTGCTTCCATCTGGCTGTCGGTTCAGGGCCCCGAGGGCCAGCCGGTACATATACAAGAAGTCCTTTTATTCCCTATGTCGTACAGGCATTGAACACAACATGACTGCATCAGGGAACACTTGTTATTTTATAAGTTTTGCTCTCTGGTATTTATATAACCTGTCTCCTGCTGCCTGCTCATGTAGCTCTATGCGCGCACAGTATGTGTGTTTTTACTGTAGTTTGGGAGAAGCCAAAGACAAATTGCATGGCATTGTATATTGTTATTGTATATAGTATTTCTAATTTATCTTATTTATTTTAGATTGTATTTATATTCTTATTTTATTTCTTATTACACTTTCCCCTTGCGCTGCTCGTCTTTTGTGCTGTTGTATCAAATTTGAATTTTCTCTACGGGGGATCAAAAAAAGATACATCTTATCTTATTATCTTAAATTTTCCACTGAGGTGGACAATAAAGTCAGTCAGTCAATCAATCAATCAATCAATCAATCAATCAATCAATCGATCAATCTGAATCAATCTCTGAATAACCTTGGTTCTCATGTCTCCCTCTGAAAAAGAGAAGGAAATATAAAAAATTGGTTCCTTTAACACAACACAAATACAAATCCTTGACATCTTTATTCTTATCAGACAATTTTGTGTGGTGCCACCTCTGACCCACATGTCTTTGGAATAGTTCAAACATACAGTCCAAAAGTCAAGTGAATGGGAAAGTGATCTCGGACTTTTGGACGCCACTGTACTTGCTTGACGCTTAATTGAAGAGTCAAGCAGAGTAAAGTTTAATTATTTATTCTTATTAACAATTATGCACTCATTCACCTTGTCACTCCACCACGTGACGGCGACATGCAGCGAGTAGTCGCAGCAAACTTTGGGGTCAGCCGTCTTGCGCCAGCAGTCGTAGGCCTCCAGGAGAGACTTGCCCTTTTGGGGGATGACAAAGTCCAGGATCATTGTTGTCCCTCCTGCTAGAGCAGCCTGGTCAAACACACACACAAGAACACAAGGATATAAGTTAAAGATTAACTTGTAAAAGCTGCTGGACTGGGTGCAAAAAAAAAAAATTTAAAACAAAGATCAAATCAAGTCAAGAACTGTCTGATTTCTGTGGGATATATCGTCTGATCAGATGTTTGATCAAAGCATTATCACCATCTAACACGCTGCAGGTTTATGCTGCACGTGACGTGACATTAATAGATGATGATCAGAGTTTGAAGATCAAAGACAAATCAAGTCTACTTAACAGACTGGAGATGTAAAGAGAGTAAGATGTTAAACAACTGTTTAATTCTGTGGATGTTTTTCATTTCTCATTGCTCAACATACTGCAGTAACCTATGGCATCTTTATCAGCATTGGGCAGATTACCCAATACCAGCCTCAATCAGATAATACCACAAACACAATTGTTTTGTAAACCTATATCAGTGCAGACCAGTCAAGCACTGAGCAACACTGACCCTTGATCAGTGGACGAGTGAGTTCTGGTTAGAAAGTTTTCATTCAGTATTTTATCTGCCAGATAACTTTCTAACACAGAGCAGAGCAGCCCTGCAAGGAGAGCCTGATATAAATCTGATAAAGTTGACAAGTTTAGATTGAGAGCGATGGTCATTATTGAGGCTGTAGTTTACGCTGTTGTTGTTGCTAAGTGTTGTTGATCTGCTGTGACTGCAACACATTTCTAATCACATCATGTTGCAGTGTTGTGACCGATGCGTTCAGACAGCGACGCTCTGGCCTCTGTAGCTGCTTCATGTTGCTCTCACACTTCAATTATAAAACATGTGATTGTCACACTTCTAATAAAGCTGACACACACTGACTGGTGTTTGGACTGATAGGACTCGCCGGTGGAGCTGCCCGTTCAACAGTTACTTGACTGACTCTGAGGGAAAGCAGTATGTCCAAGGTCCTTTGTTCAATGAATATATCTCCTTTCATTATTGTGCAGTTTGCAGTTTCAGAATGTTAATACAAAAATATCTAATAAATTATGATTCAGATTAAGACTTTATTTACCATTGGGAGGAAATTAACAAGATTTTCAAAAATATAAAATCAGCCCCACCTTTACACCTTTACCAGCTGCAACATGAAAGTGAAGTACACGTTAATGCATGAGTAACAACACACTGTTTTGTAATGGAACAGTCAATTAAAACTTTTCCTTTTGGCTCTTAAAGTGTATTTTCATGACAACATTTTTTTTTTTACTCAGAATGTTGAATGCATGACTTTGACTTGTAAAAAGAGCATTTCTATTTATAGACATGATATTGTTAACTTTGCATCTATTGTTTGTTTCAGTTGTTACAGTGACAAATCAATAGGAAGCAAAACTATTAACTGGGAAGTACCACAACAGAACCACTGTGTCCTGGGCTATTCCATAATCTTTTAGTTGTGCAAGCAGCATGAAAAGTCAACAACATGTCTGAATAAAATTACTTGAAGCCAGCCAGTGTCATCCACCTCCCATAATTGATAGGATGCATGTTTTTATATATGCATGTCATATATAATGTGAAGGTTTTGATATGGTTAAGTGTTTCGGTTTTGAAACTTAGAATAAATATTTTTAGGCCCACTGATAGATAAGTCAATCCAGCAAAATAAAGTAGTTAAATGAACTTAAAGTTAATAACTGCAGTAGTGAGTAAATGAGGAAGAGAGACCTCTCAAGCTTCCGGCATATCCCCTGTCTGTCTGTGTCCGACTTGACGCACTGAACTGCGTCAGGACCCCAGCCTTCTCTATCTTACGCGATGTAATTAAAATGTCTCCACCTTAGTTCCGATGTGGAAGTCATCCACCGCCTTGGTGCCCATGAACGCCAGCTCCATGTGCGTGTGCGTGTCGATGCCGCCTGGGATCACCAGCTTATCGGTGGCATCGATAACTCGCGCTCCCGCTGGGATCAGAAGATTCAGTCCAACTTCAACTATTTTCCCATTTTCAATGTAGACGTCGCCGATCACGGAGCAGTCTTCATTCACAACTTTGCCTCCTTTTATCAAGATCCCGCTGGGCTCCATTCCCGCTGTGCACAACTGAGAGAGGGTTCAGAATAAAGGATCAAAGAGCCGGAGTTTGTGCGAACGTGAGAGGAAAGCTGCAGATGCGCACTGACGCTCGACTGTCTGTGCAGACACTGGTGTGCAGAAAGTTTACAGAGGCGCAGAGCAGCTCCAAAGTTCATGAGTTATACGCGTTCACAGACTGCTGCCGCCTCCTGCAATGTAGAAAAACAGTGTGAGGCCCCGCCCGTGTCGCTGATTTATACAATGCCACTGCAAGATACTGATCGAAAATACCTCATCAACACCATAACGATTCCCAAAGATTTGCAGTAACTTGGCATCTGCATATTGTCTTCACTTGGTTTCACTTCCCTTCCCCACCGAGATGACGTCATGTAGCCTACAGTTCCCACCACACAGGCAACACCAAACCTGGCTCCAGGTCAGCTTGTGCTGTGTGATTAAACCTCATAGGAACAATATAACCGGAAATAACTGAGGTCTTAACACTACATGTTGAGACAGGGCTCCCTTACAAGAGATGTCTCAACATCCCTCGTTATCTCAGCTGATATTGTCCTTTAGTGGCGCTTTTTCACAAACGGAAAAATGATCAAAAGGCAAAACACAACATATACTCTAGAATATTATCAGGACAGGATTTTTTCTTCAAACTTGTAGCTGAGCTGGAAATATTTCAACATCACTGTTTTTTTTCTTCTTTTGTTTTGGCTGCTTGTCCAAAGCAATATTAACCAATAGCTGCTTCTAACACAAGTGACATTTCAAAATGTGTAAACTGGTGCTTTTAATTGTGTAAAAGGTCCAAGGGCAGAACTTAAAACATTAGTCATTCAAGTACCAAATACACTTGCATGTACTGACATAATATTTTCTAATGCTACATTTTGTCTAAGATCAATAGTAGATGATCATCCCCTGTAACCAGGCACGACGCCCAAAGTACCAGGGTCAAAGTTCCATTAGCATAATAGGGCTACACTTTATTTGGATAGTCCATCCACAGAGTGTTTAGATTTTACTTATCGTTGTTGAACAGTCTAATGTTCAATTAATGTTGAAAAATGTATGTAATATTTAACCATCAATTAGTAAAGCATTCAGTTATTAGCATCAGGGTGAGGTTGAGGGTAGTGGAACTGCTGAATTGTTTAATCTCAACTCATAAACATCTGTCATAACATGTGCATTTCCTTATTATTAAATGTTTGGTGTTTGAGTAAACATGTCAGTACTTGTTTCCTGGGTGATATACACCCATAGATACAAAAAAATAATGGCCGTCGTTAGGTGATTTCGAATCAACTGTTGAGGTATTGTCGATCTGGTGCACTTTTAACAGCTGTCACAAGTTGGACAATTGCAATAGACCAATATTGTCCCTGGATTGAATAGTTATAGATGAATCAATACAGGATTTAGAGTTATATCATATTTATATTTACAGCTTTGGGACCTTTAAATATAATGTTATCAGTTGTTTTAGAGGAGGTTTTTGACAGTTTAGTATTTTGGATTTCAGTTTTTGACACAATTGACATGAGGTTGAAACTGTGGAGCGAAGCTGAAAGTGACTAAAGAACAGCAACAGAATTCTTCTGACATTTTCCAAACTAGTTAATGTGCAAGTCAACATATGTAATCTAAACCAGATGTAACAATATGTTAAAACTGAATTTTGGGCAAATTTCTATGCATGCAAGTCAGAACAAACTTTTAACCTTTAATTTCATGCATGTGGATACAAAATAAATTCTGCACCCTATTTTCATACAGGCTTTGAATTATAGACCTTCTTCAAGCAGAATGAAATATATATAGGCCTATATATACTGTATATACAGTATATGTATATAATCAGTGTGTGGAAATGTAGTCTTACAAAATTTATGGACTACAAAAATGGAGGATAGTGAAGATGGACAGATAAGTCCACACAAGCTCACTCTACCACTGAGAATCGAGAGTATTGAAGCATGTCACCGATACATGAACTGTCAACTACAACAAGGGACCTACAACCACAAAAGGAGGAACCCCAGCAAGGGAACAGCAACATACAGTCTCTGAATCAGTAAACAACCCCAGTAAATGTTTTTTTTTTTAATTTTTCTTTAGAGTAATGGTAACTATGTTTGACTGATTGTGTGGGTGGTTGTTTTGCATGTATGATAATCAAAGAAAATATATAAGTAAGGATAAAGACATAAATGAAGAATGATGTTTTTCATTCAATGTAACTGTGTGAAATGGGGAAGTGAACGCACTAAAGGGGCTGAGTGGACACAGATGGCTGAAAATGGGAAGTTTGCTGAATCAAGGCTCTTGTCGGTTGGTCTGGTCTCTTAATTAATATTTCAGCAGCAGTAGTGTACTTGCAGCTTAAATTATATCCAGCAACCATAACAACTCTTACAGTTTAGAAGGGAACTGTCGTTAACCAAAGTGTTTTCATTGAGTATTCATAGGTCAGGTCAGTAAGGGTGGATTTTGGGCAGAAGGCAGTTAGTGGCTTTGCCTCAGCCTGTTTTGTATCTGATTAGAAACCTGTTTTGATAAACATTCAGTCAGGCTTGTCTAGATTTTTTAAACACACAGTGTGTATTGTCTGCTGCTAGGGGTGTCTCCATTAAAACAATAACAAAGGATGGCATCTGGTAGCGTGGGATCATGGGAGTTGTTGTCTTCACTTCACCACCAATGTCATCAACTTCTCTTTGGAGTCTCAGTCGTTCAGGAGGTTTTTACCAGCGGCTGTATCATCCACAGAGGTCTCCTCTTCTCCAAATCAAACAGATTACAACCGTTAAAAACAATGAATAAAGCAGTTTCATATTTACAGAATGTCAGGGAAGGGTCGGGAGCTGAGACTGCTGCTAACCTTTGTTTCAACTGTTTCTCTGATAACTTACGAACCAGACGTTCAGGAGGTTTTTACCGGCAGCCATGTTATCTGCAGAGGTGTCTTCCTCTCCACAACAAATGGACCAGGGGGTTAAAACTGGTAGAAACACAGAATAAAGCAGTTTCATGTTAAAAATCTGTATTTCTCAGACGCGCTTTGGTGGACACAGGATGTCTCAGAGGGGCTGGGAGCTGAGCCGTCTAACATTTACTCAGTTTTTCTCTGATAACTTCAGATCCAGACGTCCAATGACTAAAATCCTTCATCTGCTCAAAATACATGATTGAAATCGACCAAGGTGTAAAAAGTGTATCGTAAAAAATGTGGCTTAAAACTGGTTAAAAAGTCAGTTTTGACCTCTTCTGGCAACCCAACGCCATTGACTGGCAACCAAATGAAATGACCGTTACTATGATTAAAATCACAGATTTCTCTAGATTTGAAAATTGTTGGAAACATTTAGGATAATGTAAGTACACAACTCAAAAGAATATATAACATAGGTCTATTCATTAGTGTGGAAAAGTTATATAGTTTAATGTGAGGGTTGAGCAGGCCAGGGTAACAGGTGTCATAAGATCATTAATAATGTAGCAGTGACATAATTAAAATGATCACTAAGACCTTCCTTCTATAACAAGTGAAAATGTCTGGAAACAGTCCAACTAACATTTTCACGCATTCTCTGAAACTGATCATCGGTCAGGAAACCTGTGACCCCCAAACACTGGTTCAGTGACAAACTTTAAGTATGAATTTACTCCGCAGAGCCGAAGCTGACTGGTCAAAAAAAAATGTTGGAATTGTTTATATTTATTATTTAAAAAATCCCCCAAAATGCAGCAGGCTTCTGATAATGCTGTGATATCCCTGGAGCATGCAACTGCCTCTCTTTCATGAAGAGTTGTTAGCCACTGGGAGAGATTAGCATTTTACTGCAGTGGATTGGTTGTCTGCACCGCATCAGTCCAGACAACTTTTCTCATCCATTAGTGTATTACGAAAACAAGACACATTGGAGAGACAAAGATGCATGCACTGGTGAGATAAGCGCACGCACAGGGCTTAGGAACACCTAACCTTCACAGTTGCAATAAACAATAACATGTGACTTAAGAGGATTTACATAAGATGAGAGGAGTAATCAGAGGGAGTGAAAAAACCAATGAGGCAGCAATGGCATCTCCTCAAAAGTCTCTGTGTTGCTGAATGAGGGAAGTTGCCATTCCGCTGGATTTAGAGGAAGGCTGTTGTTATCATTTTATTTCCTCTACCAGCACTACGAACCAACACAGATGTCAGTCTCTTTTCCACTGAACTGAAATTCGGCGAGTGCAGCTCCGAGTGTTGACATGGTAAGACCCTGGCATTAGAAGGGCATAGCATGCAGAAAAAATGACATGAGATAATGTCAAGGCAGATTATCAGTGCTCTCTGCTCAGGCAGGAGGAGGATTGTTTTGTGTGTTTGTGCTGAACTTCACACATCTACACCTACAGCAAATGCACATTAAAGATACTGTGCAACAGATCTGAAAAAGAAACAAGTCAGATTATCTGTCATCACTATGATCTGTGGTTTTGGTAAACCAGAGGAGGGTTTTCTAGGACATGAAATGCTCCATGTTTCTCCTTTTTTCCTGTTTTATCTAATTACATTGTATTTGAATCTAATCTTGTCAGACTCGCCTGTCTTATATTTTTTGCCAAAATAAAAAACATTCTGTTTTTACTCTATATTTTCCTTTTAATACACAGCAGTCATGCCTGTACAATGTTGGGACACACTGTTTAAAGGAAATCAAAGTGGCTAAGTGGAGCTACTTGGAAAAATGGATTACCTGAATTACTACATATGCAGACACTCTTCACCTGCCCCAATTCACTACACAAACAATAACAATCCCAAAATCCATGCCGAGCTCTCCCAACTCAGCCCGCCTGCCTTCACATGTCACATGATCATCAACAGCCTGACAGACAGGAAGCAGCAGGTGAAGCCCAGGGAAATGCGCTCTCTCCTCACTGCTCCTCTTCCTCTGTCAAACCCCTCATAAAATTCCTATTGCCCTCATTTTCTAACCTCTGGATGTCCAACAACAACAACAACAACAACAACAACAACAACAACAACAACAACAACAACAACAACAACAACAACAACATCAACATGTTAAAAAAAACTGTGGAGATGACAGGGAGTGGTCGTCAGGAGAAGGCCCTGTCCTCTCTCCAGGACATGCACACCTGCCAAGTCAGGAAACACACAGGGATCAGTACACACCCCTCCCACTCATCTGCACCTACAGAACAGAGCACTGGTACAGCGATGAGAAATCCACACACTCATGTGAACGTGTCACCACAGTTTCTGTAATCTATTACAGTTACGGACATCTATATACAGAGTGTACACATAATTCCTTAAATATCTGCTCATTGAGCTACGTATTGTACATACAGCCACCTCTATATTAATTTAGTCTAGATTTATGCACTGTTTTTGTAGACTCCCTGTACAGGCAGTTCCAAACCAGCACTGTACACAGCCACTGAATTATATTTATTGTTTATCCGTGTTTCTACACCTTTTTCTGTTTGTCCCATTTATTTTATTTTATATTTCTATTCCTATGTACTAGTTTCTATCTGTGTGTTTGTTTTACCAATGAATGCAAGTTATGTGTGAGCATACATGACCAGTAACATCATTCTGGTCCAGATTCTGATTGTGAATATTCATTCACACAATCAAATGGCTCAGGACTGCATTACCAGTAATTGTGCCCAGATGGCAGTGTTCTCCTCGGGTTGAAACGGAAATGTGACCTGGACTTCTGACTGCTCAAATGTATTATTGTGCAACCTCACACAATGATGTGATAAATGTTTTAAATATATATATATATATATGCATGTGTTTGCTTCAGTTCACCAGCGTGACAAAAGAGGACAGTGATAAATATTGTATGGAAACCTATCATTTCACAATAAGATTCAGATGATGTGTCATCA